>NC_134534.1:120229062-120532092 GCF_050624435.1 Tenrec ecaudatus | reverse complement strand
GCTAGATATATTCCTAGATATTTCAGTTGTTCTTGGCTATTGTGAAGGATACTGCTTTCTTGATAGCCTCTTCTGTGATCTTGTCCAATAGACTTCTGTTTCTTGATCTGGTATCCTGCTACCCTTCCATATTCCTCTATCACTGTTGTGGATCTTTAAGGTTTTCAATGTATAGAATCATGTCATCTGAAAAAAGTGATAGTTTCACCTCCTCCTCTCCCAGATGGATAGCTTTAATGTCCTTCCACTGCCTTATGTTGTTACCTAGGACCTTCCAGTATGATGTTGAAAAGAAGTGGGAACAAGGGGCATCCTTGTCTGGTCCCCTTTTTCAGTGGGCTTGTGTTAGTCTTATTTCAGTTGACTATGATGTTGGCTATTTGTTTTTCATAAATAGCTTGTATTAACTTGAGGAACTCCTCTTCCATCCCTATCTTTTTGAGTGTCATAATTAGGAATGGGTGTTGGGTGTTGTCAAATGCTTTTTATGTGTCAATTGATATTATCATGTTATTCTTATCCCTTTTCTTATAAATGTGGTAAATAATATTGATGAACTTTCAGATGTTAAACCATCCCTGCATCCCTGGAATGAATCCCACCTGATCATGATGGATGATATGTTTTATATACTTTTGTATTTTATTGGCCAATATTTTGTTCGGGATGTTTGCATCTGTGTTCATTAAACATATCAGTCTTTAGTTCTCTATAACTGTGGGATTCTTGCCCTGTTTGGGTATCAAAGATATGCTGGCTTTGTAGATTGAGTTTTGGAGTCTGCCATCTTTTACTATGCTCTGGAATAATTTGTGGAGGACCGGTGGCAGCTTATCTCTAAATGCTTGGTAGAATTTTCCTGTGAAGCCGTCTGGTTCAAGGACTTTTTGTTGGTTGTTTATTGATAACCATATGCATTCCTTCTTTTGGTATAGGTCTGTTAAGATTCTAGACCGCTATCTGGGATAATCTAGGGAGAGATTGTTTTTCTAAGCATTTGTCCATGGTTTCAATGTTGTTGAATTCATTAAAATATAGACTTTCATAGTACTCTGTGATTACCTTTTAATCTTGTTGCAGTTCATTGTGATTTCCCCAGTTTCATCCCTCATCCTGGATGTTGATATTTGCTCCTTACTTTCCTTGGTTAGGTTTGCCACCGCTCTATTGATTCTGTTGATCCTGTCAAAGAATCATCTTTTTTTGCTGAGTTGATTTTTTTTGCATCATATCTTGTCTTCCCACTAGTTTAACTCTGCCCTGATTTTTATTATTTACTTTCTTTTGCTATTGGAAGGATTGTTCTGTTGACTCTGTTCTAGTTGCTGGAGGTTTTGTGATAGCATATCAGTCTTGAGTCACTCTTCCTTTTTCATATATACATTGATCACTATCAAACTTCCTCTGATAATTGCTTTAGCTTTATTCCGTAGGTTTTGGTACGTTGTATTCCCATTCTCATTAGGTTCTAGAAACTTTCTAATTTCCTCTCAAATGTGGGTCAGTACACATTCGTGGTGCAGAAGATCATTATTCATGCTCCAGTTGTTTGTCCTTGTCTTTCTGGCCATCCTTTTGTTGATCTCTAGCTTTATGGCATTGTGGTCTGAGAGGGACCTCTGAGTTATCTCTATGTGTTTGAGTTTACTCAGACTTGACTTGTGTCTCAGCATGTGGTCTATTTTTTAAAATGAGCCGAGTGCACTTGAAAATGATGTGAATTTGTTTACAGTAGGATTCAGGGCGCTGTAAATGTCTATTTATAGTGCTATATGTCAGGTTCATTTGCCTAATTATGGTATTTACTTCTGTAGCCTCTTTGCTGAGCTTCTTTCCTAGTGATCTCTCTTTCTCTGGAAGCAGTGTAGTAAAGTCACCTACTATGATTGTTCAGTCTGTGATTTCTCTTTTCATCTTTTGAATAATTTGACAGATTTCACTGATCTCTCATTTTGCACGTATATGATTATTATGCTTACTGGTTCCAATCTACTGATCCTTTGAGCATTATATGGTGCCCACCCTTGTCTCATTATGGGTCAATTTTGTCATAGGTTAGGATTGCAACCCCTGCTTTTTTTTTAAGTTACTGTTTGCCTGGTATATTTTCCAGCAGCCATTTATTCCTAGTCTTTTTTTGGCTGCAAGCTTAAGATGTGTCTTTTGCAGGCAACAGATTGATGGGTTGTGTTTTCTGAGCCAGTTTTCTAACCTTTGTTTTTTAAGGGGTGAGTTGAGACTGTTGACCTTCCGAGTTATTACCACTATCTATGGATTAATTGCTATTGTCTCATACCTTGTGTTGGGTGTTTTTCCATCTCCTTTCAACTCAGTGTGCTGTGTTTATGTAGGGGCTTCATTCTTGCCTTCTTTTCCCTCTGAGGCAATGTTATCTTGGTAATTGTTTTCAGTGCATTGAACTTATGAATGGAGTTCACTATATGGCAGTCTCTTGCTTGTGCTTGGTGGATGTTTGTCCTCTGACCACAGTGAGTTGTCAAGGATTTTCCATAGGGTTGGTTGTTGTATGGCATATTCCTTGAGTGTTCCTTGTCTGAGAAGACTCTTGTCACCAACTATCTTAAGAGATAGTTTATCCGGGTAGTGGATTCTTGCATTAGTGTTTTTTTCTTTCAGTTTTAGAAGATGTTACTTCATTCTCTCTTCTCTTTGTAGTATCTGCTGATAGGTCTGAGCATATTTTTAAAGAGCACCATTATATGTGACTGCCTTTTTTATCTCTTGTTGCTCTTAAAATGTTCTCTGTTTCCTCAAAGTTGAATAATTTAACTTTTATGTGCCTTGGTGAGTTCTTCCTGAGTTTAGTCTAACTGGTGTCCTTTGTACTTTCTGGATGAAGATCTGATTCTCATTCATTAAGGGGGAGAAGTTTGCTTCCAGGAATCCCCTCACTATATTAGCTATTGACTTCTTCATTGTGTCTTGTTCTGGAAGACAATTCTTCACATATTGTACCTCTTCATAGCATCTGTCTTTGTTTTTGTTCTCAGGGTTTCTTCCACCTCTGATTATCTTGTTTGACTTTCTTTACCATTTTTTTGATGTCTGCCTGATTGTCCTTGAGATCACTGTTACAATTCTCCTCTTCTAGTCTGTTAGTTGTGTTACCTCTTCTAGTCTGTTACCTTGTGTTTTACTTCTGTTACCTCATCCATTAGTTCTTGTGTTTCCCTTTGGTGAATGGACTTCATCCCCTCTATCGTGGTATCCCCTCGATCATGGACTTCATTTTCTCTATCATTGCATCCTTATCCCGTGTTGTCTTTCATATCCTGTATTACTCAAAGAAGCATTCTGAAGATTTCATTTTGTTGTAGATCAATGTCAGTTTCGTCTATGTGCATCATTAGGTTTATGACTTCTTCCACTGCCGTGTTTTGTTTTTCTGTTGAGGCTGTTGAGGTACTTTTGCTGTCTGCATATTGTTTTAGAAGAACTTGGCACCCGGTTCCTGGGAGACTTAGGGGCCCTGAACTCTTTCTTGTTGTGACTGGTAAGAGTAGTTTGGGGCACTTCCTATGGCTTACCGTGGTAGTGGCTCTGGCTGTTGTGTAGGTGAAGTGTCTCGGGATTCAGCGGATATGCTGAGGCCAACAACTCTAGGTGTGTCACTGGGCCAGGTTGGGTCAGGCTTGCAGTGTGGGCATGGGCCTGGTCTGGACTGTCTGGCCACAATTTGCAGTCTTTGAAAGACTCTGTGGAGCCCAATTCCTGTAGAATCAGCTTTGGGTTTGGGCTGTGTCTTTCAACCTCTGGCTTTTCCTGTTTTGTTATGTTAAAATCCTAGGCTGTGCTCTGGGCATTAGAGGTCTTCCTATCTCGTTATGTTAATGTTATGTTAATAGATCAGAACCAGGTCTCTGAAGGTTTACATTCAAAGTTACAGAGAGGAACACAGCCTGGAACTCTAAGTATTAAAAAAAAATGTTCATGAAATGGCTATACATTAAAAAAAATGTTTTTCTTTTTATAATGGGCATGTGAGGTGTCCTGGTATTAGGGCTGTGTTGTGCTGTCCCCCAAAAAAGGGAAACCAGATTATCCCAGTTGTTTGGGGGGGGGGGGCTATCTGAATTCTCCCTGACTTCATTCCTGTGTTACTCCAGGCTCTCTCCTGTACAGCTATGTCCTGGGTAAATATCCCAGGTGCTCCTCAGTTGCTGAAAAGTAGTGATTAATTATTTATCATTACCCATGCTAACAAGCAAGGAGCTGGGGAGCGGGGGCTATGGAGTTGGTGATGTAATCATTCTGTGCCTGACTGGAGAAAGAGAATGAACATCCCAGACTGCAAGGGCAGGGAGGATAGCAGAGAAGGCAACTCAGTGGGGGGTCTTGTGGATAGTTCTCGGAGGCTCTCTGCAAGCCTGGGATTATGCCCACCTTTAGACAGCAGCCTGGGGAAATTACTACACAGATCTTGGGTGTACAAAGGGGTGACAGACACCTTCCTGCTGGATCTGGTGAGGAATTAGTGGAACCCTTGGGTAGACGCAGTGGACTTCGTGTATTTAATCAAGTTCTCAAATGGTTCTATGATCTAGAATCGCAGAGGGAGGTTTGAACAAGACCCTCGTACGTGAATCTATTTTTAGTCTCAGCCTCCCCATATTGGACTCCTTACCTCTTAATTTTCTGATCTAACAACAGGAGCACTGGGAGTGGGATTCTGCGTGGATTCCATCTTGACTCCTGTCCCTAGTCCATGTTTGTTTTTCTTAAATGTCTGTCTAATGCATGTTTTAACATGATAGACAAAATCTGTCATATAGTAGTTACTGGATAAGTCAATCCCTTAGGAATTTTCTTCAGATCTTAAAATAATTCGTCCCTTAAATTTCAAAAATTCTCATCAAATTTTTGCAAGTATTTGCCTTACCTATACTTTAAGGAACAGAAAACATGGAAATAATTCAATAATTGTTTCTCCATATACAACCACGATATGGTAGAGAGGGAAAAAAAAGTGCTTGTTTTACTTACTGCCAACCTGTTCTCCTCCCAAGGAACTTTGGTGGCACATAGCGACGCACTCAGCAACTAATCCGGAAGGCAGTATTTTGAAACTAGCTGCTTCAAGGGAGAAAGTTTAGCAATCTGCTCCTATAGACCTTGCAACAAAGCAGTGTACCACAGTCCTTCAGGGCCACAAAAATCAGAATGGACTCACTGGCACACCTGCAAGAAAATCAGAATATGAATTAAGCAAATTGCCCTCAAACGAGGGAGCTGGAAAAAGGCCTTATTTTTTTAAAGTGGCCTTTCAAAGGTGAGATAGATTAATTCCACATTAATCATTTACTTATTAATAACACAGATTAAAATTTTAATCATTTCTTTGTAAACCCTAAATAAAAGGTGTTCATAGACTGAATTGTGTCCTAACCTTATGTGTGTGATTCTACTCTATCCTATACAGTTGAGGTGAGTTGGAATTGCCTTAATGGCAGTGGGTGTTTGGCATACTTGTGGTTGTAATCTTATTAGGGAACAAGATTTTCTTTTCTATGTTTATGATGCAATTATTAGGATTGGGTGTATTTTAAGCAGGTGCTTTTTGTTGCTGTTGTTTTAAAATTGCTTTTAAACTATTATGTGAGCAGATTGGGCATTGGCGCAAACAAGAATGGGTAGGGAAGTTAGCTGTCAGAGCCCAGGAAGATTGCCAAGGAATCTACAAACAGAAAGTGAAAGAAGACAAAGACTTCTCCGTAGGACCCATAGGTGGACCTGGTGCTCTGAATTCCAACTTCCAGCATCCTGAACTGTGAGAAAATAAGTTTCTCTTCATTAAAGCGACGTACATGCAACTTTTCTGTTTTATCAGCACTAGATACACCAAGACAGGAGGTAATTCACATTGTTTATGAGAAATAGCCATAATTATTGGAAGAGGTAATGATAAGCAATCTCACAGAAGACTCTGCACTTGCTTGGAGGGGATGTATCCTCCAGATTTGTTGAACTGAACTATCTTCTGATGCTATACTCAGTCTCTGATAAGTGAACAATTATCTTTATTGGAAGACCTGTGGTATTTTAATATTATTAAAGCCTGTCGTGATGACACCCAGGATCCCCTGGGTGGATGGCACCTGGGAGGGGGTCCCTGGGTAGCATAAATTGTTAAGTACTTCACCACTAACTGAAGGGTTGGCAGCTTTAACCCACCCAAAGATGTTTAGGAGTCAGTTTATAGATTGCTCATCTTGGCCAGATGCAAGAGTTTTGGGAAAGGGAAAAACAGGAAACATTGTCGAGAATCCTTTAAATGTGTATTATTGTAGCTATTTTATTCTGACATTGCTGTTTTTAATCCTGATAGCTGCCACAAGATCCCTTATTCCCAGAACTACTGCAAGTTCCGCATCCTAAAAGCTCCACGTAGTTGAAACCTTGTCTTTTGTCCCTGCTTTGACTAAGAAAATTCATTTTGTTGTCGACAGACAGATAAAAAACTAATGTTAAAAGGTGTCAATTGAATCCTTTCTTTCTTTCTTTCTTCCGTCCTTTCTTTCTTTCTTTCTAATATGAGGAAAGCATCCAATCTGGTGGTCTGTCTTCAACTAATTTGGGGAAGGGTTTTATTTTTCTGGCCATGTGTGGGCTTGTCACAAATTAGTTAAATGCTCCATTTCTTTCATCTAGTTGAGGCCATTTCTACCATCGATGACTCACTTCATAAAGTTTGCTACAAAGGAGAACATATTATGAATGACTGTTTATGGTAACTAAATGCACAAAACAGCTTTACATAAACCCTTGCTTATTGCCAAGGCCCAAAGTCAGTACAATGGCAGGGTGTGAAACCAGTGGAATTAGGAATTGAATTCAAATGAAGTTCAATTAACCACTAAAAGATATCCAATATTTCCTGATTGAACTGTTTAATGTGCTGCTTTTGGAATCAGTATCACATTTTAATTATTTCTTAGGCAAAATAGAATCTCAGACATAGAAGTCTTCAGTGTTTTATTTCTTCGTGGTGCTGTTATTGATACTAAAAGGACAATGGATACATATAATGGGCTTACAGATCTTTTATAAGGCATAAACGTATACAGATAACATATTACATGGTCAATGGGTAATATCAAATAAGCAATAACATAGCAAGCATTAAGGTGAATGGATCATTGTCTTAACCTAGTGCTAGCTGACCTTGAATGCTCCTGAGCCCCCTCCACCACCACCACCACCACCCCTGGGGGTTGCTACATTTTACAGTGGATTCACCTATAGAACCTGACTCCTCTTATCTACAGACAACTTCCAGGCAGAGAATAGCCAGATGGAGGAATGATTTATCTATGTTAGCTCCTTTGTGACAGTTCCTTTATGGGAGGTTGTTGGAGGGACTGTCCTAACATGAAAATGCATATTAAGATTTATTTGTATCCCATAACCGTGAGGGTCTTCCCCTAGCAGAGTTGGCTTTCTAGACCCATAATTATTAGCATGGATGATTAAACTGCATTACATTCTCATCTAATCCATTAGTTTACCACAGTTCCCCCTTTTGTACTGTGTATTAAATTAGAAAGGGCTACGTAAGTGACACAGATCTTTCTCTACATTCTGAGGCTCTCTGCACAAACTGCAAGCCGTTACAAAGACCAAAATAGTAACAAAAAGCCAAACAGTTAATCCAGAGCCAAGACTATGTATAAAAGTATTGAAGATCTCTGTTTTTAGCTGTTTGTTATCTAATTAGATGTTTCCCTTAAATGGTTTCTAATTAAAGACCAATCATGTATGGTTTCATTAATGGATAAGGGGTTATACCGAATTTGTAATATTTAAATCACATAGCAGCATCAATTGCTGGAGCAAGAAGTAAAGGAGAGTGGATATCAAGGGGTTCTAGATGAAAGAGAATGTTTTGAGACTGATTATGGTAGCAATTGTGTAATTCTGCTTAATGTGACAGAACCATTGAAGCTTATGCTAGCTGTAAGAGCTCCCAATAAAATAACTAAAACTAATTTTTTAAATAAGGATAAAATATTCAACCTTGTAGTTTATCTTCAGCTAATTTTAGATACAATGTTACAAGGTCAGGTTGAGATGGACCTGTGTGAAAAAAGCTGGTAGATGATAGGTGGTGATGGAGACTGTGGTCCAGGTCCTGGACAGGGTGTAGCTCACCTGAAGTGGTTAACAATTACTCTGCACCAATCAGTTCGTACTCACAGGGATGCTCTAGGGCAGAGTAGACAGAGTAGAACTGCCCCCTGGTGGAAGGAATGGCTGGAGAGTTCAAACAGCTGACCTTGCTGGAAGCAGCCCAATTTGTAAGCCACCAGGAATCCTTATGCAAGGACATGCACAGCAGGGGCTTTAAAAAGTTTGTGGAAAATTCCATGATCTTTTAATGCTATATTACCACAAACATTTTAAAGCCATTTTATATATTTCGTGTAGTTGTCTTAGCAATTTAATAGTTTAAAAAGTCTTTTCCAACGTTAAATATGAAAATCTAAACTCACAGCTTATCTTTAAAAATCAGAAGCTCTAGTAACACCGAGTCAGCAGTTCGACCCTACGAGGGTCCCTATGCGTCACAAGGAACTCAAGGGCGGTGAAACTGGTCTGAGTTTGAGTTGGAAGATTGGGTTCCAAGCCCAGAGGTGCCTTGAAGACAGGCCTGGCAATCTTGCTTCTGACAGGCCACAGCTTTTAGAATCCTCTGGAGAAGTTCCAACCAGCACATGTAAGGTTGCCATGAGTAAATAACTAACAACGGCAGCTTCATATGCAAGGGAATGTTTTCAGTTCTGCCACTACTGAGAGGCAGACCGGGACCATCGTACAACTGGAGCGTGTACTTTATGATTAGTTTTAGGTCGTTCTTTAATAGGCCACAAGGATAACAAGCAACTTGCCCAAATCCAATCAGTGATTAATGCACTGAACCTCTCACCCATTTTAATGTCATACAAATATTTTCCAGCATATGAGTATACCATATAAATTTTTATCCTCCTTTTATTATATTTAGAATTTTTAATGCCATTAATGACACAGTCCTTTTGACTACTGCATAGCTGATCTGCTCTGGTTGTTAATGATACATAAGCATCAGTCAGCATTTACTGAATTATGCTACCATTAAAATGCCATTTGTGAAGGCTCCAAAGAAAGATGGAAAGTATTTATCATAAGTGCAAAAGCTTGGTATAAAATTGTAAATATATAATAATCATTATTGTAGTTTTATTACACAAAATTGGATGGAAATAATCCCAAAAGTAGCTTTCAGAAGCAGAAATTTCATGTGATTTTGAAAATTATGTTCTCTATGGCTATATTTCTATGTTAATTTAACAAACAGACCCGTTTATATATGTAGACTCATCAGAATAAATTATTATTTAAACATCTAGCAAAAGTCCAGGAATATCTATCTATCTATCTATCTATCTATCTATCTATCTATCTATCTATCTATCTATCTATCTCAAACCCACTGCCGACAATTCAATTCTGACTGATGGGGACTGCTCCCCAGGATTTCTGGGGTGTTAGAACATTATGAAAAGAGAGTGTCTCATCTTTCTCCCACAGCGCAGTGTGTGGGTTCAAACCACCAAACTTTGCAGTTAGCAGCCACCACATCCTTAAGGGATTCTTATAGAAAAATAAAGAAATATGGAAGTTAGAAAGAGCAGATTGTAAAATTGGCAAGAAATAGATTATATTCTTAGCTCTGTCATTTAACTGCTTTGTCTTATGGTAAGAATGTAATGTTTCCTCCAGTCTCGGGTATCTCATCTATAAAATCACAATGAAGATAATTCTCTTCTCACAGTTGAAATGAGACAATTCCTGCAAAGAACCCATCAAAGAGCGTATCATAGAGAACATACTCTGAAAATACTAACTGCAGGGAAGGCTCAGGGTGGTGCAAATGGGTAACATGTTCAGCTACTAACCACTCATTTGGAAGTTAGGGTCTACCTATAAGTGCCCAGGAAGAGAGACCTGGAAAAGTACATGTAAAACTCAGATATCGAGAACTCTATTGAGCCCTGCTCTACTCCGACACACAGTGAGTCACTGTGGATCAGCACTGACTGGGCAACAAGCATTACAGGTTATCACGTTCCTTTCAGAATTAGTAACAATAATACTTGTAGCCCAAGCAATTTAGAATTGAAAACAATGTTCCCTGTTTTCCAGGAAGAGCACTAACACTTTTATGTGATTTCCCCCCTAAATTTGAAGCAATTTTTAAAAATAATATTAATCATTACCCTAGTGAGTGGGTTAAATATTATGCTGTTTACCGCAAGGTGAGCATTTCCAAACCACCAGCTAGCTGCTCTCAGGGAGAAAGGTGACGCCATCTGCTCCCATAGAGATTTACTGTCTCAGAACTCTGAGGGGCACTTCTGCTCTGTCCTAAAAGGTCAGCATGAGTCATGAGCTCGATGGCAGTGAGTTTGGGTTTTAGTTTTAGAGTTTAAAGAATTCTTTCACTACCTTATAAGCTAGGAAATGGAAAACTGGGACTTAAACCCAGACATATTTTACTCTAAAACTGAGATATTTCTACAATATTTTAGACAAATTTATGTGCAGTTGTAAGAAACGATAGGATTGTAAATACTCCCCAAGAAGTAATGGGGTTCTGTTCAGATGACTCCATCATAAATCAGTCTGGTATCATTTGATTTTTCTTTTTAATATTTCCATTATTATTCCTTAATATAAGCCAGTATTTTGTTATTTTACTCTTTTAAAAATACATTTTATTGAGAATTAGTGAAAATTTATGGAGCAAATAATCAGTTTTACATTCAACAATTCACAAGCATTTTTTTCAACGTATCTATCTCAGGTACCACAATGTACTGCCAGGTATCCCACTTTTTCACGTGTATTCCTATTTCCATATCTTCTTTCCTAATCCTTCTAATATTGTCCCTGGGTAAATGCTGCCCTGTTGATTTCAAGGGTCAATTATTTTTACATGAGAGTGATTTCAGCTGAAAGATGACTAAATCTCCAGAGTCAGGGGGGTTTCACCAGATTCATAAGAATGAGTCATGACATTGAAGAGCATCATAAAATCTTCCAGTGAGCATCTGAGAATGATATCATCAACAAAGTATGCAATGTAACCTTGTATGCAGTACATACTACGAACCATAAGATGTACTAAAAAAAAAAAAAGAAACAAGCAAACCAAACCAATGGCATTTTTAAGTGTAGTTTGTTGTAACCTAACAATGAGGTTGAGGCTATCTGTATAAAGTAAAGCCAGGTGTGGCTGCTAGAGGCATTGTTGAGACTTGAATAAGTTGAGACTATCTGTATAAAGTAAAGCCAGGTGTGGCTGCTAGAGGCATTGTTCACTGGTTTGACAGCCATGATTTGACAGGAAAAAAGGAGAAGTAAAAGGAAAGGAAAGAAAGAAAGAAAAGAGGCCTCATTAGCGCCCACAATGGGGTCAAACATGAGAATTGTGAGGATGGCTCAGGACTAGACAGTGTTTCCTTCTGTTTTACACAGGGATCTAGGGGTTGGAACTGGTTTGATGGCACCTAAGAGCAACAACAGCAGAGAAGGCAAAAGCATCTTCACCTGAAATAAAGTCACACTGCCAAAGGCAAGGCACCTGCAGTGCAAAGACAAAGCCAAGTCAAACTTTCCATTTCAAAGTCAAGACTATTATCCAAAACAATCTTCAGTGAGAAGGCAAGCCTTGGTAACTCCAGAGCTAACCAGTAAGAACTAATTGCCAGCTTTTGTCAGATAAGTCTTCTGCCAAAGTGACCCCAATGCATAGTGGGATCAGATTATCTTTCAAAAATAGACACCAGGACTTACTTCTTAATCCATCTTGACTAGAAGCTTCTCTAAGACCTGTTTAGCATTATAGCAACACAAATACCACTGAACAGTGTCCATGTATGAGGGTCAATGGCCAGAATTCAAACCAAGTCTCTCTAATGCAGTGGATCTCAACCTTCCTAATGCCATGACCCTTTAATACAGTTCCTCATGTTGTGGTGACCCCCCCAACCATAAAATTATTTTTGTTGCTACTTCATAACAGTAATTTTGCTACTGTTATGAATTGTGATGTAAATATCTGATATGAAGGATGTATTTTCATTGATAAAAATTGAACACAATTAAACATAATTAAAGCATAGTGATTAATCACAAAAATATGTAATTACATATTGGGAAATATTTGTGTTTTCTGATGGTCTTAGGCAACCCCTGTGAAAGGGTCATTTAACCTATAGGTCCAAGATTTTGTTATAAACGCCAAGATTTTTTTATAAATAAAAGTGTTCTGTATAGTCTTACAGAAAAACCTTACAGAGAAATCTTCATAGCTTTTTGTGAAGTTTTCTGCAACATATAAATAAAGTTGATGTATCCAAATCAGAAAATTTATCATTAGAAGTCGAGCCCAGATAAAACCCTGAATTTATCATCCCCTATATAACTGCCATTTTCTCTATTAATGCCTCTCACTGAAGTCATTTCTTAGCATACACCTTCTAGTAACCAAATGAGCTTTTTAAAAAAAATCATTTTATTGGGGCTCGTACAATTCTTATCACAATTCACCCATTGTGTCGGGCACATTTGTACATTTGTTGCCATCATCATTCTCAAGATATTTTATTTCTACTTGAGCCCTTGATATCAGTGCCACATTTTTCCCTCTCCCTCGCTGCTCTCCCCTCCCTCATGAACCCATGATCATTTATAAATTATTATTTGGTCATGTCTTACACTGTCTGATGTCTATCTTCACCCACTTTTCTGTTGTCCATCCCCCAGGGAGGAGGTTATATGTAGATCCTTATAATCGGTTACTCCTTTCTACCCCACCTTCCTTCCACCCTCCAGGTATTGCCACTCTCAGCACTGGTCCTGAAGGAATCATCTGTTCTTGATTCCCTGTGTTTCCAGTTCCTATCTATACCAATGTACATCCTCTGGTCTAGCCAGGTTTTAAAGTTATAATTGGGATCATGATAGTGGGGGACAGGAAGCATTTAAGAACTAGAGCAAAGTTGTATGTTTCATTGTTGATACCCTGCACCCTGACTGGCTCATCTCCTCCACACAACCCTTTTGTAAAGGGGTATCTAGTTGACTACAGATGGGCTTGGAGTCTCCACTCTGCATTCACCCTCATTCATAATGATATGACATTTTTGTTCTTTATGCCTGCTACCGGATCCCTTTGTCACCTCGTGGTCACACAGGCTGGTGTGCTTTTTCCATGTGGGCTTTGTTGCTTCTGAGCTAGATGGCTGCTTGTTTACCTGCAAGCCTTTAAGACCCCAAACACTATATCTTTTGATAGCCAGGCACCACCAGCTTTCTTCACCACATGTGCTTATGCACACATTTATCTTCAGCAATTGTATCATGAATGTGTGCATCATGGAATGCCAATTTAATAGAGCAAAGTGTTCTTGCATTGAGGAAGTACTTGAGTGGAGGTCCACTATCCATCTGCTGCCTTAATACCAAACCTATAAATATATGCACGTAGATTAATTTCCCCACCATCCTATATAAATATATTTACATATGTACATGCCTGTATTTAGACTTCTATAAGTACCCTTTGCCTTCTACCTCTTTCCTCTATTTCCTTTTACTTTCCTCTTGTCCCACTATCATGCTCAGCCTTCATTTGGGTTTCAGTAATTTCTCTTGGTTACATTGCTCTTGCTGAATCCCTACCAGGCCTCTCACACCCTCCTTGCAACTCATTTTGCATCACTTGTTGCTCCCTTGTCCCTGGGTTGGTCAACACTACCTTCATTCTCCTCCTCCCCCTTTCCCATGTCCCCCAGTATCGGTCCTATTGTTTCCTCCTCCAGACTGTTCATCCAGCTTATCTAGATAGATCAGCAGAGAAAATAATATGCACCAAAAACCGAGGCATAGCAACACAAAGCAACAAAAGAGAACACAACGATGACAACAAAAAGGAAAACCAATGATCCAGAGAAGAATAAATTTTTTTTAAAGAAAAAATTTTAAAAAGAAAGCAAAACCTGTAAATAGGTCAAGGTCTGATTTTTTATCTCTAGGCATGTCCTCCAGTCAAGTCCTATGGGGTGCCATGCTCTGGCCCCAAAGTCTATCCTTTGCACTCCCTTGGGAGCTCCCTGCTCTGCTCCCCCGTTGCTCTGCCGCACACTTTTAGTGCTTTGCCTCAGTGCTGCAGGGACAAACTGGGCCAGTGTTGTCCCCCATAGGGCCATGGGTCAGGGAGGGATGTCGTGTCTCATAGTGGGATCAGCCATATGGTCCACTCTGCATTGGCTGTTCGGAGAGGGGATATCGTCCTCCAGGCCTGGTAGGCCAGGATGTGCTCCACTCTCTCTTCCTCCCCCTTCATTTGCTCTGGTGTACTCAGACATCTCCCTCCCCCCTAGCTGCAGCTTCAGTGCAGTCCTCTAAAGTAAATTCTTCTGGGGGAAGGGGCATTTGTCCACTTAGCTGGTATTGGGATGGAGCCCTCAGGCCCCTCCACTGGCTCCCCTCTCCATGCCAGCATGCTGCATTCACATTCCGAAACACCGGATTGATGTCTGGTCCCTCTTTCCCTGTGGAGACACAAACAATACCCTCCCCTTGCATGAGTCAGTGCCCTATTCCCCCACCACGCATCTCTTTTCCAACTCCCCTCCTTTTTAGTTGGACACCATATGTACCCCTGGATTTGGTTTCGCCCCTGGCATACTACCTGGATCTCACCACTGGAGTGTTTGTACACAGTAGCTTTTTCCCTGTGCCCCTTTTGCATTTACTTTTCTGATATATATATATATATATATAAAAACTTACCTCAGCGGACTCATGTTATACTTGTCCTTTTGTGCTTGGCTTACTTCACTTAAGATAATTTCCTCCAGTACACAGTAGCTTTTTCCCTGTGCCCCTTTTGCATTTACTTTTCTGATATATATATATATATATATATATATATATATATATATATATATATATATATATAAAAACTTACCTCAGCGGACTCATGTTATACTTGTCCTTTTGTGCTTGGCTTACTTCACTTAAGATAATTTCCTCCAGTACACAGTAGCTTTTTCCCTGTGCCCCTTTTGCATTTACTTTTCTGATATATATATATATATATATATATATATATATATATATATATAAACTTACCTCAGCGGACTCATGTTATACTTGTCCTTTTGTGCTTGGCTTACTTCACTTAAGATAATTTCCTCCAGTTCTTCTCATGCGGCAATACACTCCATGCGTTCACCACTGCTTTTTAGCGATGCATAGTACTCCATTATATGTATGTACCACAGTTTTTTAATCCATTTGTCTGTTGATGGAAATTTGGGTTGTTTTCAACTCCTTGTGATTATGAACTGTCACACAATGAACATTGAAGCACAGATGTCTGGCCGTGGTTTGTTTCTTGCCTTTTCTGGGTATATGCCCAATTGGGGGGATTGCTGGGTCATATGGTAGCTCAATTTCCATCTGTTTTAGAAATCGCTAAATTGATTTCCATAGTAGCTGTACATACCTACAGGTCCACGAGCAGTAGATGAGGGACACTATCTCACCATAGCCCCTCCAACACTTGTTGCTTTCTGTTTTTTTGAATTGGGCTAAGTTTGAGGATGTTAGGTGGTATCTCATAGTTGTTTTAATTTGCATTTCTCTTATGGCAAATGATCAGGAACATTTTTTCATATGTGTATTGGCCATTCAGATTTCAGACTCTGTGAAACTTCTGTTCAGGCCCTTTGCCCACCTCCTCAGTGGGCAGTTAGTTTTTCTCTTATTGTAAGCTTTCAAAGTATTGTAGATTGTAGTAATAAGGCCTTTGTCTGATGTGTCATTGCTAAAGATGTTTTCCCTGCCAGTGGGCTCTCTTATTACTTTTTTGGTGAATTCTTTCTATGTATACAGGTGACTTATCTTCAGTATATCCCACTTGTGTATTTGTGACTCCTCTGTATTTGTGTCCTTCTCTATTTCTGATAGCTTATGTGTTCCCTGTGCCAAGGTTCTCAGATTTGTCCCAATTCCCTCATTGATGGCCCTAATTTGTTTGGGGTTTTATCTCAAGGTCTGTGATCCACCTTGAGTTTATTCTTTTTCATGGAGTGAGTTAAGGGTCTTACTTAATTTTTCTGCAGGTAGATATTCATTTTTCCAGCACCATTTATTGAAGAGGGCATCTGCTTCCCATTTGATAATTTTGGGGCCTTTATCAAAGAGCAGTTGCCTGTGTGCTGATGATTTCATTTCTGGGTCTTCAGCTCTTTTCCATTGATCTGAATATCTGTCATTATGCCAGTACCATACTGTTTTGACTACTGTGGACCTATAATATGTACTAAAATCAGGTAGAGCAAGCCCTCCCCACCCACTTTGCCCTTCTTCATGAGGAGTTCTCTGCTAATTCTGGGTTTCTTCCCCCTCCAAATGAAGTTGGTAAGCACTTTTTCTAATTCTTTGAAGAAGGATGGTGGTATTTGTATCGGGATAGCATTGAACTTATATAGTGCCTTGGGCAGAACTGACATCTTTACTATATTGAGTCTGCCAATCCATGAGTAAGGGATGTTCTTCCATTTGTTGAAGTCACTTTTGGTTTCTTGTAGTAGTGTTTTATAATTTTCCTCATACAAATCTTTCATATTTTTTTAGTGAGGTTTATCCCTAGATATTTCAATTTCTGCTTGGCTATTGTAAAGGGTAGTACCTTTTTAATTGTCTCTTCTGTGATCTTGTCTGATGTGTAGAGCAGTCTGATGGACTTCTGTTTGTTGATCTTGTATCTTACCACTCTACCATATTTCTCTATTGCTACCAACACGCCGCTTGTGGAGTTTAGGGGATTTTTGATGTATGGAATCATATCGTCTGCTTTCTACTTGAGCCCTTGATATCAGCTCCTCATTTCCCCCCTTCCTCCTGGATCCCTCCCTCATGAACCCGTGATAATTTATAAATTGTTATTTTGTCATATCTTACACTGTCTGACGTCTCCCTTCACCCACTTTTCTGTTGTCCATCCCCCAGGGAGGAGGTTATATGTGGATCTTCATAATCAGCTCCCCTTCTCTACTCCACCCTCCCTCTATCCTTCCAGTATCACCACTCATCACTGGTCATGAAGGGAACATCCATCCTGGATTCCCTGTTTCCAGTTCCTATCTGTACCAGTGTAAATCCTCTGGTCCAGCCAGATTAGTAAGGTAGAATTGGGATCATGATAGTGGGTGGGGAGGAAACATATATGAACTAGAGAAAAGTTGTATGTTTCATCGTTGCTACACTACACCCTGACTGGCTTGTCTCCTCCCTGCAACCCTTCTGTAAGGGTATGTCCAGTGGCCTACAGATGGGATATGATTTTGTTCTTTGATTCCTGATACCTGATCCCTTGGACACCTCATGATCACATAGGCTGGTGTGTTTCTTCCATGTGGGCTTTGTTGCTTCTGAGCTAGACGGTCGCTTGCTTACCTTCAAGTCTTTAAGACCCCAGACACTGAATCTTTTGACAGCCAGGCACCATCAGATTTCTTCGCCATGAAGATCATTATAAAGCAATTGCAGTGAAACATCAACAGAGAGCTACCAGAAATTGAAGCAGGATTCAGAAGAGAACTTGGGACAAGAGATATCTTGGATGATGTCAGATTCTTTTCTGAAAGCAAAGAATACCAGAAAGATGTTTACATGTGTTTCATTGATTATGCAACATCATTTGTGTGTATCATAACAAATTATGAATAAATTACAAAGCATAGAAATTTCCCAACATTTAGTTGTGGCTATCACATACCTATACATAAACCAAGAACCAGTTGTTTGGACAGAAAAAAAATACTGCATAATTTCAAATCAGAAAAGATGTGTGTCCGTGTTCCATTTTTTCATCATATTTACTCAATCCATATGCAGAGGAAATAATCCAAGAAACTGGATTATATGAATAAGAGTCTGGCATCAGTGTCTGAAGAAGACTCGCTAATAAACTGGGATATGCAGATGACACAACCTTGCTTGCTGAAAGGTAAGAAGACTTGAAACAATTACAATGAAGATCAAAGACTACAATATAGATTATACCATAACACAAATGAAAAAGTGATGATACGGTGTCAATGACTTCATCTTACTTGAATCCACAATTAATATCTATGGAAACAGGAGTTTGGAATTCACATGATTTATTGAATTGGACAAATTTGTGGCAAAAGATCTCTTTAAAATGATCAAAATTAAGATGTCACTTCGAAGACTAAGGTGTCCCTAACTCAAGCCAGGGAATTTTGAATTGATAGATATGATACATGGACAATAAACAATAAACAAGGAACAGTGAAGAGGAAGCGGTGTCATTGTGTTTTAACATTGCTCAAGAGCATTAAGTCAACCATGGCCAGTAAGACCAAATGAGCCTGTGTTTGAAAAAGAGCTCGTCTGATGAACATGTTATCAGTCCCTAGAGGAGGACATCGCGCTTGGTAAAGTAGAGGGTCAATAAAAAAGGGAAGATCTTCAAGGATCTGCACTGTCACAGTGTGTGCAACAACAGACGCACACGTGGTACCAATTGTGAGGGTGTTGCAGGACCAGCCAGTGTTTCCTTCTGTTGTCACCATGATGGCACCAACAACAGCGATAGCCATCTTTACAGGAACAGGCCGACAGGTCCTCTTTTGCTCAAAGAACCTGGTGGGCTCAAACTTTTCACATCAGGGCTTCTCCCATAAAATATGGACCTGTTTAAATTTAAAAGATAGATAGACTATCAAGTCCAAGGAGAAAGCAAAGGACCCGAAGGTGCTGGTGGGGTTTGCAGGGAGGAGGAGCGGGGAAAGGGGCAGAGAAGGGAGCAAGTAATGCCATGGAGAGGGAAACAACTAGGGGATTAAAATCAATAGCGAGGGGGACGTAGGGACCCTTGTGGTGTTGGAGCAACAATAATCTAGCCTTGAGGAAATACTGAGAGAAAAATGAAGGGTGAGCATGATAGTGGGGCCCGGAAGAAGGTAAGAGGGAACAGAGGAAAGATCTAGGAAGCAATGCCATTGATAGAGGTAGAAACATAGCTGTGTACATAAAAATTGAGGTATTGGCCTATGTAAATATAATTACATGGCAATATATTGAGGAAGGGGATAGACTTTGGGCCTCTACTCAAGCCCTCCCTCAATGCAAGACCACTTTGTTCTGTTAACCTGGCATTCTCTGTTACTTACCCTCTTGAAAAGATCTCTGAAGACAAAATGGGTGCATATGCAAATGTGGTAAAGATAGCTGATGGTGCCCAGGTATTAAAAGATATAGCATCTGGGGTCTTAAAGGCTTGAAGTTAAACAAGTGGCCATCTAGCAGAGAAGCAACAAGCCCACATGGAAGAAGCACACCAGCAGGTGTGATCTTGAAGTGTCGACAGGACCAGGTAACAGGCAAGAGAAGACCCAAAATAAATAATCATCTGGTTCAGAATGAGGGAGGTTGAAGTGCAGACACCAAACCCATCTGTAGACAATTGGACATCTTCTTACAGAAGGGTCACAAGGAATGATGAGTCAGCCAGGGTGCACTATAGCACTGATGAAACCGCAATATTTTTCTGGTTCCAAGAGGCTTCCTCACCTCCGGTATCATGACCCCAGCTCTACCTTAGAAATCTGGCTAGAGTGGAGCATGTATCATGATACAAACAAGAGCTCTTGACTCATGGAACCCAGGACAGATAAGCCCCTCAGGAACAGCAATGGGAGCAGCGATACCAAGAGGGCAGGGGGAAGGTGGGAGGAAAAGGGGGAGTGAAGGAAGATCCAATCACAATGATCAATGTATTAACCCACCCCCCCAAGGGGAAGAACAACAGACACATGGGTGAAGGGAGACAGTGATTGGTGTAAGGTATGAAAGTAACAATAATTTATAATTTATCAAAGGTTCACAAAGGTGGGAGGGTGGTAGCAGGAGATAAAAAGAAGAGCTAATACCAAGGGCTCAAACAGAAAGAAAATATTAAGAAAATGGCGAAGGCCACATATGTACAAATATGCTTGATACAATTGATGTATAAAATGTTATAAGAGCTGTAAGAGTCCCCAGTAAAAAGATTTTAATAAAACAGGGAAGAAAGAACAATATATTTAGCATTAACAGCATGCACTGAGTTATTGTTTTAATGGAGATAAAATGTATTGTTCTGATGATTTCAATGGATGCTATTCAATGATTTTTAGTATGGTCACAATGCTTTGCAACCATCACCGCCATCCAATTGCAGAACATTTCCTAAACACCACAGAAGACACTCTGTGCCCGTTAGTATATTTCCAGTGGCCCCAAATGAAAACAATAACCAGCCTCAGGAAGAGAGTGTCATCTCCTTTTCTTTCTGAGCAGCTGTCAGGCTGACGCTGACTTAGGATGACTCGGTGTGTGTCAGAGAAGAACGGTGCTTCTTAGGGTCTGAAATGCTGAGTTTTGAAGGTTGATTCCTAGTCCTTTCATTTGAGGTGTTTCTGGGTGGATTTGAACCGCTAAACTTTTGGTTAAAAGCCAAGTGTGCTAACCACTTGCACCACTCAAGGACTCTGTCTCTGTTTGGGTGCCTGTTGCTGCTCCGAGTTACTTTCAAGTGAGGGAAGCACATTGCTCTGCCTCTGTTTGAAGACACCTCTGGAGCGCCTTGAGCCGCCAGTCCTTTAGACCTTTGTACCTCTCATTGCCTTTGTACGTCTTAGTTCAAACTTGCTGCCATTGAGTTGACGCAGAGTGACCCTAGAGGACTGAGCAGAATAGCCTCACAGGTAGTCAAGACAGAAAATATTTCAGGCAGTGGACGACCACAGCTTTCTCTTACAGAGCGGCTGCTAGATTTAACTGCTGACTTTTCAATTAGCTTCTGTACCAAGAAGATCCTTGTACCTGTCAGTAAAACAAAGCAAAACAAATCAGCCTCACTGTAATTTAGTCAATTTTGACTCATGGTGACCTCTAGGACAGGGTAGAACTGCCCGTGTGGGTTTCCTAGAAGTTAACTCTTTATGAAAGTAGAAAATTCTGTCATTCTTTTGAGGAGCAGCTGGTGATTTGGAAATGCCACCCTTGCGGTTAGCAGGCTACCGCATAACACCAGGGCACCTTGAGTCCTCCCTCCTCATTCTCCCCTGCCTCTACCCACTCACGGCAACTCACTTCCTTTCTGTTTCTGTACCTGCGTTGTTCCTCTGTATTTCCTACAAATGGAACTATATCTTTTTTTTACTAAGCATAAGTATTTCAGTGTTAATTATATTTTGGCATGTTTCCATTCCTCACTTCCTTATTAAGGGTGGATAATATGCTCCTGTATGAATATACCCCATTTGTCAATGGCATTTGGATTGTTTCTGCTTTTTAGCTATCATACAGAATCATACTGCTCTGAACATTTGTGTGCATGTTTCTCTGTGGCTATATGCTTTCAAGTCCCTTGAGTCTTGGGCCGGGAAGAGTTAAGACAGTAAACCAAACCACAGGTCTTTTGAAAGCCCAGCTTAGAAGCTTGGCCTGTAGCTGACATCCGGAAGGGTCCTTTGATAAGAGTGACACAGTGCTTCTCCTTGGTCTGGGCAGAGAAAATAATTTCTATGGGACACCTCTTTTCTGTGGGAAATAAGCAGAGCTGTGTATGTGGTCAACCCTCCATCAGCCCCCTGCATGCTAAGTTTCTAATGAGTTTCCCTGGTGGACACTTTTTGTACCTGTTTTCAAAACTAGCATATTTGGTGTGAGCCCATGGGAGAGGACTCTGGAAACTTGGACTTAGGTTTACTCCCCATGCTTTCTTCATCCTGAATTTGCTTTGTATCCTTGCTCTGCGATGAATCAGGCGTGTTTGTGACTGTTTCTTGAGCACCGGGAGTCCTCTCAGTGAATCGGCATCAGGGGGTGGTCTTGGGGAGCCCGGACACAGTTGTGTAGGTATGTTTCAAGGGATGCAGTTGCTGGGCTCTATGATCGCTTACCTCAGCGGTTCTCAACCTGCAGTAGCAAAATGACAGTGATGAAGTAGCAACGAAGATCATTTTATGGTTGGGGGTCACCACAACATGAGGCGCTGTATGAAAGGGTCGCAGCATTAGGAAGGTTGAGAAGCGCTGTCTTAACTTTTTGAACAGTTGCTAGGCTGTTGTCTTCAGCAGCTTTTCCATTTCTTATTCCCTCCAGCCACGTTTGAAGGCCAACTCCCTTCCCATCATCAGTAATACATTTTTTTCCTCTGGTAATATCTATTCTAGTGGAAACGAAGTGGTATCTCACTGTGGTCCTGAATGATCCCCCTAATGACTAAAGACATGGAGCATGTATTCATGTGCTCATTGGCACACGAAAAACACTAAAGAGAACCGTACTCAAGGCCCTTGCCCATTTGTTAACTGAATTGTCTGTCTTGTCATTTTTGAGTTGTAATAAGGATTCTTTTTATATTTTATATACAATTCTTTATCAGAAACATGATTTGAAAATATTTCATCTTATTACATTTTCAAGTGCTTCTTAAAGTTTGATTATAATTATTATATTTTAATTACTATATATTTCAAATTATTGTCCTTGCTTATTAGTAGTAGGAAACTTTTTTCTCAGTGCACCAAAATAGTTTCTCTTTGTCGTCTCCACATATACATTTCTTTTATTACACCTACTGCTGATTTATTGACCATCTTGTTATCTGGTATTTCTCATTTATGGCATTGGTATAAAATCTACTATCTGAATTATTTGTGTACTGATGATTCAGATCGGTCTGTAAGGAATGGTGAAGGGTCCTGGCCAGTGGATCCTCTGTGCATTGAGAAAGGAAACTCATTGCATATTACTTTAGCACCCAGGAGGGGAGAGGTGGCACTGACTCCCTGAGCTGACTGGGTGCCAAGCTGAATGGATAGAGACAGGAGTGGGGTCAGATGTCAGCCATGTGATCAACTTCCAAGCAGGCCTTTAAAAGCAGAGCGGTTAGGCTTGATATGTTAACTCTTATCTGCATAATGATCAATAGAACTGAAAACATATATGCACACAGAATGTACATGATGTTCATAGCAGTATTGTTTATAGTACTCTGAAAGCCATAACAATCCAAGTACAAGCTTCCGGTACTGTCACTCCCACCCCAGGGACTGAGACCAAGGTAGTTCAGTGAGTCCTAAAGGTGGGCCACCCTTAGACATGAGAGCAAGTGGGACCCTGAGGTCTGACGCCATTCCCTAGGGATGGCAGGGATAACATGGGCCATGGTCAGAAGGGGTACTTGAGTGCCCAAGCTCTGAGGCAACTGCATCAGCTGACTAGCACGTGTGCACGCCCTCATATTTCTCTGGTGCTCTCTCCTGGGTGGACACTGGTGAAGGCAAGCAGATTAATGAGGTGAAGTGGGGTGGACCATTGGGCAGCTGGAGTTTAAGGTCAGGGGAGGAAGCTCTGTATTGTCAATGAACATGGGGTTGAAGGGGAGTCAGGTTACACAATGAAAGCTGGTGGATGCATGAGTGAGGGACTGATGGGGTTTCCAGAGGGCATTGTGTATCACCCCCATTGGCGCTCAGGGCCACCCACCCCCGCCCCTGAAAATGCCATTCAAAATATTTTATACTAATGTCATAAATGTGAACTACTAGATAACAAGGTCAATAAGTCAGCACCCATTCTGAAAACATGGTGAAGGCGAGAGAGATGGAGAAGACCCTGGACATACAGAGAGGGAGGTGACGCTTGGGCCAGCCTTGCTCTGAAGACCAAGTCCTCCTGTGTGTGCCCTCCCCGGGAGATTGGGGGAAGGGTGTCAGTGGCATGCTGTAGCAGTGGCTCCTAGGTGGAATCTACCCATGCCATTCAGTGAAGTCGATGACATTTTCGTTCTGACCCTTTAACCCTTGCTAAGTTGCGAGCACACTGACTTCCCTCTGTCTACAAAGTGCTACACACGTTTTAGTATTAGCTATAAAAAGATTCTAAATCTCTCTGCTACATATCAGGGATTTTTCTGAGAGCAGACGTAGATCAACTGTCAACTGCCAGCTCTAAATTCCTTCCATAAAAATGTTAACAGTTGCTCAACTATTACTTCTTACTTTTGAGGCAAAGTCCTAAAGTTTTGGTAATTAATGTTGCCTTTGCATTACAGATAAATGGATACATGGGGGTGGGGGAGGAGTTGAATTTCACTTATTGTGAAATAATAAGAAAGCTTAATTTCTCATACCATCCAGGGGTCCTCAAACTTTTTAAAAGCGGGCCAGTTCACTGTCCCTCAGACCCGTTGGAGGCCCAGACTATAGTTTTTTTTTAAAAATTATGAACAAATTCCTCCGCACACTGCACATATCTTATTTTGAAGTGAAAAAACAAACAGGGCAAAAACACCTGGCGGGCAGGATAAATGTCCTTGGGGGGCGGGGTGCATGTGGCCCGCGGGCTGTAGTTTGAGGACGCCTGCATCATTTCTGTTAGTTTCATGAGGTTAAGAAACAGTTATGAGCTCTGTTGTCAGTGGTTACGCCCTCAGCTACTAACCTCATTCTGTTACTTATTAATTTTTATTCTTCGGCAAGATGTTTCATTCACTTATTTACTCATTCATTAAAGTTGCTTCCTATCCACAATGAGGTAAAAAGCATGCTAACGACTGAGGAAACAAAGTTTTAGTGCAGTGTAGGAACAGAAGGCGACAGCCTCTGTTGAAGGGCACGCCTAGTGGTGTAGTGGTTGGGTGTTGGGTGGCTAACCGCAGAGTCAGCAGTTTGAAACTACCAGCGTCTCCTTGGGAGAAACATGAGGTTTTCCCCTCCTTTTAGGAGTTACAGTTGCAGAAACCCACAGTGGCAGCTCTACCCTGTCCAAAGAGTCACAATGAGTGGGCATCGACTTAATGGCAGTGAGTGTTTTATTTCACACCACCGGCTAATATACATCAAAATAATTTGCTTTCCTATGTACCAACTATGAACAACTGAAACCTGAAATTTTAAACCCAATGCTATTTATATAAGTTCCAACGATATATAATAAAATACTTATGTATAAATCCATCACAACTAACCCAGTATGAGTAATTTTATAATGCTCTGATGGAAAATATGGAGAAATATTCTATCTTCCTAAAGGGAAAGTCAACATCACTAATATATCAGATATTTCCAATTTGATCTGTAACTCAATACAATACCAATTAAAATTCCAGCAAATTATTTTGGCCAAAACACAAAACACATTGCCACTGAGTCAATTCTGATGCAAAGTGATTCTATAGGACTGCAATAAGGAATTCCCATGCTTACACTCTTTATGGAAATAGAGTGTCACGTGATTTTCCAGCAGAGTGTCTGCTAGGTTGCGAATATAATAGGGTAGGGAGGTAAATACCATACAAGATATTTGGAGATCATAGGTAAGAGGAATTTCTTTAAAATTGGTGTTTCATTGCCCACTGAAAACAGTTTCCTTCTATTTTTTGAAATGCATTGAAATTAAAAGACCAATCAGTTGAACAGGTTTGCATTCCCTTTATTCACTGTGAAATGCAGACATTGCCCACTCTCAGTTCTTGCCTGTCTGAAGGTGGTCATCGTGGGATAGTCTCAACTCTTCCAGGCCTGAGTGTTCACTGTGCCCATTCAGAGACTGGGAGGAAGACTAAAGACAACTTATCTGCAATTGAGACCCACGTTTTTGGAGAATTAAGCAGTCGACCAGCCCCAGTGCTGTGGAGGTGATGGATTTACTAAGCCTGTAATTGGTTTAGAGGCCAAGTTGCATTGTCTTATAGACATTTTAAAATTGCATTTGGATCACTGGTGTAGCAGTGTGGGTTCTTACTTACTAGAAAAACATTGAAAATAACAAAGGGGCATTCTCCACCTCTTCTTCCTACTTACTATCCAGGGAAAAAATCATATATTAAGATTTAATGAGAGAATTTGCAGATATCTTGTATTCTTCTCTTGTGTAAGGCTTTATTAGGTGCTATAAATTATCATAAATGCTTTTAATATCTGAAGGCATTTAATACTCACAAATAACCCTGAAAAGTAGGCACTGTCACTGGCTCTATTTCCTAAAGGAGGGATCTGAGGCATGGAGTCTAATAACCAGCTCAACATCACACTGCGGTAGAGCTGAGGTCTGGGCTTCAAGCACTGTCACCGGAAGTCTGTGCTTCTATTCCTGCGCTGTCAGTCACTTGCAGATTTGAGTATATCCAAATTCATGAAAGTGAGAGAGAAAAACAGAGCAATTTCATGATAGTCCCCAGGGCATGCCAGACTTCATAAATTGCGTTTCTGCGTGCCTACTTTAAAGTTAGGACACATGAACAATACATGTGGTAACTTCTACAGTGCGGGTTGAGGGCCTCTGCCATCAGGAGTGCAATAGCGAGCACCAGTGCGAAGTCTTTGGGTGGTAAAAACAATTCGCAGCCTTCACGCTACCTGAAAGGTTCGGGGTTCACCACGCAGGCAATTGTAGCTCCGAGGAAAGTCTTCACACTCTGCCTCTGAAGAACCTGGGGACACATGTTACCCAGCAGGCTTGCCAAGAGTCAGATTCAACATGGTAACCACTGGCCTGGCTACCTTACAGTCTTTCCCAGACTGGACTATAGACGCTGTTAGGGCCGGGTACTTATTTACTTTTCTATCTCTGTAGACTGTTTTGGTTAGAATCGAGCACATAGTAGGCTCTCAAGAAGGATTGGCTGAATGAATGCAAAGTGTTAATCTAGTGTTCCTTCTCAATAGGCATGTTGCTTAAGCAGGTGTGCTCGTTATAAAAGTAGAAGTGTTTGTGGCCACCATCTGCTCCGTGGTTACAGGTCTCTGGGAAGAGCCTGGGGCATCATTTACTAATGAAACAGTAAGGGCCGGTGGATGACTCATTTATGGGGCTCAACAACGTAATGGACATGCTTTTTGCCTCATCTTAGGAAAGCCAAGAAAACATTTTTTTTCTTCCTCTTTGGATAAGACGATGAATTCAGCTCAATAGCTTTTCTGCTGCTATTTATCTCTTCACCAGAAGAGTTGCTTTTTGTGCTTGCCCAAATCAGCGTGCATGGCACTTTACCTTATGACAGGATGACATAGAAAAAGCAGAAGGCCCAATAATTAGCTGCAAATTTTATGCTTGTCATTTTGAAAGGTTATGAATCCTATCTTTTATAAACGTCTATAGACGATACTTTAGGATAAAATATCCCTTCTGCACATCAGTATGCTGGTAATTGAAAAAATGAACAAACTCAGTAATTTGAAAGAATTAGTAGCAAGTACAGTCCATGAGGAATCATATTTATCTATTCTACTTTCCATTGAAAGGAAATAGGTTTTCACTCTCTTCCCCCCGAACCAAGGTTTTTCAAGACATAAATATTGACAAGATAGATGATATTTTTTCCCCACCAAGGGGTGACGTTAGCATTCTATTCCATTATATTTCTGCAGAGAAACAAACTCATTTTCCTCTTAGGTGATGAACAGACTGGGAAAATGTAAGAAACTCTGAGGAATATTCAATTAATAATTAGAAAGTCAGAATTACAATTAGGGCCCCATCACTGAGTATTGTATAAACAATATTAAGCAAACCATTTAATCTCCATGAAACTTTATTTTTCTTACCTAAAAATGGGATTGGGTGAAAAAGCTGAAGTTGATCACCGTTGATAGCTCATTCTAACTCAGCATATCAGAGTCTCATTTATTCTTTGGTGGTGATAAGCATAGACAATTGTCATCACGGAATGCCTGAGAACATGACTGTGATCAGAGAAGAAACTAGGGTCAAGTTCTTGCTCTGAAACTTAGCCTAAATGGACTTTGTCTAAATTCTCTTTCTCCAATATGAGATGAGGAGAGAAAACCATTCCTAATGTTTGTTGTGGGTTAAGCAAGACAGGCCCTGGTAAGTTTTTTTGTTTTTTTTAATTTAGCATCATGCCTGCTCTGGCTTACTTATATGTGGAATAGAGGGCAGTTTGCCTGCCCTTTGTGAGTCCCTGGTGGTTCAGTTCATGGTGTTTCACCTTCTGTGCAGGAGACTGAGTTTGCTTCCTAGCCGGTGCACATAGCCACCAAGCCATCTGTCAGTGGGCACTACCTGTGTCTGTGATACTGACCCCTTTTCAGCAGAGCTGCTAGACGAACGCAGACTGGGTTAAAAAGCCAGGCAATGTATTTCCAAAAATCACCTAGTGAAACCCTTGTGCATCATAGTGGTGCCATCTGCACGAGATCATCAATTTATGCAGGATCAGACATATACATGGTCCCATTATGCGTGGGATCCCACAAGTCAAGGCTAACTTGAGGCCAACTAATAGCACTCTTGTCCTTCTTCATTATGCCTTTAAGTAGGAAGTACCAACACATCTCTGCCTAAAATAAGTACCTGTGGGTTGTGTTCATGCTTCTTTAGCAGGGCTTCTGGTTCAATCAGTGGGTCATGTGCAACATAAATCTGGTTTAATCTTCCTTACTGACTTTCACTGGAAATGCCAGTGCCTCATGAAGGAGACCTATCCCGGGAGCTACTCGCCTGCTATGAATTTTATCTCAAAGTTTTCCTGTCTCCATAATCACCAGGCTTCATGTCAGCCTGGTCTCCTAAGAAACAATATGCAAAATAATTAAAGTAGTTACACACCAGAAAGAGAAACAGGCTACATTCAAACTTAGTGCATCCTTCCTGTTAGAAAGATGTTGTCAGAGTTTTGCTTGAACTTATGAGTATGTGGATTGACTCAGTCACTCCGTGCCCAATTTCAAACCTGCAGCACTCAAGGACAGACAGACTGAGAGTGCTGGAGCTGCCAAAAAGACAGGTGCAAAGGCTTCATGAATATTACTGGAGGAGCCTTGGTGCATGTAACATGAATGTACCACCTGCAGACATTCTGTGTTGAGGCAATTTAATGTCAGGCAAGGCAGTGGGGAGCAGAGGGTGTCACTGAGGAGTTAAGAACAGCAGCAGTTCACCCCAGAACGGCTTAAGCAGATGGTTTCTGAGCACGTGTGAAATTGTGACTAAGTGTGGAAAAGGCAACCTCAACACTTTGGCCATATTCTTATTGAATTGAGGAAGACGTTTCTTTGGCTCAGGGAGGTTTGGGAAGATAGAAATAGTTGACAGTTGTTCCCAGGCGTACAGAAGTTCAGATTATTCTGGACTGTAGTATTCGAAACACGAAAGGAAGAAGGGTAAGCAGCAAGAGACAAAGCAGATCCACTCCAATCGCTTCTTCCTTCCTGCCTTCCACAGGCAGTTATCCCCGTGAGGATGTAAGACACGTAGACACTGCTCTTCCCGGGTCTGAAATGAAAGAGAAGCATACTACATTCAAATTGAGTGCATCCTTCCTGTTAGAAAGATGTCTCCAGCAGTTGATCTGAGAGCCACCAGGTGCTCGCTTTCCCCCGTTGTCAGTTGTAGCAGCCACCAGGTGCTTGCAGCTGCCTCCTGTGGTTGCTGACTTGCCCTCACTCTCACTTCCTGAAGCGAGATTCATGAGTTTGCATCACCTGCATCCAAACAACGGGGGCATTTATTACCGATGTGGACTTCAAATCCTAATCTATGAATTAGAATTCAGGGTGAGGGCGGGGATACAGCTTTATAATCTCTATTTCTAGTTATGTGTTGAGCCATTTGAAACCTCCAGCATCTCCGCGGGAGAAGGACTAGACTTTCTCCCCCCCCAAAAAATTACAGTCAGGAACCCGGGCGTGGATAGGAGTCAGCACTGATGCCATGGCAGGGAGTTTGGTTTGGTTTTGAATTTTTAACAGGCACATAAAAAAGACATAAAACCATTACCACTTCTGATTTCTTCAAAGGGCCCCCATTAAAGAGTATGAATTTCAGCTGGAGGTGGTGAATGTTTGAATACATTAACATATAGAGATTTATATAGAAATATACATATGCATGCATATTCATATATACATATACACTCTCCCAATAGAAAATAAGGAGGATCCCGAGTGGTGCAGTAGTTGAAGCACCTAGTTGCTAACTGAAAGGTCAGTGGTTCAAACCCACCAGCCAGTCGGTGGTAGGAAGATGTAAGAGTCCAAGTGGTAAATATTATAGGTTGCGATCTGAGACTGTTCTAGTCTACCCCTTGGGCATCAAGGAGTCGGGCTTCACTTGGCAGCAGTAAGAATAGGGTAGAGTGATCCGTGGTGGAGCAGCCGTGGGAAAACACACTGCGATAGAGATTGCCACATGTTCTCAGAAATATTAAAAATGGCATGATTAAAGGGGGGCATATGTTCGGGAGCAGTTGAGATAGCCCAAGGACAAGGTGTAGGGTAACAATAGGTCCAGAAAGAGAAGAGCTGTGCCTTCTCTATTGCCAGGGACACTCGTTAACTGCAGAGCTGTCAGAAAGGAGATAGGAATAAGAGCAGGCGAATCAATGACCTGATGAAGTGATCCACAGATTAAATTAGTGTCCTTTTCTTTTTCTTTCAGTTTCCAGAATGGAGCTTCAATTAGGAGTCCCTTAGCTGCAACTGATAAGACCTAACGAAGTTGCTTAACAAAGACAAGTATTGCCCCTCGTATATGGCAAGCTCAGAAGGGGTCATCACCGCTCAGGTCTTCACTGTGCTTGGATTTTACCTTTCCCGGGTTTTAGATACATTCTCATGTCGGCTCCTTTCTATTTGGAAGCCTTGAGAGCTCAAGACATGTCCCCACCCAGCAATCGTAGAGAAAGGGAGAAAAGGGGGATTTTTTTGAGAAGCACTTTGCAGTGAGTTCTCCTTTGGCAGGTTTAGGTCATATGCTTGGGAACACATTTAGCCAGCCACATGAGAGAGTAGTTGGTGGACCTGTTCCCCATGCCTCTTGGTCTAGAACGAGGATTATAGTGTAGCCCAAACCCCTGAGGTTGAGAGGGTGGACAAGTTGGATCAAAACAACAAGTAGAATGCTCTTACTTTAAAGACAAGCAATGGATACTGCAAAGAGGAAAGCCATAAATATCTCTGTACTTGTCACAATTAATAAGCAACTTTTAGTCAATTAGGATTTTGTACTTCAGGTAGCCTTCCTTAAAACACAACACTTAGTTGTTTACATATATTTATCTTGTCATATTTGTTCTCATGAGTAAGCAGTAGTGTGTTTGAAAATAAAGCAGTGTCAAGTATATGTCTCTGAATATTGTCTGTAAGACCCTCTGTAAGAAACACTCCATGGGGGATGTCTGCTTGCACAGCATTTTGTCCCTGCTATAGATTAGATCTTGCCCCCCAATGTGACCTCATTTGAAAATAGTCTTTGAAGATGTCAATTAACATAAGACCATGGCAGAGTAAGATGTGTTTTAATCTAATACAACTGGTGTCATTAAAGGGAATTAACAGAGACGGACTCATAGAAGATGATCATGTGAAAACAAAGGCAACAGTTGGAGTGAAAGACCTGCCAGTGCAGGCGCACCAAGCACACAAGTCAAGAAATGCCAAGACCCACTAGCATCACTCGAAGTCAGGACAGATGCCTGGGGACAGACGTTTCCTCAGAGCAATCGAGAAACTAGCACAGCTGAATATAATTTTGAGCTCCCTAGCCTGCAGAAGCTACTGGACTATTAACCATAAGTTTGGCTGTCGAAATCTACCAATTCCTCTGAAGGAGAAATATAAGGCTTGAAAGATTTAAAGTCTCAGAGACCCTATCTAAGATCACAGTGCGTCAGAATTGACTGATGGCAGTGAGTTTCTTGGCCTCCAGAACAGTGAAACAACCCATTCCTGTTCTTTTAAGCCACCCAATTTCTGATGCTCTCCATGGCAGCCCAAAAAGCGAATCCAATGTTATGTATTACACTGTGCTCTTTGAAAATGCGTGTTGCAAATCCTAGTCTACATTCCTGTTATTAAAACATACTTGGGAATGTGCTGTCTTTGTTATGTTAATGAGGCAAGGTTCGTCTAGGACATATTGGAAGTCAGTCTCTTTTGAGATAGAAGAGATTAGATCCTGTGAGCAGCGGAGAGGTGGGGTATGACAGGTCCCAGGACAGAGGGAGCTGGAGAGGCAGGGATGGAACTCCTCCAAAGCCAACACAGGGAGAAAGGTTCCCCAGAACCATTGCTCTCAACTGGACTTCTAGATTTTTAAAATGTGAGAAAACAGACTGCTGTTTGCTCTTCACTTGTGGTAATCCTGCTATAGCGGCATTAGATAACTAAGAAACCCAGTCAGATAACATGGGATTGGCCTATGTCAGCCCACAAATCTGACCCTTTGCGTCCAAAATGTTTAACGATTGAGAACTTTTGAGATCCTTAAATATATATATATATTTCACAAAATATTCCCGTTATTGCATATAATTCTCAGCTGAACCTGGGTCTGCACGGAATAATCAAATTTGTTTGCGATTCCGCAGCAAGACAGCATGAACATTCACACCAATACCAGCAGCCTCACATCACAGGCCAGGTCACGTATGACCTACAGATGAGTTGCACAATATTTGAATTTGTTGAAATTATCTCTTGCTCTTGATTTTTTAAAGAGTAATTAATCCATTGTTCATAAAATGAATCTAGAGTTGAGGTCAGAATCAGAGTAGGACTTGCTATCTTGGTTCCATGGCTGTTCTTTTTTCCACTCCCACAAATTCTTCAGCAATGCAGACTTTTTCCCTAAATAGAAACGCTTTCATCTCCTCACACTTTGCCTGCCCCACCACTGCTTCTAAGATCTAACATTATGTGCCACGAGAGCCTCGTTCTGTTAACATAGTGTGTGAGGGCAGCAACAGTATTTTGTGATCCAGAGAACAAAGAAATAATATGAGATGACTTCACTTTGCATTTGGACTATCTTTCTCTTTCTTCCTTCAAGCATGTGCCAGCTCTCTGGGGACTTCTCTGTCCCTGACTGTTTAAAACACTCCTTTGAGGGGTTCAAAGAAAGAAGGTGAAGCAAGGACAAGTGACAGAAACAGACAAGCCTGTCTCCTCTAATATTTGTTTTGCTTCTGCTCTATTCAACCAACAACTGAATAGAAAGAACACTTCCTCTATAACAATGCTATGTGATGGCTTGTTCTCCACACAGGCCCTTAGGTAGAACCTTCGAACATCCCTTGCTATTTATTTTATAAATACTAGCAACACCAAATTATATTGATCTCTGATGATAGTGTGACAGCTGTCCAATCATCATTTCTGAAGTCGGTGATTCCATTTTAAAGGAATTCTCACACCAGGGGAAACCACGCTTACAGTATCGCGTTTGTTTCTGCATTTTCTTAGGTTATTACCCAGGCATTTTGTGAGTTATTTGATCCACAGAGACGCTGCTGACCTTACAGATTTTTTTTAGCCAAAATGAATTTCCATGATGATTAGAGATGCAAAAGCAGTAGACTCACAGCCAATGGGCCCTGTGTGTGCCCTTCTTGGGACCTCCTGGAGGCAGGATGAGTAGTGGTCCTTCCCATTGGGCACCCCCCTTGAAATGTGAGGTAAGAAGGAGCAGAAGACAGATGAATGTGACTCTGGGAGCTGAGCAGAATCCCCCCTTCCTGATCTTGGTTGGCTTTGCATTGCAATCTGAGAAAGATAGCCTAGTCCCAGCTAATCCATCACACAAGAGGAAATTTACTCTTTTGCTTGGTCCAGGGCTTTTCAGGAGTCAGGGTCAAAGATTCACCCCGGCAACGTTATGGTGACTCCCCCCTGGAGGTGTGTGTGCATGCAAAACGTAGCAGTCTGCCTCCTCTCCAGGTGTGACCCAGATAGAACTCACCCTCAAACTCTCGCAATCTTCCCAGGCTTCTGTTCAGAGCTTATATTCAAACCTGGGTTCCCTTTAGGTAACAAAGAGTTTACTTCCCAAATTGAGATTGCTGCCATTTAAGTGTTTCTGCCCAAGACCAGGTGTGTAATCAAAAAGCCTCTTTGATGCTGTCGAAGGATTGACTGTATAGCACCATGCTAGATTCTTGGCCGTTGTGGCAGTACTTCATACCTGTCACTAGGATTAAAGACCTAAACAAACCTCAGGTGCAACACCTGGGCGCTCTAGCACACTTATCTGGTATTTTTCGTTTTCTAAGATGAAATCACGGTATTGCGTTTCTATCCTGTCCCAGCAGATTTGAGGCTCAGAGTTTGCAACAGATGGAAAATATTTCCAGGCAGAACAGAACCATATGTATTGTCCTGAGGGCCATACTGTTGAAATGAAGCCTTCGCCCTCACCGTTGGTGATAGCTACAGAGGGATCTAGCATATAGAGCATAACTGCAGGTTATTTGTTTTGCTTCATTTGGATATTTAACTGGTTTCAGACTGAATGTCATCTGTGTTCAATTTAAAACTTACTGTAATACTTTTCAAATTGTAGGATGCCTACCAATCAACACAGGGACTTGTCAAAATGCTGGTTCCTAAGCCCTGAAAAAAAAAAAAGCCAGTAGGTCTGGAAGGGACTTGAGAATCGACATTTTAGCAATTACCTCCAGATGAGGAGATATTGATGGAGAAGATCCGTAAACCAGATTTTGAGAAATAATTACTTTAACTATACCTGACTTGCTTAACTTGTTTACGTTGCTGTCTATGAAATAGAGATCCTTTTATCATCCCTAATGTCTATTGGCTTTGAGTCAGCCTCATCAGCACATTGCAGTACTTTTAAGAATTGTCCACAGAACCGATATCCATTGTCGGGGGGTTCAGGGACAGCTCACCTACCCTCAAGCTTCCAAAAGTCAACAACAGAATAAACTTCACTGCCCTCATGTCCATTCTGATCCATAGTGACCCTAAAGGACAGAGTGGAACCGTCCCTGTGGGTTTCTGAGACCAAATCTTTAGGTGGGTAGAAAGTCCCACTTTTGCTGGTGGTTTTGAACTGCTGACTTTCTGGTTTTCAGTTCACTGCACAACCATGACACCACCCAGGCTCATACCCACAGGCTCACTATACCACGTCTATTCTCTTTTGCTGACCCTTTAGTGAGAATCCAGATTTTACTTTATACTTGGTTCTGGGAACTTGACATTTAGCCTTGCTTCCTATGACTGGCCATCACCAAAAACTCACTGTTATTTTCTTTTCTGCTCATGTGCAGAACACGTCAGGCTAGCCCCTCTATCCCATTTCCTATCCCAACTTGCTTTCTGGCAGCCTAAGTGAGCAAGCACCCCCTTGTTTGAGAAGGAAACTAAGATACAGTCAGAGAAAGGTCATATTAATTCAAAGAAAAATAGATCATTGATGTTCATAAAATGAGGGTAAAATATGTGAAGTTGTTAGAAGTGTTTTATTACTGTTTTCTCAGATATTTTATTTTTAAGTGGAAAAAAATGTTTCTTTTTAGTATATGATCTAAGACAATATTAATGGAATTAAGTAGCATATCATATTCTAAAAATTCTGTGATTCTGTATACCTCTTTCTGTAATTAAAATATTAGAAAGAGTAGACCCTGATACTAAATTTTACATCTAGGAAACTGGTAGGAAAATGTACAAAGAATATATTTGGTAAACATTGTTTTGTCTCCTAAAATATGAGTTCTATAAAGGAAAAGAATCCAAGAGGTGGATGAATTTGAAAATCATTCATTGATCTTTAGTATTTGATGAACAATAGTGGATAAGAGTTCATGTCAATGCAATGGTTGCCTGGCCTTTAGCATAAACCGTTTATTCCCAGGAAAGTCATTATCAATGGGATAACATGGTGTTTACAAAATGTGGGTGATCCTGAATAATAATTATATTGGGGAAAGTTATAGGCTGATACCCTGCTAGAAATGTAACTCCTTCTTAGGGAATAAGGATACTGTGTGTGTTGCATAGCAACCTATCTCGTCCATCAGAGTAGGAAACAGTGGTGCCCAATTACAGTGCTTTGAATATTTGCCAACCTCAATCCTGGCAATAATCAATCTCCTGCATCAGGCACCTGAAAGGACTCATGTTCTAGGGTTTGGGCTTGTAATTTTACCTGTTGCTGAGACTGCTTTGCTTTAATCTAATTTTAAATATTCAGGTCTGTTCTGATTTCATTTCTTCAGCCATAGCTGAACTGGTTTGGACACGTTCATTAAATTTTCTTTGGTCTTTACTGAAAGCCCTAATATTTTCTACTCTCCTCCCAACCCCCTATTTTTATTTGGGACTCTTACAGCTCTTACCACAATTTTTACATTCCTCCAGTGTGTCAAGCACATTTGCACATATGCCACCATCATCATTTTCAAAGCATTCTCTTCCCACTTGAGTCCCTGATATCAGCTCTCCATTCTTCCCATCCCTCCCCTATCCACCCTCCCTCACAAACCCTTGATTAGTTATAGATGATTATTTTCATAGCTTACATCATACTACGTTGCCTCTCACCCACTTTCCCATCATTTGTCCCCCGAGAGGGTGTTCTAGGTTGATCCTTGTGATCAATTCTCCCTTTCTCCCCCCCACCCTCCCCTAATCCTCCTGGTATGTCTACTCTCCTTGTTGGCCCTGAAGGGTTTATCTATCCTAGATTCCCTGTGTTTTAGGCTCTTATCTGTAGCAGTGTGCATGCTCTGGTCTAATCCAGTTTGTAAAGTAGAATTGAGGTCATGATAGTGGGGTGAAAGAAACACCAAAGAGCTAGAGGAAAGTTGTGTGTTTCATTCTGTGCTATGCTGCATCCTGACTGGATCATTTCTTTCCTGTGGCCCCTCTGTGAGGGGATGTCCAATTGTCTACAGATGGACATTTGGTCTCCACTCCATGTCCCCCTCCCCATTCACATTGGATATGATCTTGCTCTGGGTCTTAGGTGCCTGATACCTAATTCCATCAACACCTCATAATCGCATAGGCTGGTATGCTTCTTCCATGTGGGCTTCGTTGCTTCTGAGCTAGATGGCCACTTGTTTATCTTCAAGACTTTAAGACCCCAGATGCTATATCTTTTGATAGCCGGGCACCATCAGCTTTCTTCACCACTTTTGCTTATGCATCCGCTTTGTCTTCAGGACTCATGTTGGGAAGAGATGCAGCAGAATGCCAGATTGTTAGAACAAAGTGTTCTTGTGTTAAGGGAGTACTTATGTCGAGGTCCAATGTCCATCTTCAATCTTAATTCTTAATATATAGATATGAGTATATAGTTCTATTCCCCTCTCATATTATATATATGTATATATATATATATATATACACACATATGTACAGACCTCTGTAATTGTCCTTTGCCTCCTGGTTCTATCATCTATTTCCTTTTACTTTCCTCTTGTCCCACCATCATGTTCAGCTTTCATCTGGGTTTAGTAATTCCTCGCTGCTACATTGCCCTTGATTAAGTCCCACTAGGCCTCCCACGCCCTTCTTTCCATTGATTTTAGTTCACTTGCTGTTCCCTTGTCCCTGGGTTGATTCCCACCCTCCTTCCTTCCTCCTATCTCCCCTTCTCCCGTATCCTCCCCCAGAAGCATCGGTCCCATTCCTTTCATCTCTGAATTATTTATCCCATCTATGTTATCTAGATAGACATGCAGATACACTGCCAAGTGCAAAAACAAGGTAAAGCCAAAGAAAACAACAAAGAAAGTCAAAACCAACAAAATAATAACAACAATCAAAATAACAAAAATAAAATAAAGCATGAAATATTTCCTACAGTGTGAGTCTTCTCTCTTCTCTTAACAAATGATCAAGTTTACTCAGTGAAACTAGTCCAGAAAAATGCCTGCAATATGGAATGTTAGGAAAGACTGCAGTAGGGTAGAAATGAACTCAGTGATTGATGGGGTGAGAACCCAGGTAATCGCAACATACCAGTATCTGCATTTGGAATAAACCCCCCCAAGCAGTGTTCACATCAAAGGGATGGAATCGACAAAAGCATAGCTGGGTATTAGAGATTGGCTTGTATTCATTCACAAGATATGTTGGAGTACCAAAACATACCACCTACAAGCCAAAAGTTGCCAAAATATAGCCATGGGGTAGCCGAGCTAAAAGAGACCAGAGAAAATCTAGCTCTGACACAAGCCCAGACTTGGGCGTGCCCTGAATTCAGAAGTCTAAGCTTCAGCGCTGTGAGACAGTAAGTCTGGGTTCCTTAAAGCCATGTCATTTGTGGTCTTTTGTTATCATTGATTTTTAAAAACAAGCCACTGGACTCTGCAACCAGGGTGTTCGCTCCTTCTTTCTGTTAGCATGACGTTCAGAAATTTCAGACATTTCCAAGATGGCATTACTCCCCATTGCCCAGAGAGACCTCTAAGAACTACCACACCCGGGGAGATGAAGGATGACTTGGCCCCACTTTGGGGAATCCAAAACCAAAAACACCAGTTTCAACAATCTTGTACTTAAATAAGAAGAGACTCATTACTATAAAAAGTGTAGAGATTACATAAAGAATGTCATGCATCTTAAGTGAGGATGTGCTATAACTACAGGTCAATTGAGTCTGCCAGAAAATGGATCCTGTTAGTCAGTTCTATGCAGGCTTTGAAGGTTCTTACATTTTACTTCTGGCAGAAATGAATACCTATATGTTTGTTCCAGACAACAAATGTATCTATTTGACTTTTATGGACAGTTTTCATAGTTATCTGTTCCTAGACTTGCCTATCCACAATTAATACACCTAAGCCGGTACTAAAACTTATTCTCTAAATATTGTCAAGAAAAAGCCTGTTTTTCAGGCTTTGTACAAAAGAGACATTCTAGAATTGGGTTCCTCTAGAGCTATGTTGATTGATATTCTGCTTTTGACTAGAGGAACTATGAACACGAGTCTGTAGTGATAGTGTTTGGCCGGGTTCACTAGAGAAACAAATCTGGTGGCAATCATATTTGTGTTAGAGAGAGACTTTCATACAACAAAGTAATTATATGTCAAGCAAACATCCCAGCCCAGTCCAGATCAAGTCCGTAAGTCCAATGCTCGTCCATGAATCTCTCTTTAGACCCGTGCAGCCACAGGCACTGATAAAAAATGCAGGATAATCACAGGCTGGTGGGTGCAGAGTTGTGAGGATCCACAGGCAGATTACATCAAAGGATTCATGCAGGTCTCAGTGTGGCTCACCAGCAGGAAGTAAAGACAGAAAAAGGGATGGAAGCTTCCCACCTTCCTCCTGATGAGAAGGCCATACCCACAGGAGGTACCAACTGGCCGTGACCTGCAAGGCTCCACCCCTACACTTTTATTTATCAAACTGACATGAAATTATATCACTACCACACTGTAATGATCAGTTTTTAAATGTTAGTGCTTTAAAGAATCACTCAGAGAACTAGGTGAAAAGCAGATGCATGGGCTTCATACAGTTATTTTTTTAAAAAAATAGTTCATTGATATACAATTCACATATCATGCAGTTCTGTAGTTGTTACTTTTTATAAGAGTGTGTCTCTAGTTTGACAATCAGTTCTAGTGCTCCCTCCTGTTCCCACATTCACTATTTGTTCCCCAACTGCCCTTACCCTCCTCACATGCACCCCACCCCCATAAACCACTGCATCATTTATTGTCTCTGTGCATCCTCTCTTTCTGTGCCTCATAAACTGGGACACCTAACAGAAACAATATACAACAAAACAGAGAGAATAAAATAATAATATAAATATTAAAATAAAAAGTTAAAAGACCATCAGCAATATTAAAAAGTCCTGGAAGAAATTTCTGTCATGGAACACATGAGAAATATTTAAGCCTAGAGAAAAGTCAGATTCGGTCAAGAGGGAGGTCACCTGATCCAGTATCATATTATACTATCCACCATCATCAAGTTCAAAATAATTTCTGTCTGATGGTAATGATGTTTGTATCCTTCACCTATGACCAGAGGGGATATGTCAGAGGCTAAATCAGCAGATGGATTTTGGGTTCCCACTGTCCTCCATAGCCTCTTGCAAAGTAGGTGTCCACAATTCCTGCTCTGATACTTTTTCCTTCAATGGATTTGAATTCTGTTATTGTCATCTTTGACTGATACAAGCTGGTGTGCTTCTTCCATGTGGACTCAGTTGACGTCTCGCTGAGATGGCTGCTTGTTTGAATACAAGCCTTTAAGACCTCAGACACTATTCCAATTGCTAAGTGGGCACCGTTCTGCTTTCTTCACCACACTTTACTGCATCACCCTTATTTTCAGTGATCTCTTCAGAAGACAACAATTGAGCAGGTCCATGTTATAGGAACTAAGTGTTGTTGGGTTGGGGCTAGAATTAAGTGGGATCCAACAACCCATCTGCTTGTGCATGGGATTTGAGCAATTCTGGTTTTCATTGGCAGTGGCCTCATATTGTTCTGATGTAGTCGGTTCCTGGTGTAAGGTCCGATGATCAATCAGCCCGCTGGCACAATAAACTAACTATCTCAAACACGCATGACAGATGGTGCTAATCCAGGTGGCCCCCAGTACAGTGCTGGCACCTGTTGATCGTTACATCCTTGTTCGCTAGCAGTTGTCTAAGCGCGTTACCTCTCAAGGTTAAAAGCCATCGCCACTCTTCTGGTTACCTAGACCAACTTCTGTGATAAAAGAAAAGTTGAACTTTGTCTCCTAGACTTTGGAAATGGCAAATGTAAGATTTCTTTTTTTCTAATGTAACTTCAAGAATCCCGACAGACACTTTGTAAATACTGTGCACAGAGGGAAGGGACTTTGTCCCTCCTCCCGCTCTGTTTCCTCAGACAACACTACTTTCAGGGCTCATCTCTTTCAGACACCTCAAGGTCTGGGGGAAATGAAATAATTACTTTGCTAAAATGCTGGGAACCCGAATCTAAAGGTTTAAAAGCTAGTGTATCTGGTTTTTACACCTCAATAGCCAAACTTTTTCAAATCTCTCCCTCCATTGGAGCTTTGGCTCATGCAGGAAAGCTTCTGGATTTCCTTAGATGAGAACGGAAATACTATTCCCCTCATGCCAATGTCCATTTCCAGGCAGTTAGCTTGGTCAACCAAGAGAAAATAAAATCTTTATATGAAATGCGTTTTTATAGCAAATGCAAAGCATCATTATTATCCATCCTTTATAGAAAAAGCAGTAACAGTACAAATGCACATCCTTTTGTTATTTAAATAAGGCATGCCACTTTGGGAAATAGTACAGATGCTAATCCAGAGCCTCTCAGCTGCATCCTGGCTAATCATTATGATGTTTTAGTCTTATTTGGAATTACTACTAATAGACTGTATTTCTGTATGAAATTTAAATCAGGGAGTACCAGTGAATTGAGATGATTGATATTATATATGTACCCACATATAATTTTAGAATCAGGGACAACAATAGTGAGATTTCTCTCTTAGAGAGAAAACTCCATTAAACTTTTTGCTGTGATCTTGAAGAGTAACACTTTTATTTAACTAGATATGATGACAATTCATGTAACTCTTCCTGGGTGAAATGATTGAACCCTAGTCCCATGTCTAACTTTGTTTTAAAAATATTGATGCAGTTGATAAAAAAGTCTAAAATGCAAATGTCCACAGATTGAATTAGCTGGCCTTGAGCCAGTGGTGTTAATAAAAATACTTGTGTGTGTGCCTTTATTCTGTGCTCTTTGACACATCTGGTTTTTCTCTGATTTAGTCTGTGATGTTGGATTCTATACACAGGGTAAGGAGAGAGGATGGTGATGTAGCTCTTTGCTTCTTTAAGTACACATCTCGTGTGAGTGGTCTTTCAGGGGAAAGTGTTCACAGCTAGAGTCCCATTCCCTTTTCCCAGTAGCTAATGTAGAGCCACTGTCTTAGCCCAATTCATGATTGGCGAGGTGAGAACCAGAAGTCTATGGAGCCTATTTGGCTTCCGGGAGCACAGGGTTAACAGCGGACCGTGTATGTTGCATCTCAGTCAGGGTCTTCTTAATCTATATATTGTGTATGCTTTCAACAAGGACATTGGTTATCCCCATCACTGTGTTAGAAAAGAGAATTCTTCTTGTTTCTGCAATGTTTTTCTTTACTAAAACGTCTTTGACATGTAGATCTTTTAAAGCCTGTCTTAAAAGTTTTAAAAAGTGTCCTGCCAAGGTTCATCTCAGTCCCCAAACCAGCTTCATTGTTTCTCACTAGTCCTGAGTCACCTGAATGAATTTAGTTTCATCTTGTCACCAACCAAAAGACTGGCTATAAATGTTTTCCAGGATTAAAATAACACAAAACGCAGTTGTTGGACTCATTCCAATGCACAGTGACCCCGTTGTTCAGGAGAACCCGCACTGACATCAGCTGGGTTTAGGGATTGCGGTTCTCAGCCTTCAAAATCATCAGGTGAGGGTGGCAGTGCATCGTCGACTAGCTGCACGGGAACATTGAGAATCCTAAATGCTGGTGCTTGCATCGCAAAACTCACCAATGTCAAAGCCAGCTGACGAAATACATTTAAAAAGTGGGGGGAAATAGATGTTTCAGATGGAACATTTCTTTGAATTCGCCACTTCATTGGCGGGGGAGGGGGATGTGGTACATAACATTAGTGTTTGCAAAAAGTTTACAGTCCAAAGAAGGAGTAGTAACAGTAAAATGCACCAAATGCACTAACATGTTTGGTATCTACAAGGATATGTAACAATAATTATATGATTCCAAAAAGAAAGGGAATGTTTAGGGAAACTAGGGAAAGAAATTAACTTAAATTTAAAGAGCACTTATTTACATGAGAATAAGTGGAGAGGCTAATATGAACGAATATGTGGGTACTCAAAAGGAAGGACATGGACACAACACTGCCACTAGACGTGTGTGGCTTGTCGCCAGGTTCATGGCCATAGCCTTTGTTATTGTTTCATGATGAAATAAGTTTTATGCTTCTAGTCTCTGATTGAGAGAAAACATTTAGAGCAGCATTGCTGCACCATTTAAGTGCATGGTCAGTGACTAAGTCGTGGAACTGCTTATAGGTCAACTTGTGTGTTGCTGAGTCACAAGTGTACCATCTGTGTGCTACTTAGGGCAGGAAACCACGGGCTGATCTGTAATTGGCGGAGGAAACAAAGTGGTTCTTCACCGCAGATCATTTGAGAAGCACCGAGGAGCCCTCTTGGCTTACGTTACATGTTGGGGTGCTAGCCACAAGGTCAGCAGGTGAACCCACCGGCCTTTCCAAGGAAGAAAGATGAGGTTGGAAATAGTTATAGCCTTGGAAACTGTAGGGAGCCCTTCTACTCTATACTACGGGGTCATAATGAGGTGGCAGCGTGTTTCCTGGCTTGGAATGTAGGTTATTCTTCATTGGCCTATAAATTTGCCTATACTATTGACATATTTGAAGTGTATATGTGTATATACACAGTTCATGGTATGTATGAATATGTGTATGCTCATATATATATATACACACACACACTTCATGGAAAAATTACGTTCTCTTTTCATTCCATTTTTCCATGAACATTTTGAAGCCTCTTTCTACTAACAGCTCAGAACTGTTTCTTGTTATCAATATGCTTATGAAATGGTCATTGCTCTCTTCCAATTAAGATACCTACTACGGAGCAGAGGAATTATAATTTTGTGACATTAGACAGTTTTCCAGGATGACAGTAACACAAAAGGGATGTAGGTGGCACAGAATTCGAGAAAAATGGAACAATAAAATATTAGAATGAAGAAAGAATAATGTCAAGCAGTTATGTGCTGGATATGATTAGGACAATATCAATACGACATTCCACTGCCACCAAGTTGATGTTGATTCATAATGACCGTGTATGGCAGACTAGAACTGTTCCTTTGGCCGTCCAAGACTTCACTCCCAAACTCACTGCCACTGAGCTGGCTCCCACTCTATGCAACCCTACAGGAAGCACCACCCCTGTGGTTTGCTGACAGCAGTGAAAAGCCTCATCTTTCACCCACAGAGTGACTGCTTGGTATAATTTACAAACCTTGCACGGAAGAGCCCCCAAATTAACTCACTGCAAGACTAGAGCTATTTATCAATACAAAATCTCCCCCACTGCCATCGAGTCGATATAGTCTCATAGCTACCCCTGTGTATTTCCAAGACTGTCACCGTTTATTAGACTAGAAAGCCCAGTCTCTCCCGCAGAGCTGCTAGTGGTTTCAAACTGCTGATCATTCAGATCACAGCCCAATGCATAACCACTATGCCATCAGGGCTCCTGATCAATACAAAACAGGAGAGTCTATATCTTGTATTCAGAATAACCTTCGAATGATTAGCCTTCAGTGGGAAATCTCATGTAGAGGCTGAAACGGAGTTTGAGGTATGCTATCATTTCTTGCTAGCGTTTTTCTTCCATTGTCACTTAGTGCTGCTGATTCTTGTTCTTGGTTCTATTTGGATGCTGCTGTTCTTCACATGCGGACATTTTCTCCTCTCGTTTCAGATGACCACACACTACACGGCCCGGTTTTTGTACAGGAGCCAAGCCATGCAATGTTCCCTTTGGATTCAGAGGAGAAAAAAGTGAAGCTTAGTTGTGAAGTTATAGGGAATCCAAAGCCACATATCAGGTTTGTTGATTTCAAAGCATGTGTCTAGCTTTTAATATTGAATCCACAAATACTTACACAGTAATATTATATAAAGAGCATTTAGATGTGATGTCCTGACATGTATAAGGAGATGACTGTTTTCTTGAAAAGTAACCAATTTCTATTTCTGGCAGTCTTGGGAGTTGAATGTCCTGATTGACAGTCTTACTGAAAGACTTTAGAAACACAACTGAAATATTTTGTTAAGAAGTCACTGTTGTTAAATGTATCAATAAACCATAGGCAAAGAAGCGATACTTAGAAGCTATCAACTACATGAGCTTGGAGCTTAGTGAGGTAAACTGAGCTCCCCCCATGATGAACTACATGAAATGGTCCTTTAGCTGTTGCGCATGGGGTTCGGGGTCAGTATTCAAAGACTGCTTCTCAGAAGGGCCTTGAAACCCAAAGTGTACATCTGTGTTATGACTATGAGAGAAAAATAATGACAGGGTTTTTATCAGAGACCTAGAGGAGAGGCAAGATGTGATGGAACAGAGGCAATATTTAAAAGATTAGCTTAAAATTTTCCAGAATTTATGTAAAATCTCTAGGCTACATTCTTAGGTTCCTTGATGAATTTCAAGCAGTACACATAAAAATAAAGCCATATCTAAAATTATTAGTTTGAAACAGGAGAGCACCCAGTCAGAGAGGTGATCTTAAAAATATTCAGGAATGTAATATACATTATCTTCTAAAAGAATGGAAATAAACCTCGCATCTGACTTCTCAGTTGTAACCAAAAAAAAAAAAAATCAAGAGACAGAAGATAGAATCTCAATATGCTGAAATAAATTAACTGTCAATTTTATATCCTGAAGAAATAGATAAAATGAATAGAATTTCACGCAGACAAAGACTGAAGTTTACCGCCAGCAGACTCTCACTAAAGGAAATTCTAACAGATAGAACTTTTGGCCAGAGGAAAGATGATCCCCGTTGGAAGATCTGACGTATAAGAACAAATGATGTCTAATTAAGAAAACAAAGTCTACTGCCACGGATTTGATTCTAACTCATGGTAACCCCATATATTGCACACTGGAATGTTTTCTTGTCTATAATCTTTATGTAAGCAAATTGCTGGACCTTTATTTCCATGTTACTCCTGGTAGATTTGAGCTGCCAACCTTTAGGTTAACAGGAGGATACAAACCGTTTGTACCATCCAGAGACCCACAGGATGTCAAACAAGTCAAAAAGTTTAGTAATGCCACCTAAAAATTGATATTAGAGAATCAAAATATTTTAAGTTGCCATGCAAAGAAGAAATTAAAATTTTCAAAAAGACATTAATAAGATGAAAAGTATATGTCCTAGGAAATTGATTATCCATATGATTTTAAAAAAGAAATTTCTGCATGCACACATATCAATTCCAGGTCAATAAAACATGGAAATGGGAAATATACAACAATTTTAAAAGAAAAAATAGATATATATCTATTACTTGAAAGAAGGACAGGATTTCTTATAAATGACTAAACAGTACAAGTCATAACTTTTAATTTCCTTCCTATTAAGAACCTGTTTGGCAGATACACTGAGATACCTAAAATTTTAAATTTCAAAGTAGATGAAATTTTTAATATTTATCATTGCAAAGTATTAATGTTCAGTATAGTTAAACAATTTTCACAACTAAAATTTAAAAATACAAGAAACAGCAAAAGACTTGAAAACTCAATGACCAATAAAAATATAAAAAGATTATCAGCCTCATCAGACAGGAGGGGTATTTGAATTTAACCCCATGCTCAGAGGGGACACACAAGAGGCTTAATCCATTTGTGTTTCCCCCTTTATTTTTTAAAAAACTGAAACAACTTTAAAAATACATCAAAAGTAAGGTCAAATGATAAAATATTGCATTTAAACCTAATTATATTTGTTATAATAGGCAAGATTTGATGCACTGAACACTAATGACAGAAAAGCTAATGAACATAATACATAAAAAAGGAACATAAAACATGATGAAAGCCAAAGGTCATTAAAAGTACAGGAATCATTCAAAATGAGTTTCAGAAGGAACTCAAAACTTGCTCTTGTTCATAGAGTATCTAAAGCAAATGGAAAATATGATGGAATTAAAGAACTGAACAGAAATTTCAAAGAGCAGCTGAGAAGACTAAATAAAATTTTATAAGGAAATGTGTAGAGTTTGTTATGAAAACAAGATGGAAACACTCTTAGCACATTTTTTGATCATTTTATTTGGGGGCTCATACAATTCTTATCACAATCCATACATACATCCCTTGTATCAAGAACATATGTACATTTGTTGCCATCATCATTCTCAAGACATTTGCCTTCTACTTGACCCTAATATCTGCTGCTCATTTCCCCCTCCCTCCCCACTCCTCCTACCTCATAAACCCTTCATCATTCATAAATTATTATTAATTTGTCATGTTACACTGTCCGATGTCTCCCCCCACCTTCTTCTCTGCTGTCCATCCCCCAGGGAGGAGGCTATATGTAGATTCTTCTAATTAGTTCCCCCTTTCTACCCCACATTCTCTCCACCCTCCAGGCATCTCCACTCTCACCACTGATCCTGAAGGAGTCATCTGTTCTGGATTCCCTGTGTTTCCAGTTCCTATCTGTACCTATGTACATCCTCTGGTCTAGCCAGATTTGTAAGGTAGAATTGGGATCATGATAGTGGGGGGGGGGGAGCATTTAAGAACTCGAGGAAAGTTATGTTTCATTGTTGCTACCCTGAACCCCAACTGGCTCATCTCCTCCCCACAACCCTTCAGTAAGGGGTGTCCGGTTGGTTAGCGATGGGCTTTGAGTCTCCACTCTGCACTCACCCACATTTACAAAGATATTATTTTTTTGTTCCTTGATGCTTGATACCTGATCCCTTCAACAGTTCGTGATCGCACAGGCTGGTGTGTTTCTTCCATGTGGCTCTGTTGCTTCTGAGCTAGATGGCCACTTGTTTATCTTCAAGCCTTTAAGACCCCAGACGCTATATCTTTTGATAGCCAGGAGCCATCAGCTATCTTCACCACATTTCCTTATGCACATGTTTGTCTTCATTGATGGTATCAGGGAAATGGGCACCCATCGATATGATTTTTTAGTTCTTTGATATCTGATAACTGGTCCCTTCTGCACCTTGTGGTCAGACAGGCTGATGTGCTTCTTCCATGTGGGCTTTGATGTTTCTCAGCTAGATGGCCACTTGTTTATCTTCAAGTCTTTAAGACTCCAGATGCTATATCTTTTGATAGCCGGGCACTGTCAGCTTTCTTCACCACATTTGCTTATGCAAACGTTTGTCTTCAGTGATCATATCAGGAAGATGGGCACCCACTGATATGATTTTTAGTTCTTTGATGCCTGATAATTGGTCCCTTCTACACCTCGTAGTCAGAAAGGCTGGTGTGCTTCTTCCATGTGGGGTTTGATGCTTCTCAGCTAGATGGCCGCTTGTTTATCTTCAAGACTTTAATACTCCAGATGCTATATCTTTTGATAGCTGGGCACCGCTAGCTTTCTTCACCACATTTGCTTATGCATACATTTTTCTTCAGCAATTGTGTCGGGAAGGTGTGCATCCTGGAATGCCAATTTAATAGAACAATGTGTTCTTGCATTGAGTAAGTGCTTGAGTGGAGGCCCAATGTCCATCTGCTTCCTTAATACTAAACCTATAAATATATGCACATAGATCTGTTTCCCCAAACTCATTTAAATATATTTACATATGTACATTTCAGTCTGTAGACCTCTATAAATACCCTTTGTCACCTAGTTCTTTCCTCTATTTCCTTTTACTTTCCTCTTGTCCGACTATCATGCTCAGCCTTCATTTGGGTTTCAGTAATTTCTCTCGGTTACCTTGCTCTTGCTGAATCCCTTCCAGGCCTCTCAAATCCTCCTTGCTACTGATTTTGGATCACTTATTGCTCCCCTGTCCCTGGGTTAGTCAGCACCACCTCCTGGCTCCCTCCTCCCCCTCTCTTGTATACTACCGGAACCATTGATCCCATTATTTTCTCCTCCAGACTATTCATGCAGTTTATCTTATCTAGATAGATCTGTAGAGATAATAATATGCTCCAAAAATCAAGCCATAGCATGACAGGTGATGAGTGAGAACACCGTGATGACAACAAAAAAGGCAACCAATTACCCATAGAAGAATAAATTAATTAAAAGAAAAAAATTTAAAAGAAAGAAAAACCTGTAAATAGATCAAGTTCTGATTTTTGATCTCTAGGCATGTCCTTCAATCAGGTCCAATGAGCTACCATGCTTTGGCCCCAGAGTCTGTCCTTTGGACTCCCTCAGGGGCTCCCTGCTCTGCTCCTACAGTTGCTCTGCCGCATGCCCTTAGTGGTTTGCCTCAGTGTCATGGGGTCTGTCTGGGCAATCCCGACACTGAGTCTCCAGTGTTTCCGTTAGGGCCCTGGGCCATCAAGGGATGGCGTGTCTCGTAGTGGGATCAGCCATATTGACCACTCTGTCCATTGGCTGTTCAGAGCAGGGATATCATCCTCCAGGCCTGATGGGTCAGGATGTGCCCTACTCTCTCTTTCTCCCCCTTAATTTACTCCCATTTGCTCTGATCAAACATGCCCCTCTCCCCTAGCTGAAGCTTCAGTGCCATCCTCTCAAGTAAATTTTCTGGGGTGAGGGGCAGTTGTCCACGTAGTTGGTATTGGGGCTGAGCCCTCAGGCCCCTCCACTGGCTCCCGACTGCTTGCCGGCACACTGCATTCGTCTGGCACTGGCTTTATATCTGGTCCCTCTTTCCGTATCTCAGCAAATTTTTAACTGAAAGAACTCAAGAAAAAAATGTAAGCCTTGAGATGCAAAATTGAAAGACTCTATGGGGAAAATATTGACTGATGTTGTAAGCATCAAAAGAAGATGGCTGGGAAGAATACGGTCACTGTCCCAAGAAGAAGTAGCCGACATGCAACCACTTTAGAAGGGGTTGTATGAAAAAGAACCAGTGGTACTGAAGGAAGGAACTGAAGCTGCACTGAGAACATGAGCCAATATATACATAGAAAGCACCATGGACTGCCCAAAGAACAAATACCTACATCTATCTCGGAAGAAATACAGCCAGAATTCTCCTTAGAGTCAAGGATGGTGAGACTTCATCTTATTATGAACATGTTACCAAGAGAGACCAGTCCCGGAGAAAGACATGTTCAGTAAAGGAACCAAGAAAAAGAGGAATGCTCTTGCCAGGATGGATGGACACAGTGGCAGCAACAATGAGCTCAAACATATGAACGATTGCGATGATGGCAAAGGACTGAGCCGCGTTTTGTTCTCTAGGGGTGTTTCTGGGGGTAGGAATCAACCAGCGAACACCTAACCAAACGGCAACGATCAGGTAGAAATAGAGGTGCGTGTACCCTACGATCAGGAGGTGTTAGGTTATTCATAGCACGTGCAGAAGTGAACATAACTTGGGATGCTCATACAGGTTAGGGGCAGGCAATAGGGAAAATGAATGGATTATTTTCTCTTGAGCCAAATCGAATAATAAAATATTTAAATGAAAAGCCAACATATGCTATGTGCTATAAAAAAGAAAAGACCAAAGTCACCGCTATCAAATGGCTTTCAGCTCATACTTGAGTTGTCAGGGGAGCTTCCACTAGAGGGAGCTTTTTCATGTTTTCCCCCTTGATAAGGAAAGAAGCTCCATTACAGAAAGGGGAAAGAAGTGTGGAAGAAAACAGCCTCTAATGGGCCCTGCAATTAGGTTGAATACATAATTTGTCGTCCAATCCAGAACCCCTTTGAGACCCACTGGCCCATGTCGGAACGCAGCACTGTGCTCGACTAAGCAGGCTAAGCAGCATATGTCATCATTCTCCCTCTAAGATATAAGGGCAAACCCACCTCCATCATCTAACAATGTTTTATCACAAGAAGAATGCAAATGAAAGCGATTCCTAGATATGTACATGAGGAATTAATTGGTCTCTGATTTCAGGTCAAAAGCAAGCAAAAGTTCAGATGCTAGCTGTAAGTGAAAACAAATTTTGCAGCAGAATTTTTCACCTTGCTGCTTTGTTTCCCCTCAAACTGTGACCTTAACTTAACATTGCCTTGGTACATTGCATTCTTACATACAGGGACTTGCATTGCTATATCAAATCATCAGTGAAACAGAAGCCTACCATATATGCTTTTAAAGGTTTCCAAGGAAAAAAGACAAAACAAGCTTTCAATTAAATGCTTAAGTAACTGGTTACAACGTTGGCAGTGTCCTTGTGCCATATTAGCAGGCTGGCACTTTGGAGTTTCCACTCCTTATTGAAGGATAGAGCACAGGAAAAAAGGGTGAGGTCCAGCCTTTCCAACAGCTTTTTTGCTGGACTTGTTCTGTCTGTTGGCTGACTTTGAGGGGGAAGAACAAGTAGGAGAAATTCCAAGAGGAACGCCACAGGAATCTTCCACACCAGTCTTTTCCTCAGATGTCCCAGCTGACCTCCTTTTTGTATTTAATCCCTCAACCGAGCCTTCTCTTTTCAATGTCATGCCCCTCAATTTTAAAAGAGCTGACCCAGATCCAGCGAAAGTTCAGAAGTTTTGGCTGGAGCCATCTTCTGATGTATAGCCATTCCCCGGAGATGGGTGCCATTACTTATTGCATTCTGCACACCTATCCAGACAGAAGGAAGGTCCACATACTGGGTTGGAATGCTTTGTTTTAAGGTTTGTATTCAAGATTTTGCAGACAATTCTCAATTCCTAGAGGTCCTGCTCCCTCTTCCTGCGCTAGCTAAAGAAAGAACTTGGTGAAAAATTGGATTTTGCTATACCAAATCCCATAGAGAGCTTCCCAGCCAGGTCAGCAAAACTGGACTCTCCAGAGGTTCACAGTGTTTAGTCATATACAACTCCAACCCCTCTCCCTGGTGATTCAGAAACCAGCTTTAGAAATTCACCAATTTGACTTGGCTCTTGGGCAAATCTCTATTTTCTCCAAATGAGCATCATTGCTCATTTACCAGAACAGGCAGTTCCCAGGTTTTGGACAGGATCCGTTGCTCAGTGTGTCTTAAATTGATTTTGTAAGTAAGTCCGCATGGGTGCAAGAGGCTCTTATTTAGCTTTACTTTAGTGCTGGAAGAGGCTCAAAGCCTTTCCCCTGCTGTAAAATCTACACACACAGCAAGGGAAGGAGATCGTGATGAAGAATCTATTGTGAGTAGGGGTGGGTTGGTTTGTCTCAAAGTGAAGGTAAGTTTACTTAACATTAAAAGGAAAGTGGTCTGCGAATCTGAAGCTCCTAACCTGAGAACTTACTGTACTTAAAAAGATCCCTCCAACATTGAAAATCAGTTGTGAGTTTCAGTGTACAGTGTGATAAGGGATTTCATGCAGTCCGCATTCAAGTGGGATGAGCAGTGGCTACACTGTGATAACACCTGGCAGAGTGCTTTGTGATGGAGCCTCAACTGCACTTCATAGAAAGCACTTTGTTTCCTAAATAATCCCATTCTGTTGCTATTGGTATGTAAAAGCAGGCAATAAAGTAGAAGAAGGGACTCTGCAGAACTTTTGGGCTGAGATGACAGGTGAGGACAATCCTGACAGGGGTTCCCCTCACTCTCATAGCCACTTTTCGAAAAGCGCCTCACTGGACCCTAGTCTGCAATTCCACACTCTGCTGGCAGCTCACATTGTATTGCAATTCCCACTTTGGGTTCTTAGCTTTGTTATATTAAATTGCTCAACTGTCATTGGACATAAGAGTCATGGCCCACACGTGATCATCTAATTCAAAAGAATGCCCATGGCAGACCGTTTGCTCTAGAGATTCGTGTGTATATAAGGCTCTGAGAACACACCTTGCAGCTCTTCTTTATGCCTGCCTCTTGTCTGTGCCCACACACAGAGAGGATTACTGTCAAGTCAAAACAAAAGCGCCCCCGTTTCTAATAGCTATCTTCTTACCAACAAACCCATGAAGAGTGATGTCCCAATTGCAGCATCTGCTCCAGCTCCCCCAACCCCTAAGGTTTCTGCACATTTCCTTTTAGGGGCTATAGATGTGGCTGTAGGCTGCGCTGGCAAGCTAGCATGCTCCATAAACTGAATCTACTCTGTGCGGAAATACCTAGCCAAGAAGGAATAAATATGTTCTTCAATTGTATTCAATCACCATATATTGAGTACAGAGAATGCAGCAGGTTTTAGGTGATTAAAGGGAGATTTACAAAAGTGATGAAGACCTAATCTCTACCTTTAAGAGAGCCCCAGATAGGACAGATGATTCAGTGATTGAGTCCTGGAGAGACTGGTCGTTCTAGCCATCCATGGGCACCGTGGAAGACTTGCTTTGCAATCTGCTACTGAATAGTCACAGCCTTGAAATTCCCACAGAATAATTCTGTTCTGAATAGGGAGAATCCCCATGAGTTTGAGTGCAGCAACAGGAGGGCAACTAATATCAACTATCCTTAAAGTATTAAAGTACTTAATCTGCCAGGCGGTAGAGGGTCTTTATTATGATCATTTACCAAGAAGGTAAAAGCCCGACCTCAAGGAACAGGGATCATTCTGTAGGAGATTGGAGATAGTTTTGATTAAGAACAACTAGGAATATCAATGAAAGTCTCATGGAATTTGTTTATTTATGACTGATTTGGAGGCATGGCAAAACAAGCCTCCACCAACACATGAGTGCATTCGGGAAACGAGCTGGGGGTCAAACTCAGAATTGACCAGCCATGGGGCTCCAGGGTGTTATGAGAAGATTCACAATGTGAGAATTTTCAAATTCAAAATTTAAAGTGGTGATTATTTTCCTGTTTGAAGTAAACAAGGTCAATGTCTCTCACTTTGTTTCTGCTGTGGCTTTCGATCAATATCCTTTGTGGGACGATGTCACCTTATTTTTTTCCATCCTCCAGTAGGAATGCCACTGCGAGACTGTAGATCATCAAGAAGCTTAAACCATGCCATTTCAGTGACCTGATATACGGTGTTTGATCTGAAAGTTAAGACATATGATAGTTACTCGTTGACGAAAATTTCTCAAAAGATATTAACTCTTCAAATGACTTCGTGTAAGGAAGTTTGGTTAAGATAAGCTCTCCCCCTCTGGAATATTATTATTGGATAGATAGTCAAATAGGTATAAAGGACATCTTGTTATTCATTAAAGCACTGCTATTAGAATGTATGAATCCTATTAAAACTAATTTAGTGGAGTAAATTCTATATTAAGATACACAAATGATATAAGTAAACCAAGAGAAGAACAGCATTTTTTTTCTTTTTTGACTCTGTAAATGAATGGGGCAATCTACAATTTCCTGCAAAGCATGATTGATATTTGAGTGCCATTCTGTCAGGAGAGTTTCATAGCAGTCCACGCTGGAGACCGGTGTGGTCCCTAAACAACTCTAGATCAACAGAGCTCTTCCGTTTTGCACTTGGGTGTTTTAGTCATCTTTAGGACCAAAATGAGGCAAGGCTGCTATTTCAGTTTCCTCAAATGGCCAGCTGTCTACCTGAAAGTGACTTACTCTATTATCTGAATGGACCCATTTATAGAAGGACTGCAAACTGGAGCAGAGTATAGGGGTGATTATGGAACAGCCCTGTTGGAAGGCGTTTGTACGAGGCACAATGGAAAAGTTAAAATAAAATAAAATAATGCGATGTGTTTGTAAAAGCATCTAAAATAGTCCTAAAAGCAGGCATTGGAATTTCAATAACCTTGTTTACTTGCAAAGAAGTGCTCTGCTCATAAGCATTTAAGAAGTCGCCATTGTGGGGTAGAGCATTTCTAACTTGTTCCTGTGGGTTAAAAAGTGCGACATTATATTTCATTCTATTTATGGGTTTATGTATTTTGGACAATTCAGAATTATTGATTAATATTACAAGGCTTTATCTACTGGCATTTTTATACTATAGGTGGAAGTTAAATGGAACAGATGTTGACATTGGTATGGATTTCCGCTACAGTGTTGTTGAAGGCAGCTTGCTGATCAATAACCCCAATAAAACCCAAGATGCTGGAACATACCAGTGCATAGCAACAAATTCCTTTGGAACAATTGTTAGCAGAGAAGCAAAGCTTCAGTTTGCTTGTAAGTAGCAATTACATCATGCTGCAAATGTTACTTTGAGCTTTTCTATCATTGTACGAATAAGCCTTTAAAACAGTTTCTTTAACAAAACCAAATATAAGTAAATTTACTATACAATTATCTTTACTTGTCATATTTAGGAAATATCTTCTTGGTAGTACAACTGTAAATCTAAATTGGAAAATGTACACTTCTGGTTTTATAAAGATTATATATATATATTATTGATTCTAGGGTAGTTTTGCCATACGATGCTTTGTACATGCATAACTTCAAATGGAAATCTAGCCTCTTACAGCAAGGAGCTCTAGTAATAAGTAGTTAAGCACTTTACAGCTAGACAGAAGGTCAGTGGCTTGAATCTACCAGCTACTGCAAGGGGAAAAGATGCAGCAATCTGCTTCTGTGTAGATTACAGCCTTGGGAACACAATGAGCAGTTCTACTCTGTCCTAATAGGGCCACTCAGAGTACAAATACAACTGAAGGGTGCGCAACAGCAGAGATGCTGCACTCCAGAACTTACATAGAGATGCATATTATAAAGACAATGTATGTAGACAAGCAATCGAACCATATGTTTCTTAAGAGCCACTATAAAAATGCTTTAACCTTAAAGCTCAGAGTTGGTGTGTTGTCTTAACTACTAGTTTTACTTTTGTATGTATGTTGTAATATGTTTTACAATGGCTACACAGAACTCAAAAGAAAATATTAATGATTAAAGGCTTATTGAGGAAATTAAAAGGTTATAATACAAGTGAGAAATGTTCAAGATACATGTGATAGCGTTCTTTCAAGACTGCTAACAAATTCCAAAAGATCATGTCACTCCATCTCCATGGGTCAGCAAGTCCAACCCCTCCAAGCAAGAGCCTAGAGGCTCCCCACTCCACAAGTCAGCCTCCTGCCCCAAGCTCTCGACCTTACTTGCTCCATGGGATGAGACATCTAGAGTCTATGCCAAGCTCTGGCTCCGAGTACTGTTCCTCTGATGTCACAGCAGTGTGCTGGGTCCAGGAGGGATCTCTGGGCTCACATGGAATCGCTGGGCTCACACAGGGTGCATTCCACTCCTGGCTCTTGCTGGCAGTGATTCTCTTCTCTCCGGCTTCTCAGAAGGCCTATTTTATACCCAGCAGAATTGCATTCCAGTGACTCTTGGTCATGAATACTTACTAGTGAATCCTATCAGTATTGTCCCCACCTTCTTACTCAGACCAGTGCAGGGAAGTCAGCTGTCGGGAGTTCAGAGATTTGGACTCAAAGAGGAACATTCAATAATTTACTTCTTTTACAGTTAGCAGAAATCCTTGGTAGACAATTAATCCTCTAGTTTTAATTTTTGTACTTCATAGAGTAGAAAACCTTTGAAACTACAATAATAACAAAAAGTAGAAACAACCAAAGTGCTACAAACCTTTTGTATTTCTTCAGCCAACCATTTAATGGAAGGCCAGGAGCATTTGAAAGAAAGTGGAATTGAGGAATAATCAGGAGTTGAAAATAAAATCCACAGACAGAAACAGTGGGTACCCATTTGAGACTAGACGCCTTTGAAGATTGATGTTCAGTTATATTTTAAAGGTTTATGTATTTATGTATGATTATATATTTACTCATGTAAAGTCCCAACTCATCTAACAGTGCATTCATGCCAAAGGTTTTGGAATGTGCAAGTATGTTGGCAGCAACATAAAGAATATTCTCAGTAGCAAAATCCTCTCCAGAAACCTAACATCAAATATTCCTAATATCCAGTGCTTAATCTATTATCGCCATTTGATTGCCTTTTTATTAGTTGGGGAATGAATTTTCCAAGTACTATGTATATTGGGTTTCAAGGTGATTTTGTTTGTGAATTTCTCTTGTGATTGTCTCTTACATATTCCTGGGTACACAGACTAACAGAAGGATAATGTGTCTGATTGAGTGCTCCAGAACCAAACTGTTTCTTCCTCGTGCTTGAGTAAAATAATAGCCACACTTCACTATGTATTTTATTTTATTTTTGCAATGAAAATGAATCTTGTTTGAGTACTTGTAGAACATAATCGTGTTAAGGGTCTCTCGAGTAGGAAAATATTAAGTATTCAGTTAATATTGTAGGTGTTTGACTTTTACAGTGTATAGTGCAGGAAATTTCTAGTAACAATTACAATATATCAAGCAAGATGAAGCATTCCTGGTCTCTTCATTTCAGAACTCATGACATATTATAAGCACAAGTTTCCAATTCTCATTCTTTGTACAACTGCAGGCCTTTTTATATAGACATGACAGCACCTCATAGTCAAGGAGAGCCACTGAAATTGACTACTTTAACCTAAGAATGGTTCCTCCACCACTGCTGGTGAGCTTGCTGCCCTGTGAACCTGCAAGGTACCCTTGTTCATTCTTGGATGTAGCTACGCTTGTCATCTTCAGAATTCCTGGCAGTAATCATTCAGCTTAGAGAATTTTGGTGAGGAGAGCCGCACGTTCATCCAAAGCACCCTGACCAATCATAGGCTGCTCTCATTGCTAAAAATAATTTTTTTTAAAATCCAGCCTGAGATAACTGTTATGAGGCCAAACTCTCCATTTCCATCTCTGTCTTCACTAGTTCTTACCGTTTGATTCTGTTTGTTGTTAGCTTCTGTAAAGTCAGACCCCTGACTCATGAAACCCATGCACAACAGAAAACACACAAACAAAATTCCTGCCATGTTCTGTGTTGTGCCCGTGATCTGTTGTGGACTGGACTGTTGTGATACATATCGTTTTGTTAAGTGATTTCAAGAAGTACATTGCCACACCTTTCTTCCTAATATGTATTAGTCTGGGAGCTCCACATAAACCTGTTGAGCATCAGGACAACATGCATGGACTGAGAATCAAACCTAACACCTCAACTTGGAGATGAGGATTCTACCAATGCTCTGCCAGTTCTCCGATGATTCTAGATGGCTTCATATATGAGCAAATAGGACCATATCCCTGTCCCATCATTCTTTTCTTCTTAAGATACCAAATCCACAGGCGTCTTCTGCACAGCACACTTGATTATATAAATGGATTAGTTAGATCATGGCCTACAGAAATGTGTGCAGTTCTTAGATATACCTTGATTTTTTTCAGAAGACACTGGAAACATTACTATCATTTCACATGCACCTCTTCAATTAGCATGAGAGACAATAATATTTTTAAGTAGCTGCTCATGTTGAGAGGTAAACTGAGGCATGAGGACAAACAAAGAGAGAATAAGTTAAGAGGCTGTAATAGCTCTTTATTAAAAAAGAAGACCCTGGACAAGGTTCCGTGGACTAGCAAGTAGGGCAATCGCACCCAGAAGCTGGGGACGCGGGGTTTTAAAGGGGCGGTGAAGATTGTCCAGAATGTGTGACAATGAGCAGATGGGATCTGGCCACTGAGAATTGTTTGTCTACTTCTGGAGGTTTCCCTTGTACCCAGAGCATGTGGTCTCACCTCCTGGTATCAGCTGTCCTATCTGGTGCCATCTGTTCTGGCTTGCTTTCGGTCTGGTGGGGGTGTTCAGCCCTTGCTGTCCCACTCCTGTCCAGACATCCCAGCCTTTAAGTGCTAAGGGGGCAACGTGAGTAATTCTGGCTACTTCCTGCTGCCATAGGGGTGACCAGGGGCTACAGTCCAGAGTGTGCTGGATCAGGTTCAGTAGGCAGGGGGATGAGGGAAGAAAGGAGAGGAAACGGTGTGACAATAGGTCTTGGAGCCTGTGGGGAGAAAATGTTTGAAGGGGCTGTCCCAGGTTTATCTTGAGAACTTCCTTGGTGAGGACGGTGGCAGCTTTGGGCCTGGAGACACGGCTGCAATCCCAGGTCTTTGTGTCTAGCTGTTTGGATCAGTATGCAATAGGAGAGTGGGTGGGTCCCAGAGGCTGGGTGAGGACTCCAACTGTCATGCCCTGCTTTTCTTCAGGGAAAGGAGAAAGTGTTTATTACGATTTGGCAAACACAATGGGGGGGGGTTGTAAAAGAGTTTCTGTAGCTTTTTAAAAGCTGCCTCGACCACCCGAGGGCAGTCCAGGGGGGTTCTGATGGGAGTGGATTTTGCTGCACTATACAATAGCTTAGCTATGAGGGAAGAATTGGGAACCCATTATCTGAACAACCCCACAAAGCCAAGAAATGAAAGAATCTCTTCAGCTGAGGTAGGTGTTTGGAGGTTCCTCACTGCCTGTCAATCTAAAGTTAAACCCTGTATGGTAGGGGTGATGCACAGGCCCAAATAGTGACAGAAGTGCTGGAGAGTTGAGCCTTGGAACGTGAGACTCCATAGCCCTTGGAAGCAAAAAAATTTAAGAGCTGTGCTGTATGTTTTTTAGAACTGTCCAGGGAAGAGCCACTTAACAAAAGTTATTTACATACTGTAGAAGGGTAGATGGTGACAGTGGGCACTCCTGTAAGTCTGCAGCAAGGGCTTTCCCAATAAATGAAGCAAGTTTTGGAATTCCTGGGGCAAGACCGTCCAAAAGTTGTGGGAAGCTGTGTGGGCATCTGGGTCTTCCCATGTAAAGGCAAACAGGTGCTGACAGGCAGGGTTAAGGGGGATGGTGAAGAAGGCATCCTTTAAATTTAAAAGTGTAAAGTGGGTGGTAAAGGGGGGAATGTGGGACAAAAGAGTGTAGGGGTTGGGGACCACTGGATGTATGGGAATAACAGTCTCATTAATGAGGCTATTGGTTAATGAGTGTTATTGGGGTTTTTTTACTGGTCAAATTGGAGTGTTGCAAGGAGAACGAATAGGCGTGAGGAGATTATTAGCAAGGAGACACTATATAATAGCCTTTAAACCTTTGTGATGTGTGGCTGAGATGGGAAAACAGTACGGTCTTTGAGGCGTATAAGAACAGGGTGATGGTGATTAGCAACAACTGGGGTGGCAGTGCCCCACACCACAGGTTAACTAGGTCAGGAGGTAAGGGTGGAGCAAGTGAGGATTCGGTGGGCAGGAGTGTTAATAATAGCGTGGTTGAAGAGGAGGGTTGGTGTGTCCACTGAAGAGTGACTCCGCGTTTGGAAAAGAAGATCTCTTCCCAGCAATGGCCAAAATAGGAATGAGAAAATGGGTGTTTACCTATAATTAGAGATAAAGGTGGGGATACTAAAGGCCTGGAGGGATGACCATCCATTATAATAACCTTATTTTAAGAATACGGTCATCTAAAATCTCAGGATTGATTTTTGAATGAATTGCTATCAACCCAGAACTACCAGATATATTATTTTATTAACTCAAGTTCAGAATGTTCTATTTATCTAATTGAATTCACCTTCAGATGAGGACCCTTTGTTCTAGCACAGTTAAAATTTTTTACATCTTTTCTTGGTTATTTTACATATTGCTTGACTTCCTAGGTTTATGTCAGTGGAAAATGTGATAAGCGTATCTTCATTCAAATAATAAATACAATATGCCAACCATAGCAGGGCAGCATGTCACTAGAGAACTTCCAATAAGATGACATCATCTTTGATGATAATATTCTTTACATACTCTTCTTGCACTAACTACCAGTCTACCTGTTCGCACCATTTTCCCCTACTTGTTTCTAAAAAAGCAGTGAGAATACTTGCCATATGCCCAGATACAGTCAAGAGGTACTATATCTCATCCATTCTTAAATGGTCTTCCTGAACCTTCCCTAGCCCTTCTTTAAAGAATTTCTCATAAAACCTTTTAAAAATGTAAGTTAAAATGTAAGTTAGAGGGTTTGTTCTGTTTTCACACTCCTGCTTTCTGATTTCTACTGCACTTGGGATAAATCTCAAATTTTGTACCACGGTCTCCTTTTTATTTCTGAAAAATTATCACCCCCCTTTTCCACATTGAATCCTTGATACTTTCTCCCTCTGGCTGGAATACTTTTCTCCTGCTTCTCCACATGGGTGACTTTTCTGGTCCTCAGCTCTCACAGGCTGGACTGTCTAAGGCAACAAAATCTGTGACACTCATCTATGTATGCAAAATAACCTTATATTAATAAGTTATAAGAAAGAACTTTATATCAAGAAGGCATCCCACCCCAGTGCCACTCAAGTCCATGGGTTGCAGGCTTGCTAGAGCCCTCTGCAGACCCTATGTAGAAACAAACCCAGGGAGATCACACACTGCTCACAGAGATACAAGATCTTTAGGAATGTGGGAGGGTCCCAGCTGCTCAGATGGGGCTGTGCCAAGAGAGAGACACAAAATCCCAGCAAGCAGGGAGAATAAGGGGCAAGCAAGAGAAGTTCTCACTGTCTCTCTTTCAAAAGGGCACACTCGCAAAAAAGGCACCATCATCAGCCTGATGGACAGGCTGCTCTCCACCCCATATTTTCAATGAGGTGCAAGTTGACATAAAATATTAAGTGTCTCACTTCTTCAGAGAAAATTCCCAGATCACCCGAACAGCATGAAATTATGATCATTTTTTCTCTTCTCCTCTTTCAACTTTCCTCTAGGCTTTGGTTTGCAGATCACACTTTCCCCTGTTTCATCCTTCAGAACTTAATATAACTTGTAATGGGTTTTTTTCTCATTTATGATTCGACTCCTAAAACAGAATCAGCACTCCTAAGAAGCTGAGACAGCCTTGTTCAGCTGCATTCGTTCTAGAGTCTAAAATAATCTACATGTATAAATAAAGAGAATTCTTTATTCATTGTCCTTTCTATAAAGTGGCAAAGAAAATATATGTATGCAATTAATTCTTGGCAGGATGTAATTCTATAAATTCACATGCTTTTTGTTATCGTCATTTTATGGAGTTCCACTTCTTGATCAGCCATCTACAGTTTCTACACCTTTATGTCTTTTCTTTTAAAGTAAAAAAAAAAAACCACCTTGTCTTTATTCAAAACTAATTATCAATTGGTTATAATAGAATGCTTTTTAAAATGTGATATAAAGTAAAACAAGACAATGACATGTTTTGAATGTTCCTGAGTAATTTCTTTCACCCCAAGGCTTTTCCTGAGCTTTTAAAATAATAGCTTGCCTGTGATCACATTTCTGGCACTATAATTTGCAAGGGAGAGCTTTTCTTCATCTTTGACCATGAATTTTATTGCAGGAATGGACCTTAAAAGTCCTCTGACCTGTATCTTTTTTATATGAAATAAAACATTAGAGTAACTGAATTACTTAATGTTTTAGTATATTAATAAGTAACGGAGCCAAGAGGAAACACTAGCCTTTGTGCTCGCAGCTCAGAGGCTCCTGGCTCTCCTGTGCTTTAGATGCCCCTGAGTCTATAAGAAGGCGATTTTTCCTATTAATCCACTATGTCACCATCTTCAAATCACAGTCAGATACTTTATGTTATATGACCCATCGGGCAGTTCCGTAAGGAAGCATTATTATTCCTATTTTATGAATTCAAGAAACTAATATTAGAAAGAATAAATGGTTTCTGTTTTTTAGAAAATGTGAAGAACTCTAACCTTCATCTTCTCTCATCAAATGATGTTGACATTATGTTTGTAGACAGAAATTGGTAGTTGCATATATCCTTTATTTATAAAAATCCACAAGAGCCAATTTCTAGTACCTAAAGCTGACACCTATAAGAGCCTGCTCCCCCATGATTTCATTCCGTGCCATAAGATAAAAATCTTTTCTCGACTAAGTAGGCATGCCATACTTTACATTATTTTTGATTTGTAGATGGGAAATGGCACGGGCTTATATTATTATAATGACCCTCGTAGCACTTTTGTGGGGTGTGTGTGTGTGTGTGTCCCTGCAGAATTAAGCCATCAGCAATCACTTCAGTTGTTGCCATTTAGCCTGCTCCTAATAGCAGTCTCCCTATACTGCTTCTACTATTTACTGTTTTTCACCTAGGGCTAGAAAACTTGATTGATCATTTTCCCAGGGTCTGCCTAGTGCCTGGAACTTCATAAACTCTCAGAAGTAGTTGTTGGACAAATGAATTCATAGTGATTGAATGTTAAATGAAATCAGCAAACTATGTGTGGGGACACGAATGAGTTTAACCACCAAGTTCAAGGATTTTCTGATGTTTCTTCCAATTAAATAGTACTCTGGGGGTGGGCACATGCATTGCTACATGTCATTCTGTAAAAGATAGTTGATCACTTACTTCAAGATAAGTGGATGCGTTGAGATAGGAGAGCTTATCCTAGACAAAAAGAAAGATCGTGCCTAGAACGCATCAAACATGCTATCTAGTTTCATTCATAGCCTGCAAAATTGGACAAACATGATGGATAGTTTCAATGAAGTGTTTAGAAATGGTTTCCTTGAAATTCAGGCATGTGCCTCCAAGCCCTATCCCACTCCTCCCGACTCATATCCAAATCCAAGAAGAAAAGTAAGTAGCTTATTATTTTAATTCTTATGTAGACAACTCACATTCCAAATCCAGAAGGACTTACAGTGCTTTATTCCCACAGCGTTATGGTTGAATTTTTTGAGGTTGTGGCTATACTGACCCGGTGCTAGGGCCCCATTCCCCTAGCTGCCCATTTCCCCAGCAAGCACCCAACCCAGACACTCCAGAGGACTACTTTTTCTTTGACATATTCACATGTCTATTTATCAAAGGAAGGGGGGCATTAAATTCCAATAAACTCATCTACATTAGAAAAGATAATGACCATTGTTAAAAGAAATACAGGCTTGAGTAGTTGAGATCCCTTATTTATTTGGATTCTAAAGGAGTGACGTGAGTTTTCCAACACCATCTCACCTTATTTCTCATACAATAGCACTCATACTAAAGCGTCTTACCAGCACAATGGGGATAATCATATTTCCCTCCTATGATTGTTATGAAGATTAAATTATAGAGCATATGCAACATTGCTGAAGAAGCCCTAGCATACTAAGCATATTCAATCACCGTGTCTGTTTTCTTTTCTCTCCACTGTTCTGTCACAAATAAGAATAGTCAATATCATTTATCAAAGCTTTGGAACCCGTGGGTGGTGAAAATGGTTAATAAGTTCACTTGGTAATCAAAGGTTGGATGTTTGAGTTCACCCAGAGATGCCTTGGAAGAAAGGCTTGGTGATTCACTTCTCATGAACCAGCCATTGAAAACCTCAACCTATTTGGATTACCGGAAGGAGAATCAGTTGATGCAACTGGTTTATGTAGAGTTTAGGAAGAACAACAGTCTTGGCATCAGTCTTTCAAGTGTCATCAAGTCAGTTTGCCTCGTGCATTGGTGTAGAACTGTGCTCCATGGGGTTTTCAGTGGCTGGATTTTCAGAATTAGGTCACCAGGCAAGGCACATTTGAGTGGGCTAGAACTTCCAACCTTTTGGTTTTTGGTTAGCAGCCAAGGCCAAAGCTGTTTCAAACCACTCAGAGACTCCAGAGCCAAGCTAAAAACTTACTGCCCTGGGATTGATTCCAACACTATAGAGGAGAGTAGAACTGATCCACTGTCTTCCTGAGACTATACCTGTTCAGGTGAGTAGAGAGTCTCGTCGTCTCCCAGGGAACAGTTGGTGGGTTTGGCAGCCAAGCGGAGGCTTAGCACTCTTATGCATCACCCGCTGTGTCACCAGGGCCCTTTAACTAGTTGGGTTTAGAAATCCAGGTCCTCTTGCAACTTTGTGACATTGGACAAGGTAACGTCCCTCTGCCTTGTTTTTAGTCTGATTAGATTGAATTTCTTCAGATTGGTCATTTAATTGTGAACATCAATTTAATGACTATTTGTGAAACTTAATTTAATTATGAACATTTATTTGTGAACAATTTAATTGTGAACATCAGTTACTTGTTACTTGTGAAACTTTAGATCATTGCTCACCCTATCGAGAAGGTAGGAATTATTGACATTTTTGTTGCAATTTTCATTGCTGTATGTCAAATAAACATTTTGGAAATACTCCTTTTGATTTTCAGTGAATCAATTGGTGCTATTTATATTTTCTGGGTGGAAAAACATAAGGCTTGGTTAAGTAAAATAACTTTCCCTAAGAACCCAAAAGAAGGAAGTGGGATCTCAGTTAGAACCGGGTCTCCTAAACACCTCGGTATTTTACATGAATGGGTCCCTTTATTCTACATAAAATAATGCTTTCCTAATGAAGTCCATGTTTAAAGCATGAATAAAATGTAGATAAAATATATTCCTTGTGGACACAAACTTGGAATTTTTAAATGAAATCACAGCCTTTAATATCATGCACCCATCATTAAAAATATTTGTTGTGGTTGTTTTTCATGTTTTAGTTATAGGTTTTCTTGATGTCCTCACACTGTTGATTTACTGCTAGCATCTAAAAACACAATGCTGTATACCATAATTATTCATACATTTGTGATTCTAATTTTAATATAATTGGTATCGGGTTTCATAATGAGAATAATTAATAACAATATTTCTGCTCTAAAAGTTAAGAGGAAAATTTCCAGTTTATAGAAAGAAGGTTGTAAAACATTCTGGATATTGATATTTTATGGTAAGTAACTATGGGCTGGTAAACTGTATATTCCCAAGCAGTTAATCACATATTATTATAAGTTTTCTTACTCCCATATCATCCCTCCCCAACATGCAATGCGATGTTCTTTAACTACAGATTACTTTAAAGAGCTTCCAAGAGGATAAACTAATAACTCCAGATTTTAGCCTGTCAAATTGATTGCTTCATAAACATTGTTTGAGGCCCTCTTCTGGGAAGTTCAGCTGTTTTATAGCAGTGGAGATTTTCAAAACAGAAGACTTATGCTATTCATCATGCTCAGATTGAGGATGACTATAATTTATACCTAAGTATCTCCAAATTGCTTATGGTAAAATTAAATCATTTAACAGAATTAGGTTAGCTACCTGCTGTTGGGAAGCTGACAGACTCAGTCAAGAGCAAGGCTGTATTACTGTGATCTTTTGATAGAAGAGAGGTGGCGTTTGGGGAAACAATGGAAGGATGCCATTAGTTGCCATTCAGCTGGTTCTGACTCAGCTATCTCATGTGGGCCAAGTTGAATGGTTCCATAGAATTCTTAAGGCTGTGACCTTTTGGAAGGAGAGCACTAAGCTATCCTTCAAGGCACCTCTGGCTGGGTATCAACTGCCATCCTTTGGGCTGGTAGTTAAGCATTAACCATTTGAACTCACCAGGCACTTTGACATTAGGCTGATGTTCAGCATATTCTCTTGCACTGGGAGCCAAGAGGACGGGAAGAGAAGAGTGAAAGAAGCAAAACAGGATGAAGAGAACTGATGTAGATATTAACAAACAAACAAACAAGCCCACCAGGTGCAAGAAAGAAGCCCATTTTAACCTTCCTGTGACCTCAAGCAATGAATCAATGAGTAAAACAATTCAATAAATCAATACATTCTAAGATTAATCTCATTTAGCTTGATAAGTTATCTGGAGCCAACTTTTTCGTGTGTTGTGAAAAAGATCAATGAACGGCAGTGAATTGTAGATGAAGAATGCGTGGATGGAAGATGGATGCTTGGATGGAAGATGGATGCTTGGATGGAGAGCCATCATAGAGCTGGTTGACATATGACCACTTCATATGCATCAAAATAAAATGTTGCCTGGTCTGCCTCAGCCTTACAATTACCAGCATGTTCAAGGCCAACTTATGTGATCCTACTGGCATCTGAAATACTTGTGGGTTTCCTTCCAACATCATAGCAGCACACAAGTCACCACAGTATGACAAACTGGCAGAGGAGTGTAGCAGATAATTACACATGCACACACAAATAAGGGGCATCTGCAAGTTAATGGAGAAGTAGAATGAAAAGCTAATGGCCTTTTTCATGAATGTTTTGTAGTCCCCTCCTGCGTACAAGTGTGGGTGTGGGTAGTGTAGAATGGCTCCATAGGGTTTTCAACAGCTGTTTAGAAGTTGATTGGCAGGCCTTTCTTCCAAATTGCTTCTGGGCTTGAACCTCCAACCTTAGTAACCAAGCTTATGACCTTTTGCCCCACTCCCAGAAGCTAATAAGATAGCTTCATTTAAAAAAACTTTTTCTGATAGCCATTATAGTAACTCTAGTCTTAGCTCTTTTTTAAGTGGGAACAGAAATATTGCAATGATTGTAATGGCAGTGATAATAAAGATTAGAAAAATGTGTTAAATTAAGAATGCTGTCGTGTATTTGTTTTATTATTTTTTTAGCATATTAGCTTTTGAGCCCAAATCAAAACTTCTGTAGTTTATTGCTTCAAGTGTGTATTGCTTTTATTACTTGATAATTCATTCATCCTTCATAATCAAAGAGTAAAAGGTGCAGTCAATCAGAACAGTAGTTGGGGGGTTGATTGATAGCCAAACTCATCACTGGATTGACAGATTTTTAATTAGGATGGCTCCTTAAATAGGTAGAGTTTTGTTTCTGAGCAATGAAATATTGATAGATGATGGCTAAATAAATAATTTGTGAATATTTAGATCAATTAAAATGAAATTGATATAATGACATTTTGTAACACTAAAAAACAATTATAAATGGAGAACTTTGATACTCAATGAAGAGTGAATTGTTATTATGAGTAATTAAATAATTCAAGTGAAACTTACTGTTTCCAAGATGATGTTTGTAGTAGGTAATATCTGCCATAGAGTATAGTTCTAGTGAGACATTAATGATGACAGTGTATATCTAGTGCAAATGCATACAATTAATTATAAAAATTCAATAATATAGTTAGTATAAAGCCATGCTTTGGTTAACATTGGTGTGAACAATTATGAATTGTGGTATAATGAAATTCATGGGTACACAAAGTTATTTTTTTCACTTTTATTTTTTCCCTTTGCATCTCAAAACATATTAATATACAGTTAACTGTAGCAATTCACCTATTAAATATGTCAACATTCTGCCATCCCATCGTCCAGTCCAGGATCTCTATGGCTGCACAACAGTAGTTTGTGCTTCATGATAATCAATAAAGTATAGAGATTGAGGAAGAAAAATTTTGAAAGGTACAGGACCATTCTAAGAATACAATACACTTGAAAACTGGCAACCAAAGACTAAATAAATTTGATTGTACACAATAACATGGAAGTTAAAGGAGAACTAAGAATACTTCATTTTGCACAAAAAAAGTTAATAAAATATTTGTCCTTTATGCTTCATTGTTTGAGGTAATAATTCAGTCAGTATATACTGAAATAACTTCAAACATGCTTTCAAGTTTAATTTTTGGACAATCAGAATTATTTCTTGCCTCCACTGGCTTGTATTGGAACCCCGATGGTGCTGTTAGGTAAGGTACAAGGTCCGAGGTTCAAAACCACCAGCCTTGTAAACCCTGTGTAGAGTATCTCCATTAAATTGGAATTGACTGAATAACAGTGGGGTTTGGTTCTGTGCTTTAAGATAAAGCCAGATCAACAACAGTATCACCAAGGAAAAGAAGAGGTGATTTCTAATTGGGGCAAAATGTCAACAGATAGAACATAACATCATTTCATATCTTTATGTCATTAAAGATGGATCTTGTTTGAGAGGCAGCTCTTCTTCAGTGACATTTTAGGGCTTTCTCACTGCGGGGCTGATCTCCCAGCACTGTAGGCAATGTTATTGATAAGGCTATTGTTGGCAAGAGGTAAGCTATTACAGTTCAACAAATTGTTAGATGACCAGTGGGCCATTTTGGGAAGTAATATGTGATCAAGAGCAAATGGCACTGAAAGAAGAAATTTAAGCTGCACTGAAGCCATTAATGGAAAACATGGCTCAAATATTTGATGAAATACCACTTGAGACATTTCAACAAATAGGTGCACCTCTGGAACTGCTTAGTTAGCCATGCTAACAAATTTTAAAGACAGCTATATGTAAGTCTGGGTAGACTAGAGAAACAAAGCCATAGACACTAATATGTGTATAGGAAACAGCTTTACATACGAGCAGTTGAATATTAGAAAACATCCCAGCCCGGTCCGTAAGTCCAATATTAGCCCATATGTCTGATGCCAATCTAAAAAGGCCTCTTCAGACTCACAAAACACATGCAATGATGCCGGATGCAGGAAGATCACAGGCCAGTAGGTGAGAAGTCTTGTGGATCCAGTGGCAGTAGGAGCATCTCAGCACTGGCAGGGTCTCCATGTGGCTCCTCCAGTTCCCAGGGCATGGTGTCTATCGCCATAGTACCATGTGTCTTGTCAGTAGAGCGTCTCTCAGGGAGTGAGCCAAGAAAAAGAGTGTCTCCCACCTCCAAGGAGGAAATACAGTAATTCCAAGTATCCTCAGAAGAAGGCCATGCCCACACAGAGGCCTCATTGGCTATACAATGACTGACATGCTAGACTCCACCCCTTCACTCTTAATCCTCTCAAGTCCCAAATTGACACCAGATTATGTAATTACCACATACTGCCAGACCAAATTACCAGAAAAGGTCCATATACATGCCTGATCCAAAGAGAGATGACCCAACAGAATGTGGGCGTCTTGGGATAATATCATATGTAAGTACATTTGTGCTGAAGTGAATTTAAAAATGGGTACAGCATTGTGTTGACAGGGGACTTACAAGAATTAAAGTTGTTTTCAGAAGAGGATGTGGACTGATGGATGCCATATTTGATATCAGATGCTCTTAATGGAAAGAAGAGAGTGCTGGTAGATCCCTCGGGCGAGAGATACCTCAGTCTTTGGCTTCACAAGAGAAAGAATTCATGCCGAAGCCTGGTTTGTGATCCAAAGGGGTTTGGGGTTTTTTTTGTAAAGGATAGAAGCAGGTACAGGAGTTACAGTCAACTGAACACAAGCACCCTCGTGGCACTGCACACCCACATGGCCCAGCTGCACGAGACCGCTGAGGAGCAGCTGGAGATGAGGGCGGTGGTCTCAATGTGCCAGCCTTTTTGGAACCTTCTGCTGGGAGGTATGGCTGATGGTACTGGTTAATTCCATTGGCTGATTAAGCCCACCTGGCCTAGATTAGGGTCCACCCGGGTGTACTGCCCACCTAAGTGTACCACCCTCCTCACTTGGGGCCTGAATTGGTACACGCCCTTTATCCTTTATCAGCTTCCAACTTCCTATAGGGGCTCCCTAGGCATGGAGAGGAGCAACTCCCTATCCAGCTACCTAACAATACCAGTAAGATGTTTTACTGACAATGTGAAGGCATTCTACTGGGTAGACTATAAACAAGTATGGAAAGTATTGTGAAGAGTGAGAATTCCAGAATATTTCATTGTGCTCATGTGGAACCTGTACGTAAATCAAGAGGCAGTCACTGAACAGAGCAAAGGAAGGCTGCATGACTTAAAATCAGGGAATGTGTGGGTCAGAGTTGTATTTTTCCACCATTTTTATTCAATATGTATGCTGAGCAAATAATTCAAGAAGGTGGACTACAGGAAGAAAAATCAGAATTAGAGCAAAACTCATTAACAATTTGTGTTATGCAGATGACATAATCTTGCTTGCTGAAAACAAAGAGGACTTGCAGCAGTTGCTGAGGAAGATACAAAATGTTACTTTGAGGACTAAAGTATGCCTGCCGTAAGCCGTGGTATTTTCAATTGCCTCATATGCATATGTCAGTTGGACAATGAATAAGAAGATTGAAAATGAATTTATGCCTTTTAATTATGCTGGTATTGCCAAAAGAATGAACAATTCTGACTTGGAAAACTACAGAGAGAGTTCTCTTTAGAAATGAAAATGCAAGATTCACATTCTTTGGACTTGCATTTAGGGAAGACCAACCTCTGACGAAGGAGATGATCATTGGTAGCAGGTCAGCAAAGAGGACAGACAGATCGTCAGTGTGATGGACTGGCATGGACTTTAGCAATAGGCCCCAATGCAGAAGTGACTGTGGTGACACAAGATTCTAAAGGTCAACAATTTGAAACCAACAGCTACTCTGCTAGAGAAAGACAGGGCTTTGTACTCTCTTAAACAGTAGCAGAAATGCCGGGCAATTCTATAAAGTCCTATGGAGTCACAATGAGTCAGCATCAACTTAATGGCAATGAATTTGGTTTTTGGTATGAGTGTGTGTAAAAAGGCGAAAGATTTATATGCTCTGAAGAGAAACCAGAGTATTGTGCATGTGCAATGTGTGTATATATATATATATATGTGTGTGTGTTGGTGTGTACATATTTGTGTATATGTATATATCTGTGTGTGTGTGTGTATGAAGAGGTTTCAGAAAGTTTGTGGATGTTTTCAACTTTGTTTAATCCCAAATCCAATTGGCTAACTCTAGTGTACTGAATGGTAAAGCTCCACAAATTATACCGCCTCCAGAACCTGTGATCATATTTGAAAAGGCATGTTTGAAGCTGTAGTTAGTTGAATTTATTGAGTTGAGATTATAGAAGATGACCCAGCCCAAACCAAACTCCCTGCCATGGCATCAGTGCTGACTCATAGCCACGCAGCTGTGGGTTTCTGAGGTTGTAACAGTTTATGGGAGGAAACCCAAAATCCAAAAGCCTTATAAGGATTTAAGAAGACAGAGAATGAAGAGGAGGCCCAAGAGCCCCTCCCCACCCATGCACCCCACCCCAGCCCACCTCCAGGTTGAGATGGAAGAGGTGTAGCCAAGGCAGCAGGAGCAGACCAGGAAGGATTCTCAAATCTCTAGAGCAGTGTTTCCCAAAGTGGTCACCCCTAGCAGTCAGGGGGCGCTGGGACAATCCAGGAGGACTGCAAAAGCAGATAGCTATACTTTATCCTGGATGGATTATGGGCTATAATACAGATGGTTTTAATTAAGCAGGGGTCTTTGAGTAATTTTATTTTGTGGAAAAGATGGCCAGTAGGCTAAGGAAGTTGGGGAACCTGCGCTCTAGAGGGTACATAGTCCTGCTGACACCTTCAACTCAGACTGCTACACCCAGATGTGCAAGAGAATATGTTTCTCTTGTTATAAACCACTTACATTGTGCGATGAATGCAGCAGCCCCAGGGCGGCACCCCAGTGTACACACCGTACCTTTCCTAAGTGCTGAATCACGGGCCAACCTGGCCACCTAAGGAATGAGACCAAATTCTCTAACTTACTGCTCTCGGGAGGAAAATATGGTGAGCGATGGCTTGGATAACGTGTGGGATTATCTGTGCAGATTGTGTGCATTTTCCCTTGGAGGCGATAATAAGGTTTTGAGCTTTATATAGCTTGATTTGATGAAATAATAAAAAAGATAGTCGCAGGAGTTCAAAGAGTAACCTTGCCTCGTCTCCAGTACTTTCCAGCCTCTTATGTTGAATCGCCCTCAAAAGGCCTTCTCTAAAATAGGCAGGACCGGCCCTCTCTCCACCAAGCAATGATTTGAAGGGACTCAGAGCCGTGTGCTTGCCCCAGTCCCTCCCTGGATGCCATCCATTTTCTAGGTCATTTCCCCTGAATTTGACCCTTCGGTCTAGCACTCCTAAGTCCTAGAAGCGGGCTATTATCCCATTCAGGTGTCTGACCTATCTGTGCCTGTTAACAGAGTGGCTGTGGTCTCTTAAGCATTGTTATCTGTCACGTTAAGACATTTCTGGCTGCAGAAAGGCCCCGTGCTAGAAGGGCTAGATTCTGTCCTCGTAATCAGCTCCTCTCACTAAACAATCCATTTACCTCCTAGTCTCCGTGCATTCTATGCACCACACTAACAACTTTTATTTCCCAACTATGGTTGTGTATCCTTATAGACAACAAAATATGCATTGGAGTTAAAAGTTAAATTTCAAATTCTGGTCATCCTGAACAGTGTGTGTGTGTGTGTGTGTGTGTGTGTGTGTGTGTGTGCATGTCTCAAGCTAAATTATTTTGTTAGATATTTCACCAGATTCAATTTTGAATTAGCCTACTAAACTCTCAGTGGATAGCACTGCAGGTCAGTAATTTATCCCTGAAATATGTATTTAGGCTACAAACTAATTAAGATCAGACTATTAATTTTCTCCAAAATACTTTCATTGTTGAATATCATTAGCATTCAAATGTATTCATTTTTTCATAACATCATCCTCCCCTACCCAATTGAATGCAGTCTTATGCTGTGAGCAATCTGCTAGCTTGGCCTCATAAAATTTAGATTAATTATACCTTAAGGACCCTCCTTGAGGAGACTCACATTATTAACACTGGGTAAGGGAAAGTAGTTGACAAGTGCATTTTCTTATTTTTAAGCTCATTGATTATGTTTTCCTAGTTCTTTCAAAAGTTGTCACCCCAAGGACAGGGATTTCTGAATAGGCTGTTTTGTTGTTGTTATTAGGTGTCATGGAGTCATTTCTGAATAATTGCAACTCTATCCACAACAGAAGAAAACACAGCCCCATCCTTAGCCTTCCTCCTAATTGCTTTCATGTTTGAGCCAATTGTTGCATTCACTGCATCAGTCAATCTCAAGAGTCTTCCTCATTTTCCCTGATCCTCAATTTCACCCAACCAGATGTCCTTTTCCAGGTACTGGTCCCATCTGATAATGCCAAACTGCATGATGCGGCGTCTGACCATTGTGACATGTAAGAAGCATCTTGTCTGCAGTTCTTCCAAAACACAGTTGCTTAATTTCCATTTTGCTTTCAATACCATCTTTTTTTTCATAACAGCTTTAGATATGTCATATACCATAAAGTCACAAAGTTAAAGTATACAAAGGGTTTAATATGTTCAAGGAGCTGTGTAATCATTTTCAGAACATTTTCATCACTACAAAAGAAACCCTCTGCCTGTTGGCAGCAGCCACCCCCCTTTACCCACAAACCCTGTGAACCACTAAACTGTTTCTCTGGAATCGCCTGTTCTGGACATGTCACGTGATGACAAGTCTATAATGCGTGTCCTTTCTGACTAGCTGCTTTCATTTAGGACAGTATTTTTTAGGCTTATGGATGTTGTTCCATATAACAGTAATGCATTCATTTGATGACTAAATGATATTTCATTATGTAAATATACTATTCTGTTTGCTTGGTTATCAGCTGATCTTCTTTGAGTTGCTTCATTTTTTAGTAATTATGCAAACTGCTGCTATGGGCATTGTCTCTAAGATTTGGTGTGCACATATATTTTCATTTCTCTTGGATATACATTGCAGAGTAGAATTATTAGGTAAAACAGTCACTTTGTAGCAGTTTCAGGAACTGTTACCATGTTTGTAAATGGGCTGCATCATTTCACATTTCCATCATCCGTGTAAGGGTTCCAGTTTCTTATCCTTGCCTACTCCCCTTAATATTTGGATACTAGCACAGAATGTGGTTTATGCTATAATTTGCTTCAGATAATTCCCCTAGCTCCTTGAGAGTAATGCTAAAGTTGTAGAATTTCCTGAGCAGTGTGACTTCCAGAGTTCACTTAGGGATACGTGCAAATGACTAGGCGTGTTGGCCAGGTTACAGGCCATTTAGAAACTTGTTATCTGAAGGTTTCTGGAAGGGAGTCGTGATTCAGCAGATCATGTGATTGTTGTTTTTTTAGGTGCTCTCCGAACTAGTAATGACCTCAGGTAATAGAACACAATTGGCCTCATCAGTTTTTCTAGAGGTAATTTCTAGACATGCAGATTTTTTTCACATGAAGTCCCTGGGTGTCTTCCTAACAACAGTCCTCAAGCTCACAACCAAGCACTTAACCTTTGTGTCATCTAGGTTTCCTTCTATGTTAAGATTGGCCAATGGCATTCCATGATGCTCACCTTCCCGGCACGATCGCTGAAGACAAATAGGTGCAGATGCAAATGTGTTGAGGAAAGCTTATAGTGCCCGGCTAAGAATAGATATAGATAGCATCTGGGGTCTTAGAGGCTTGCAGGTAAACAAGTGGTCATCTAACTCAGAAGCAACAAAGTCCACATGGAAGAAGCACACCAGCCTGTGTGACAATGAGGTGTCGAAGGTATCAGGCATCAAAGAACCAAAAAGGTATCAGGCATCAAAGAACACAAAAATCATATCATTGTGAATGAGGGGGAGTGCAGAGTGGAGATTCAAAGCCCATCTGTAGGCAACTGGACACCCCTTTAAAGAAGGGTTGTGGGGAGGAGACCAGTCAGTCAGGGTGCAGGGTATCAACAATGAAACATACAACTTTCCTCTAGTTCTTAAATGCTTCCTTCCCACGCTATCATGATCCCAATTCTATCTTACAAATCTGGCTAGACCAGAGGATGTACACTGGTACAGATAGGAACTGGGAACAAAGGGAATCAAGGACAGGTGAATCCCTCAGGACCAGTGGTGAGAGTTGCGATACCAGGAAGGTGGAGGGAAAGTGGGGTAGAAAGGGGGAACTGATTACAAGGATCTACATTAACCTCCTCCCTGGGAGACGGACAACAGAAAAGTGGGTGAAGGGATATGTCAGACAGTGTAAGATGTGATAAAATAATAATAATTTATAAATTATCAAGGGTTCATGAGGGAGAGTTCTAGGAGGGAGGGGGGAAATGAGGAGCTGATATCAAGGGCTCAAGTAGAAAGCAAATGTTTTGAGAATGATGATTCAAAGAAATGTGTAAATGTGCTTGACACAATGGATGTATGTATGGATTGTGATAAGAGTTATATGTTCAGTCTTCATTCTGGTTTCAGTAATTCCTCTCAGTTACCTTGCCCTTGGTTACTCCCTACCAGTCCTCCCATGGTGGTGGAACAGGAGGAAAGCGTAAGGAAATAGAGGAAATGAGTAGGAGGCAAAGGGCATACAAGAAGCCTAAATACAGACATGTCCATATGTAAATATATTTATGATTACGGGAAAAATAGACCTATGTGCATATATTTATAAGTTTAGTAGTAGGGTAGCAGGTGGACATTGGGCCTCCTCGCGCATTCCCTTAATACAAGAGCACCTTGCTCAACTAAAGAGTCATTTCATGACACCCACCTTCCCGACATGATCGCTGAAAACAGACGTGTGCATAAGCAAACGTGGTGAAGAAAGCTGATGGTACCCGGCTATCAAAAGAAATAGCGTCTGGGGTCTTAGAGGATTGAAGGCAAACAGGCAACCATCTAGCTCAGAAGCAACAAAGCCCCCAGAGAAGAAGCACACAAGCCTGTGTGAACACAAGGTGTTGAAGGGATCAGGTAGCAGACACCAAAGGACAAAAACCATCATTTGTGATCACCTTCCCCACATAAACGCCAAAGACGAATGTGTGCATAAGTAAGCGTGGTGAAGAATGCTGATGGTGCCCAGCTATTGAAAGATATAGCATCTGGGGTCTTAAAGGCTTGAAAGTAAACAAGTGGCCATCTAGCCCAGAAGCAAGAAAGCCTACATGGAAGCAGCACACCAACATGAGTGATCATGAAGAGCAGAGGGGATTCAGGTTTCAAGAACCAAAGCTGGGGTGGGGGGTGGCGGGGAATCGTATTATTGTGAATGAGGGGAGCACGTGATGGGGACCCAATGTAGACAGCTAGACATCCCTTGCAGAGGGTAGTGGGGAGATAAGTCACTCAGGGTTCAGTGTAGCAATAAGGAAACTCACAACCTTCCTCTAGTTCTTAAACGCTTCCTCTCCCCAACTATCATGGTCCCAATTCTACCTTGCAAACCTGGTTAGACCAGAGGATGCACAGTGGTACAGATGGGAACTGGAAGCACAGGGAATCCAGGACAGATGAACCTCAGGACCAGAGGTGAGAGTGGCAATACCAGGAGGGGACGGGGGGAGGGTAGAAAGGGAGAACCAATCACAAGGATCTACATATAACCTCCTTTCTGGGGGATGGGCAACAAAAAAGTAGGTGAAGGGAGAGGCCAGGCAGTGTAAGATAAGATAAAATAATAATTTATAAATTATTAAGGGTTCATGAGGGAGGGGGAGCGGTAAGGGAGGGGGAGGGAAAAAGGAAAATGAGGCGGTGATTTCAGGAACCCAAGCGGAAACTGAATTTTAAAAATGATGAAAGCAACGAATGTATAAGTGTACTTTACACAATTGATGTATGTATGGATTGTGATAAGAGTTGTATGAACCCCAATAAAATGATTTTGTAAAAAAGAGTTGTATGAGCCACCAATAAAATGATTTTTTTAAAAAAAGATTGGCCAAAGGTTAACTTTCTTTTCTCTTTAAATGGGAGAAAGATGGGGCTTTCGACTCCTGTAAAAATTAGTCTTGGACACCCACAGGGTACGATTCTACTCTGGGTTGTATAGTCGCTATAAGTCAGAGTCAACTCCATGGCGGTGAGTTTTGGTTGGTCCCTTCTTCAAAGCTCACTGTGACTGGCTTAGACCACCACTCCTGTTTGTTTTCTTTTGTTTTTCTGAGCACAAAGGCCTTGTTGTGCACATACTGACTAACCAATCAAATAACACCGTCATGATTTCATTCTTTTGTTGTTTCAATTCTTTGGACACCTTGGTGCATAAATTGTTGAACATGTTTTTATGTGTTATTTGGAATTGGCATATCTTCTTTGAAGCTATATCTATATAATCCTTCAGCTCTTGAGTTCTTTTAAGATTTTTTAAATTGGGGGCTCTTACAGATTTTATAGCAATGCATACATCAATCGTACATATGTTGTACATATTTGTACATATGTTGCCATCATCATTTTATAAAACTTTACTTTCCATTTGAGCCCTTCTATCAATTCCTCTCTTTCCCCCTCCTACTTCTGCCCTCTCACCAACAGTTTAAAACCAAGACCAAACACACTGCCATCAAGAAAGTTCTAACTCATACCAACTCTATATAAACTTTGAAGGCTGCAAATCTTCCAGGGAGGAGATAGACTCATGTCTCTCTCATGGAGTAGTTGTTGGGTTTGAACCTCCCACCTTTCTGTTAGCAGTCCAACACTTAAGTGACAGTGTAGACAGCCTTAGGTAAGCTTAACTATAATTATGTTGCATACAGGTTTTATGTCTTTACACAGTTTCATGTAAGTTTGTCTGTCTGCCTTAAGTTATAAAGCAGGTATCCTCAGAGACCATGTTGTTGCTTCTTTAAGCCAAGCGCCACCATTCTTCACTCAATGTTCTCCTTCATGTGAACCAGAACTCAGAAGTTACATACACAGATAAAAACAGAAGTTTGGGAAGGATTTCTTCAGTCATCATATTATTCTTGTACACACGGAAAGCAATTATCATTGGGTGTTTCAAGCCCAGTGCCACTAAGTGCACTCTGATTCTTAGCTACCTTATAGGACCGAGGAAAATTGCTCCTTTTAGTTTCCAATAATTAAATCTATTTTAAGAGCTTTATGGGCATATAGTTCACATGATACAAGCTAGTCAGTAATATTAAGAAGAGGTGTGATCATCATCACAATCAGTTTCAGAACATTTTCTTCTCATGCTCATTGTTAGTAGCTCTCCATTTCCCTTTAACCTCCCCTGCCATGCCACTAGGTAATTCACAATGCAGTTACTAAAATCTTTACAGAAGCAGAAAACCTCATGTTTCTCCCTTGAAGCTACTGTGGATTTGTACCATTGACCTGGTGGTTGGCAGCTCACTGTGTAAGCCCCCTCACCACCAAGGATGCTTTTATTGGGTGCTCAAACCAAACTCATTGTCCATTGAGTTGATTCTGATTCATAGTGGCCCTTTGGGACCTGGTGGAAATGCTCCTGTGGGCTTCCAAGACAGTCACTCTTGATTGGAGTAGAAAGCCTCCTGTGAGCAACCACCAGCTAGAAAGGCTAAATCACTAGGCTTAAAAAAAGAAACTACCGTATATACTCTTGTATAAGCCACGTTTTTCAGCACAAAAAATGTGCTGAAAAACTGGGGTTCGGCTTATCCACGCACAGGTCAGTGGTACCCCAGTGAGGTGTAATATCTCGCGAGTGATTGCCTTTCTCGGCTGTTCATTCAAAGCCCCGCTGGCACTGCAGGACTTTGAATGTTTGTTTACTCACATCTAACCAATCAGAGCCATCCTATGACGTGGATGGCTCCAATTCGCAGAAGTGCCTGTAGTGACTCACTTACACTGGCAGCTGAACTGGTAAGGGTGTGTCTGTGGCTGTACTCCATCTCTCCCCTCTGGTCTCTGTGTTAATTCACATCCTGCAGTTCCCACCCTAGGCTTATACTTGAGTCAATCAGGTTTTTTTGGTTTCCCAGGTAATAATTAGGTACCTTGGCTTATACTTGGGTCAGCTTATATTTGAGTATATACGGTATTTCATGATCTTAGGAATTTGAGTAATGGCACAAAGAGAAGTTGCAGGATTTTATCTCTTACCTCAAACTTTTCTAAATGAATCTGAAATCCACTACCCACCCCCCTTTATTGCTACTTCTTCTAAAACAAAGTACAAAGTTATAATAAAGCTCACTTAAATTTTTGAGTTCAAATGGTATTATCACCTGCTCCCACTACACTGGCAAGCCAAATGACTTGCTCTTTCTGAGTGCCCTTGGGTTTCCATTAACCACACGGTTGATGTTGAGTGGACTGCCTCAGAACCATCACGTGCGGGTCTAAGTAGGAATGTGCTCCACAGGGTTTTCAGTGGCCGTTGCTCCAGATGGAGAGTGCCAGATCATTTGAGGTGCCTCTGGATAGATTTGAACACCCAGCCTCTCGTTAGCAAATTAATCCATTAACTGCTCCACCTAAGGACGCCTATTGATGTCCTTTATTAGTCTATAATCTTAGAACTCTCTACAATCTTGTCTATCAACCTACATATTGAAGGCCATCTCCACTAAAATCCCAAGTGCCTTACTGCGTTCAATAATTTTTTAAGTGACTTTATGTAGAAGATAGCGTCTCCAAAGCTGATAGGAATTGTAGTTTTGTAAGATGTTAATGTTTTCACATTAAACATGAAAGAGAAATACAGAGACAGGGTAAACGTGTTTTCCTTTGGAAGAAAGATTGATGTCACTGCTGGAAGGAAGACAATCTCTGAAACATGCCATTTCCTTTGTCCTCGGGTGATTGACATGCATGCCATTTAAAAACAGAAAAACTCTCTCTTGGCTATAATCTTTTTTTATTATTTATCATTTTGTGGGGAGCTCTTACAGATATTATAACAATCCATAATTCAATTAGATCAAGTATAATTGTACAGTTGCTGCCAAAATCAGTTTGAAAACATTTTCTTTTTTTTTTTGAACTCTTTGTGGTAGCCACCTAATCTGGTGTCAATTTAAGGATTAAGAGCATAGGGGTGGAGTCTAGGCTGTCAATCTGGAGATAGCCAATGAGACTTCTGTGGGCATGGCCTTCTCCTGAGAATTCTGGGAAATCTGGTACTTCCTTCTTGGAGGCGGAAGGCACCTCTCTCTCTGCTACTCCTAGGAGACATTGCAAAAGACACGCCACATGGATGCAACCAGACCTCAGAAGCCGGAGAAGACACAGAGAGACCCCGGCCAGCACTGAGATGTTTCCAGCACCACTGGACCCATATACTTTCTACCCACTGGCTTGTGATCGTCCCGCATTTAGCTTCATTGCATGTGTTTCGTGAGTCTGAAGAGGACTTTAGAGATTGGTATCAGACATATGGGCTAATATCAGACTATGGCCTTGGACTGGACTGGGTTGGGATGTTTTCTCAATGTTAATTTCCTCTTGTATAAAAATCTCTTTCTTGTACAAACATATAAAAATAACACTCTCTGATATCAGTTCCCAATTTCCACTCCCTCCCCCACCCTACCCACCAGGAGCCCTTATTATATATTATTATTATTTGTTTGTGTCATATCTTACACCACCCAATGTAACCATTCACCTACAATTCTGTTATTCATTCCTCTCAATTGGTGTTATACAGTCACCGTTGCTATCAACTCCCCCTTGATCCCTTTGCCCCTTGCCCCATGCCCCCAGGAAATCATTATTCTTGTTACTGTTTCTGAAGGATTATCTATCTGGGCTTTCATGCATTGAACGATCTAAATTATACAAATTAACATACATAGGTCTAACACGATTAATGAAGTAAAACAATGACCATAATAGTAAAGGGAGGAAATGTTAACAAACTAAGGGGTAGTTATGTGTTTCATCAGTGCAATACCATATCACGGATAGATCATCCCTTCTCTAAGGGACTGTTTATTTATTTTACAGGTGGGTTTTGGGTCTCCACTTTTTCCACACTCTTTCAAGTCAATTTGATTGCTTGTTTTAGCACTTCTGATATCTGATCCCATCAACACTTCATGATCACACAAGCTGGTGTGCTTCTTCCATATGGGCTTTGTTGCTTCCCTGCTAGATGGCCACTTGTTTAACTTCGAACTTTTAAGACCCCAGACACTATATCTTTTAATAGCTGGGCACCATCAGCTTTCTTCACCACATTTGCTTATGCATGCATTTGTCTTCAGTGATCAAATTGGGAAGGTGAGTATCATACAGAGCCACATTATTCGAACAAACTGTCCTTATAGTGAGATAAGACTTAAGTAGAGGCCCAAATCTATCTGCTTCCTTGTATTTATATACACAGAGACAGATACACCTATCTATATACTTACATATATACATGTCTATATTTATAACTATAACTATATGTTTTTCTTCTTCTTTCCTCTTAACCATTGTTCTTCCCTCCTATCCCACTATCATGTTTACCCATCGCTCATCTCTCAGTAATTCCTCTCACATACATTTCAATTGACCAAACATGACCAGGAACTCTACACCCTCTTCACCATCAATTTTAGAACTCGTGTTATCTTTTTATCAGAGGTTGCCATTGCAGTGGGCACCAGCTTCTCCCCTACTTTCATTGAACAGCTGTGTTGGGATTTATTTTTATAACAGGATTGTTGTTTGCATCAGCAAACCATGACCCAGTTAGTGGCTCTGAAAAGAGAGCATCTATGAAAATGTTCTGTGCCATCTTTGAAGAGTGATGTAGGATTTCTGTTGTTGTGTTTTTTTTTCTATTTTGTTTGTTTTTGGAGGAGAGGGAGGTTGTCACATTGACTGAAAGTAGAGGTAGTAGTGGATCTGTGGAAAACTATGAGGTGGAAATGTAAGATCTATTACCAAAAAGTTCCTGTTGGGAAGGGTCGACACTGGATTCTGATCCCCTTTCTGTCTGAGATACACACACACACACAAACACACACACACACATTGATTCTTAAAGGCAAAAAGTTAAATCTTGACCATGAGCTCATTGGTGGTAGCAACTGTGGCTTGTGTGGCTTGAAAGCCCAGCTTGTAAACCAGTGCTCAGAGCCACTGACATTTCCATGTAGGAGACCGACTCTGATTCCCAGACAGTGCACCTCATATGTAACGACCACCAATCTCTCTGTGCAGGCTTGTTTATTGCTATTATGCTGAACAGGTTTCAGTGGAGCTTCCAGACTAATATGAACTAGGAAGAAAAATCTATTAATAAACTTTGGAAAACAAGTCAATGTACACCTCATGGATCACAACGTATTGTTCTGTAGCTGATTGTGGGGAGGGGACTGAACCAGGCAGCATTTTATTCCTCTCTGTGTGGTGTCCTGACAAGTCAGAGAATGACTCAACTCTAGCTCACAACAACAGCCGCACAATGCTTGGCAGCCAGCAGGTGCTCAACAAAAACTTCTTAAGTAAAGGAATTTCCCCCTCCAAGTGGTTAAATGGAGAAAGGAGTTTAAATATTGTTATGTAGCAGTGGTTGTGTGATGTCATTTGCAGTTTTCCAACCAAATGGTGATGCTAGAAAACATTTGCATGTAAATGTTCCAATGATTGACCCTTTAAATTACTGAAATGTAGGCAAAATGGTCAAAGAGTGGCATTTAGAGATGAACAAATGCACGGCACCTGTGCAGTCTTCCTATTTATTACTGTGAGTGTCATTGCTCTTTCCTACTGGAAATTAAGCATCACAAATGTATCCTCCATTTGGCCAGGTGGCCTCACTGCCTCTAAAATGAACAATTAATCTGGGAATATAAATTACAATCACATCATCAGCATCTTTCTCTTAAGCTTGGTAATGATGTAAAATAGTACGTTTAAACTTGTTTAGAAGACTAATCAGGAAATTTTATCTTGAATAATTAATATTTCAACAAAAATAAATGTTGCAACAGTAAGCAGCTAGGTGATCTGCTTAATTGGCTCAATATTAAACTTGTTAACTATGAGTTGTCATTTTGTTGAAATTGTAGAAAAACAGATATTGGTAAGGTACTTGCTGGATTTGTAGAATAATCTTGTTCCATCAGTAATAGACAGCATGGAATACAAACAGGGAGGGCTCTGAAGGCTTAAAGGAGCCCTGGAAAGGCAGTGTTTAAAGTGCTGCTAACCAAAAAGGTCACAGGTTCAAACCACCAGCTGCTACATTGGAGAAAGTTGTGGCACTCTGCTTCCATAAAGAAGTAAAGCCTCAAATGACGAGCTGATACCAAAGGCTCAAGTAGAAAGAAAATGTTTGAAAATGAGGATGGCAACAAATGTACAAATGTGTTTGACACAATGGATTGTGATAAGAGTTGCATGAGCCCCCAGAACAATGATTAAGAAAAAGAAGAAGTAAATCCTCTGGGACAGTTCTGCACTGCCTATAGGGTTTCTATTGGTCATTGTTGCCTCAATGGCAGTGGATGTTTTAGGGATTTAGTCTCCATCTTCCCCCAAAATGAGCCTGATGCTTTTTCCAAAATGTTTTATAATGGCTTTTAGAACAGTAAAGTGCAGGGAGCTATCGTCATGTCCACAGAATATGGACTGAATCATTCTATTCACTGCTTCTTATAAAGGCCTGAGAATCCAAGCCAAAATAAGTGATCGCTCCATTTTAGTGTTCACAAAACAATTCCAAATCTGTCCTTTCTTTTAATCTTTTAAAAGGCTCTTTGAGGTATAATTAATTATATCATCATTTTAATTATGGAGAATGTGTAACTCAGAGATAGGAAGTGGTGTTCTCAAGTCCTTAGTTCTAGAAATTAATATTCAGATTTCTGACCTCAAGTCTTTCTAAAAACAAACAAACAAACAAAAACAATTGTATTGGCACATCATTTACGTATCATAGGATTGAACCTAACGCTTTCAGTGCACCTTGAAGATTTTCTTTCGGCACCATTGGTTCTTACTCATCAGCTGTCTCCTGAAATGGTGGAATATCAACTAGTTCTTTTTGGTTTGGTGACTGTGTGTTCTTTCCATTTTCTTTTGATGCTTAATGCATCATTCAATATCATTCCGACAGAATCTTTCAATACTGCAACTCAAGGCTTGACATTTTTCTTGAGTTCTTTCAGTTTAAGATATGCTGAGCATCTTCTTCCTTAACGGTTTTCTAGCTCTAGGTCTTTGCACATTTCAGTATAATATTTTACCTTGGGCTTCCCTCTGAAATTTTGTTTATCTCTTTAACTCTCATCATTACTTCCATTTGATTTAGCTATTCTAAGATGAAGAGAAAATGTCAGGCTCTCTACTGAGATTCACTTGATCTTCTCTTCCTTTCCAGGCTCCTTAATGAGTGACCTTTGGCTTTCTTCATAAATGGCGGTCTTGATGTCCTCCTACAGCTCATCAGGTCTTCTGTCATTAGGGTTCAATGTGTCAAATCTGTTCTTGAGTTGTTTTAGAAATCCAGGCAGAATGCACTCAAGGTTGTATTTTGGGGCTCGTGGACTTGTTTTAATTTTCTTTAGTGTTAACCTGAGCTTACATCTGAGCTATTGTTTGTCTGTTCCACATTTAGCCCTCGACCTGGTTGTAGCTGCTGCTTTTGAGCTTCTCCATATCCTCTTCCCACAGATGTAGTCAATTTGATTCCTGTGTATTCCATCTGGTGAAGTCCAAAAGTCATCTTTTGACTTATTGAAATAAAGGTGTTTTCTATGAACTTGTTGTTGGTCTTGCAAAATTCTATCATGTGATCTCGAACTTTGTTTCTATCATCAAGATCGCATTTTCCAACTACTAATCCTTCCTGTTTGTTTCAAACTTTTATATTTCAGTCACTAATAATTACAAATGCATCTTGATTGCACATTTGATAAATTTCACACTGAAGACTTTGGTAAAATTCTTCAATTTTTTTCCTCATTAGCTTTTGTTGTTGGTGCATAAATTTCAATCATAGTAATGTTGCTTGGATGTCCTTGAAGGCTGATCGATAAAATCTGATCACAGATATCATTGACCTTCATGACTGATTTTGAAATGTCCTTTTGCCAATTAATGCAATGCCATTCCTCTTGATTGAGGCATCCCTGGGTAGGAAATCACATGATTTTCTGCTGAAAAATGGATAATGCCAGTCCATTGCAGCTTATTAATGCCTAGGACATGAAACTTTATTGATTCAATGTCATTTTGATGACTTAGAATTTTCTTAGATTCATACTTTCACATTCCAAGTTCCAATCATGAGCAGATCTTTGAGCTGTCTCTTTTTACCTTAAGTCAGGCCCCATCAGCAAAGGAAGACCCTGAAGTCTCCTCTCCCACCATCTTTCCCACCTCCATCAAGTGTGCACTCACAGAAAGCTGCTCCTCCTCAGTCACATTTCAAGCTCATTTAACTCTCCGGCACTTGCTCCAACAACGTTCTGCTTCTGTTAATTAGAACTTCCGTATCTGACAATGTTGTGAAGCTGTGCAAAAGATTTTCAGTGACTGCTTCTTCCAAAATGGGCAGCCAACTCCTTCTTCCTTGTCTGTTCTTAGTCTCTCAGCTCCATTGAAACCTATTCATTTTTTTTAATTTGCTGAGAATTGGACATTTGGAATACCAGGGATATACATAGCTCCCAGCATGAAAGTAACACACAAGACACTACAGTAGCCAAAATGACAGAGAAGTGATGCTGAGATGGCTTACTTTAAATCCCACAAGTTGGCAAAACGACCCAATCCCCATGTTGAAGCTGCACGCATGGTATCATCATGGTCCCAGCCAGTTATGTGGTAAAAGTTATAAATACTATGACTAGAAGTGTCATATCAAGTAATTCCCTGCACCATGTATAATTAAACATAAATTTAGTATTATCCATGATGAGTACTTCTACCACAAGTAAAAATCTAAAATCACTCAACACTCTGCCCATAATGTAATACAAATGGGGGCGTGCATTGATGTTGTCGAGAATCTCACTTTTCTTGGACTCCCAGCCCCAGCCAGTACCATGTGGGCAGCTGCCAGTAAACCAAATGGAGTACCACATCTGGAAAATCGTCCACAGAAGACCTCATTATAGGTAATAAAACGTTGCCACTCTGAAGACACAGGTGCACCTGAAACAAGCAATGGTATTTTCAATTGCCTCATATATATTTTAAAATGGACAAGGAATAAGAAATATGGAAGAAGAATTGGTGTATTTTAACTATATGGCTGGAGAAGATTATTTAATATACTATGGACTGCCAAATTGATGAACAACTCTGTATTCCAAGAAAAATAGCAAGAATGCTCCTTAGAAGCAAGGATCACAAGCCTTTATCTGATGTATTTTGGACATTATAGGAGACACCCTAAAGAAGGGCATGCTCTTGGGAAAGTAAAGTGACATCCGAAAAAGAGAAAGGCCCTCAATGAGATGGCTTGAGCTAAAACAGAGCAATGATCATGAGGAGCAGGCAATGATTTGTTCTGTTGTACATAGGGTTTCTCTGGGTCATAACAGACTTGATGCACATAACAACAACTCAAGCCTCTGTGATTCTGATTGAGCATGGTATATTTTGTAAATTTAGTAAAGAAGTATTGAAGATATTGAGAGTAATGGTTAGCACTAGAAACAGCTCAACTGATCTTGCTAGTGGTGTCTTGAGAGGCTCTGTGAAGAGTTGCTTTGTGGTATGTGGATGAACACATTCAGGTGTCAACTGAGCCAAAATTTCAAATCCACCCAGAAATTCCCTGGCAGAAAGGGCTAGCAATTTACTTCCCCTGAATAAGCCAATAAAACCCTTGTGTACCACAGTTCTACTCTGAACATCATAGGCCATCAGGAGTCAAAGCAAACTGTATCAGAAGTGAGAGTCATGTGCTGTGTTACGGTTCAGCTAATATGCTGGACATTCGTTGTCTATCTGAGTGGCTCTACGTGGCTCTGACCAATCTGGAAGCAGCGAAGTAACAGCAAGTAGACCAGTAGAGGCACCTGATGCCCCAGTTACACATCACCTCATAAGTGTGGCTCTGTTTTTCTCTATGGGAAATTTCTGCCACACAAAATAGGAACGATGGGCAAGTTGGAGTCTTAGTTTATTTGGAAGGTTTCTTGTCCAAGACATATGAAAACAACAGTTTTCATGTATGCCCCTTTACCCACAACACAAATTCTTTCTAATGTGACAACACTTTTCCAAACAAGCTCAACTACATTGTTATATCTTTTTCTTGTGGAAGAGTCTTCAAGGGTGAATTTCTCAGCCAATTATTTAACCTATTGTGGTAGCTTTGTATTTTAATTTATGAGGGATAACATGTACTCTCTGATTTTAAGAAAAAAACTATTCAATTAATATGTCTTATGATATATACTCTAATGATATATAAGAGAAAATCATGATAAAATTATAGTAAATATTTTAAATGCAATATATATTATAGTATCCCCCTGGCCAAATGAATTAAAAACCTTGGTCAAAATGTGGGACATAATATCATCTTTCAAAAATAAATTTGTATCTGAAATCTGCTAAGCTGTAAGACCTAAGTTCACTGAAATCTTACTACTACCTTTCTACATTTAAAATTTATAAAAACCTTAACCCACTATCACGGAGTTGATTGTGACCCCCAGATTCTCTGATACAAAGCACACCTGCCCTGTAGGGTGTCTCGGGATGTAGGTCTTTATGGATGAGAACCGTTACATCTTTCTTCTGTGGAGATGCTGGTATGTTTGAACTGCTACCCTCTCAGTTAGCAGCTAAGTGCTTTAGCCACTGTGCCACCAAAGCTCCTCTTACAACGTCGCAAAAAATCCTTATTGCTCTCCTACTTATCCATCATAAAAATTTAAATTTACTGCAATCATTTAATAAGTGCTGTTTCACACAGGGAATGGAGCTATTATCATGATGAATTTCTTTCCCCTAGTTTATTAAAGGAATCTGTTTTTATTGTACCGATGCTTTTCCATTTGTAATGCATGGAATAGCCAATACAGTTGAGTCCAGTATAATGGCAGGAAGAGGGGAAGAAGCAACATGCACAATAATAAATGAGTTTGAATGAGAATTCTTTAGGTTTTGACCAAGCAGAACCAAAATCATTTATCTGTGATAGAAGCAAAAGCAAATCACACACACTATGCTGTTAAGATGGTTGTAGTATTCCCAGAGTTGTAATAGTGCTTCTCTTTGATTGCTAGAGTCAACTTTATAAAGTTTGCTATTAGTTGCTAAGAAACAAATTATTATTGAAACTCATATTCTTTACTATGTTAGCCTTGTAAGGCCCCATCGTGGAATTTATTTCCTTCAGATGATTAAATGATTAGCACAGTAATTGGCTTAAATGGCATTAGCAGTGAAAACATTTGCAGAAAGACAGCTATGTTTGCATTCCTTTGGGTCTCGGGTCAGGTAGCTAGGGAAGCATTGGAGTAGGGATGCTGTTGACATCAACGCGATGAAAGGACTTAAGAGTTTGGAAAACACGTAAAGATGTATTGTTCTGGAAAACGGGTTACAATAGAAATAATTTTTACTTTAAAATGTTATTATGTAAGGAGTAAAGAGACATTTAAGGGTAAAAATTTGGAGGTGAACTCATGGAAGTTTGTGTACTAGCTCTACCACTTACTACTCGTAATTAACTGTAGATAAACGGTTAGAGCCTCGGTGTTCCCCCTGAGAAGGGGAGCTATCAAAGCTTATTCCACACAATGTGTGGAGCACACAAGACAGAGCACGTGAAGTACCTGTGACTGCAAGATAAGTTGTGCAAGTTGTTCATGTTAAACCCTAAAAGTCGGGAGAAGAGCTTCCTCTACTCCCAACTGTTCACAGAGATCGGATTTCACAAGCCAGTGACTTCATTGCAAAGGCTCTTCTCACTGCAAATACTCTCAACAGAGCACACAAAATGACAGAGTGACATTAATTTATTCACGTATTATTTGAAGACTTCCTGGACCATCATCACTTAATATTAAATACTCAATTTTTAAATATTCAAGTGGTATCTAATGTTAAAATGATGAGGGAAGTTATAGCCACCAGTCCTATCAAATGCAGTGGAAAGCATGTGACTAAAGAGAAGCTGTAGGTGTCCACGTGTGATTCATACTCCGAACTCGCCATGGTGTATATGAGAATAAAAAAGAACTGAGGCCCCAGCAACACTGTGAAAGAAAGTCCTGGAAATCTGCTTCCGTTAAGACGATAGCCAATACAGCCCTAAGGAAGAGGTTTACTCTGTAAATAATTGGGCTCCCCCAACTCAGACTTAACTCCATGGCAACTTAAAATCAAAGTGCCTCACACATCCAAATCTATAGTGTGATAGCAAATGCTGATCCAGAATGATCCTGAGTACTTCCGGTCAGTGGCATTAAGCCCCAGGTTTCTACTCTTCATCTTTACCCCCGACTCTTAGTGACCCTGTATGCAACAGAAGGAAACACTGCCCAGCTGCACCATCCTCAAAACTGTCCTGTTTGAGTTCATCGTTGCAGCCACACTATCAGTCCAGCTCATTAAAAGTCCTCCTCTTTTTGGTGTGATCTTTTTGAGGCACACTTGATTTTCCATTCTAACAGAAAGCAAGGCACAGTGGTTATGCATGGGGCTATGATCTGCAAGGTTAGCAGTTCAAAACCAACAGCCACTCCATGGCAGAAAGACAGGGCTTTGTACTCCCATAAAAAACATTTATGATCACTGAAGACAAGTGGGTGCATAAGCAAATGTGGTGAAGAAAGCTGATGGTGCCCAGCTATCAAAAGCTATAGTGTCTGGGGTTTTAAAGGCTTGAAGATAAACAAGCAGCCATCTAGCTCAGAAGCAACAAAGCCCACATGGAAAAAGCACACCAGCCTGTGTGATCACGAGGTCTTTAAGGGATCAGATATCAGGCATCATCAGAACAAAAAATCTTATCATAGTGAATAAGGAGGGGAGTGTGGAGTGGAGACCCAAAGCCCATTTGTAGGCCACTGGACAGCCCCTTACAGAAGGGTCTCGGGGAGGAGATGAGCCAGTCAGGATGTGATGTAGCAATGATGAAAAATACAACTTTCCTCTAGTTCCTAATGATCCCAATTCTACCTTGCAAGTCTGGCTAAACCAGAGGATGTACACTGGTACAGATAGGAACTGGAAATGCAGGGAATCCAGGGCAGGTGATCCCTTCAGGACCAGTGGTTTCAGTGGTGCTACTGGAAGGGTAGAGGGAGGTTGGAAAGGGGGAACAGATTACAAGGATCTGCCTGTGACTTCCTCCCTCAGGGATGGACAACATAAAAGGGGGTGATAGGAGATGTCAGACAGGGAAAGATATGAAAAAATAATAATTTATAAATTATCAAGGATTCATGAGGGAGGGGGGAGTGGGGAGGGAGGAGAAAAAATGAGTAGCTGATGCCAGGGGCTTAAGTGGAGAGCAAATGTTTTGAGAATGATAAGGGCAATGAATGTACAAATGTGCTTTACACAATTGATGTATGTATGGACTGTGATAAGAGTTTTATTAGCCCCTAATTAAAAAAAAACCCAAAAACAAACAAACAAAAATCAAGGCACAACTTTTACTTTGGAAAAAAAAATTGCGGTCTTAGAAACTCAGGCGCAGTTCCACGCTGTCCTATGGGTCACCATAGATGGTAATGAATTTTTTTTCTCTCTTACTTTATCAAACATGGTGTCTTTTCCCAAAGATCTGTTCACTTACTCACTCACTGCCACTGAGTCAGTTTTAACTCTGAGAGGCTCTGAATGCCAGAACAGAATGGCACCTATGGGTTTCAGAGACTGTAAACCTTTACAGGAACAGAAAACCTCATCTTTCTCCTAAAAATCTATCGGCAGCTTTGAACATCAGCAGCACAAATTGTAATCCACAATGCCATGAGGACTCTTGGTTTCTGTTCCAAATTCCCAACCCAACTCACTGCCATCAACTCAATGCCGACTCATAATCATCCTATGGGACAGGGTAGGATTGACCTGTGGGTTTCTGAGACTGTAACTGTTGGTGAGAGGAAACTCCATCTTTCTCCTGAGGCGTGGGTGACGGTTTCAAACTGCCAACCTTGGGGATTGAAGCTCCACGCATAACGACTTTGCCACCAGGGCTCCTCCCTTTGTTCTCACACACGAACATACTTCCCCCAACTCTCCATGCATTGATGCATTTGGTATAGGTTTATTCTCCTTATATGTTCTATACTTGGAGTACTGCATAAGAATAGGAACTACTGCAGGAATAATTTTACAAAAAAACTTTTCCAGAATGTAATATGGATTTCAAATATTTCTGAAATACATAAAACACTTAGTATCCATGGTGGCAATTGAACCTTTCCTAGTTGAACATGTACATCCACCAATGTTATCTTGTGTATCCAGTGCTGATACACTCATTTAGCACATAGCTCTGACCGCTAAGGCTGTTTGTAGCACTACAGCCCGTCCATATCATGTCCTTCAAATCCACCCTCACATGGGTAAAAGAGTATCACATTCATGAGCACAAGAATACATTTTAATTTTTTTGAGAGGGCAAGTTGTGATGCTGGCTGTTGTACAGATTTAAATACTAATCTTTAGAGTCCATGCATTCTGAAATTTAGGCAGGAGGAATTCAGGTTCCCTCACATCCTAGACTCGGGTTAAGGCAATTGTTGGGATCTATGTTGGTATGCTAACTGAGAACATGACATTGGGAACTCTTGGAAAACAAAGGACAAATTAGATATGATGTTGCCAAAATCCCAACTGGGAAAGGAGAAGTAAAAACAGTGTGCAAGAGAACCTAGCTTCAGATGAAAGGAGAGAAACTGATAAACCCGATACCCTTGAAACAGTGTTTGTCAGAAAACTAAATGGAGTAAAGATGCCTAACTCTCATTTACAGCAAGTTCAAAGGTCATATTTATATATTTTTTATTCTATTGTATCCTTTACTCTTCCTTTTGGAAGTATGGGGAAAATATTCCACCATTTTTATATTGGTCATCAATACAAAATTGAATATAAAACATTTCACAATTTGCTTTTTTGAAAAAAATGAAAATATTGTATTTTGAATCATATCTAAGCTATACTTTAAATGTGTATGAGCAAGATTCCCCTTGAAATACTATATTCATCTTTTGGGATTTTAAGCTAGATTCTCCAGAAAGTAAATCCAGTAAGGCATTAAAAAAAGGGCTTCATGATGAGGGCAAAGAATGTACAGATGTGCTTTCTACAATTGATGTATGTATATGTGTGGATTGTGATGAGAGTTGTATGAGCCCTCAATAAAATGTTAAAAAAAGGAAAAAAAAGGGCTTCAATATCTTTGTGGAATAAAGTTCATAATGCCATTTCCCATGAACTTTTAAAGTCCTCTCGTAGAGAAAAGATTGATTTCAAGGCAATGGTCCAGAGAGTCATAAAGACTGACAAGTCCCACATCTGTGGGTCAGATGTTAGATTGGAGGTGTTTCCTCATCCACATGCTGGCAAAGGCTGATGAGCCCTCTCAGCAGTCAAATGTCAGGCTGCTGGTTCATGGGGCTTTTCAAAACCTTTCCTTGCCATTGACTTGATTCCAACTCACAGTAACTCTCTAGGAAAGACTAGAACCTGACCCTGTGGGTTTCCAAAACTGTAAATGTTTATGGGAGTAGAAAGTCTTGATGTATGTATATGTATGAACTGTGTAAAGAATTGTATCAGCCCCAATAAATTGTTAAAAAAAAAAAAGAAATTATGGAAATTATAAGTAAAAAAAAAAATAGGACGATGGATAAATTTGAGAAAATAAATCATACAGAAGAAAAAAAAAAAAAAAAGAAAGTCTGATCATTTTGAACAGCTGACCTTGCAGTTAGCAGCCCAACATGTAATCCACTGTACTTCTAGGGCCGGAGACAATAAATCCCAAATCTGAAAGTCAGTGTCAAGCTGATGGCTACTTCTCCAAGAACTAGAGGTTAAAGAAAGTAAGTTACATACAGGATCTAGAGAAATCGAACTTTGCCAGAACGTTTATGGGTATGAGGGTATACCCATTAAAACCGGAACTGCACTAGGTGGAACCTTCGGAGTATGCATTTCACCGGTAGGCAAGCATGGAGCAGCCGGTGGTACCTTCATATTAATCAGAATCATCTGTAAACCAGGCATTATTTTTCCTTTCCTCTGTCACATGATCATAATGAATTCTCCAAGAGGCCATCGTACAAACTGGGAGAGGGAAGGTAACATGGTAGGAGTAGGACCAGAGGCAATGGGTAATTTTTTCATGTAGTTTACTTGTGCCTCATGTCTTGGTCCAGCCTGATTTTGTATATACCACTTAGATTAAATGATGGATATTGTTGTGCACATCTAACTTTATGTCCCTACGACTCAGACAACATCCAAAGTCATGATAGACACCGCAAGGTTCCCTGGTGACCTGGTAGCCCATGGTTAAGTAGTCCATTGATACTAAGGCCCATTAATAAGCCAAAAACTGTTTCTCAAGTGGAGATTAGTTATCTGCAGAGGTTGCAGGGCTTTACTGTAAAATCCTGAAGGTCTGTGCTGTGCTTCCTACACGCACAAGTCTTATGCATGTACACTCCCTTGGCATCAATTGTGTTGTCTAGCAGCCCTATACGGAGTTTCCTAGGCTGTAACCCTTTATAGGAACAGACATCCTTTTTTCAAGGAGCAGCTGGTGTATTTGAATCCCTGACCTACCAGTTCTAATGCTTATGTGTGTGTGTATGTGTGTGTGAAAGAAAAAGATCATACATATATGTGTGTAAATATATGTGTAAATATACACCTATATGTATGCACACACTATACATACATATGCACACACATATATGATGGACTGAAAAAAGTTTGGTGAAAATTTTCATTATCTTTTAATTGCCCTATTTTTGAAGTTTCCACATAAATACATAAACATTTACACATATACACACACAGGAGGGACCTTCAAAACTTTGGGGGGGGATGTCATAATCTTTTTTATTCCATTTTCCAGTTGTACATATGTATCTCTCATGCTAAATATATATATGTATATGCATATATAAACACATTTATAAGTGTATATACATACACATCTATTGTCATCAAGACTATAAATATACAGAGAAAAATCTCTATATAAAAAATACATATATGGTCATAAAGACTATCAAACTCACCCTCAGGGGAACAGATGATATTGGTGCCGTAGCAAATTATGGTGAACAAATTAGATGGTACCCAGCTATCAGATGAAATAGCATCTGGGGTTTATAGGGCTTGTTTTCCAAAAGCAGCCATCTGAGTGAGATGTCACCTAGGTGCACATGGAAGAAGCACACCAACAACAGTGACCAAAGGATTGAAAATCATATCATCTGTAGCTGAAGGAGAGAATCGCGTCAGAGCCTCAACTGTGAGATTCTAAACTGGGAGAAGACTGTGGATGACCGAGGGAGCCCAGGCGACTTTTGTGAAATCTACAGAGAAAATGAGCTCCCGGTGATTTCCCTCCATCCATCGTGGAGGGATGGGAAGAAACTGATTACCAAACACAGTGCATTAGAGAGATGAAGATAGGAGACCGAAAGGATAAAACCCAACTTGAATAGTATAAAGTGTCGGCTGCACATTGGGCCTAATCTGATATTCAAATTGTTCTGTATTTTTTGCTTGTTCATTTGGGGGTTTATCTCAGATTGTATTTTGGCACCGGGGGCAACTCTCTTTATTTTTTTGTTATATGTTTTCCTGTTTTTCAGTATATGAAACCCAGGATTGAGGAACCTCTAGAGACAGGGCTGGGGGTGCGAGTGGGGGCGGGCCTCGGTGGTGGTGGAGGCATAAAAGGGCCCTCATGTGCAGGAGTCAAGAAGGAAGACAATCTTTTGAAGCTGAGCGTGGTTGCAATTGGACAATGTTGCTTGATGCGATTGAACTGTGGAACAGCATGATGTCTATATTAGCTCCCAGTAAAATGGTCTTAGAAAAATATTAAAAAGACTATGAAGGGAAAGGGAACAAAGAAGAGAGATTTATTTCAAGAAAATAGCTAACGCTATTTTCTGTGCTGAGCCCGTCTGATTGGAAGCTTCTCTCATGGCTGCAAGGGCTGGGGAACTCAAAGCCAGCACATCAGATGGCAGACTGCTGTTTCCCAGCTCCAGAACCGGAGGTCAGAGAATTCCAAATCAGATGCAAGATGGAGAGAGAACGAGCTTTGCCAGAACATCTTTACATGTTGAATGTAGGACACACCACACCCCCAAGGACACTGGTCAACATGAAACTGAGTGGCTTTCAATGGCCGGCTCTTTTTCACCTGATGGTCTGATCACATACATAGGGTGATTACATTAGATTGTGCACTGTGGGAAAGCACTGAGTAAGATAGATTGATGTCTGCTAAGCCACTGAAAACCATAGACTAGCCAAATGAACACGTCATTAACCTCAATCGTCTACATCCCACGAGGCATCTATTTACTAACTGGTTTCCTTCTGGAAAGAAATAGTTGAAAATACATGCCCATAATGGACCTCTAAGTCCTTATTGTGGGGGTGGGGGTGGGGTGGGGGTGGAGGTGTGTGTGTGTGTGTGTGTGTGTGTGTGTGTGTCTTAAACTCAGAGGAATAGACAGCTTAGAAATGGTCCAGTTTGTCTTACTAACAAAAATTGAGCTTCCCTTGTAGAAGATGCTGGCAGTTTCTCTAAGAAATTGTGATACACCACTGGGCAGACAGGAGACCTGATTCTGTTCAGGGTTCAAATGCCAATAACACTTCTCTTTGAAAACCTTTTCCGTGTGCATTTCCTGGGGCTTCCAGCCTAAGCCAGTACTTAAAAGAATTTTTTTCACTCTCCCTGCTCTTTAATGTGTAATAAGGAAAAGAAAGAGAACGCATGTGTCCTAGAGCTCGGTGGTAAGCAAAAGTAATTAGAGGTTTATGGAGCGCTTCCAAGTGAGATCGGGCTTAGGGTTAAAGAGTGGCCCAGAAACAGTTGCGCATTAGCTGTGAGTGTCTAGACTGTGCCATCCGGTTGCTTAGCTCTATAAAGGGACACCAAATGAACAATAGGAGCCCTTGGGTGGCAAAAATGGTTAAACATTTGGCTCCTAACCAAAAGATCGGGGTTCAAACATAGCGTGGAAGAAGATCCAGCCATCTGTCTGATAGGTCCTGCCTTGGGAATCCTGTGCAACACAACTCTACTCTGGACGCATAAGAGCCTCGTCAGTTGGTTCTGACTCAAAGGCACTGACAATAACAATGAGCATTAGTGCCCTAACTTTAAAGGTGTGGGTGACTGGGGTGAAAGAGATGAGAGAATTTGAAGAAGGCGACAGCTGTTAGGTCTTATCAGCACTTCTGGTTCCCTCATACTACTGTGCCATGCTTCAGTCTACCCCACACTCGCGTTGTACCCACAGTCTTATTAGTGTACTCTCTGGCCCTCCAGAGGCATGCCATTGAGATCACCCTCAGAATCGAGGACAGAGAGGGTGAAACGGAGTCTAAGTGAGTAATTATAATGTAATTGTCATTTCGTCTCAGCAAGATTCAGGCATTTCAACTTGTTTAAACAATTATACATTCCTGAAGATTTCTTGAGAAGGTGTTAATATTTTATTAGGGCTGAAATGTTTTTGATGCTTAGAAAGGCTGAAACAAATCTTATGTCACCTGTGTTATAAAATAGCATTTGAACTCAAGACTAGAGAACATTTGTCATGTAAAAGATAATCCAGTCTTGGCATTTTGAAATATTATTTGATCACCGTAGGCTAATTACTGATGTTCCTAATCAACGAGATAGGCATTTAATGAATGGTCATGATGAAATAGTTCCCTAGTTGGTTGAACCCTGTAATTTCCTTGTTTCTTTGTACTTGTACAATAGTTGTAATAAACATGTCATGCATACTTGCTCTTATTAATCATAACCCAGTCTGATGTTCTGGGTTTATGTCAGTCAAGGAATATATGCTTGTATCATGATTTCAAATTTCAGATTATAAAGTTTGAGTATCTTTATCTCATTGCCTTCTGCAATATTTAGAGATGGGATAATAACAACTCTCTCTCACCCCCCGCCCCCTGCTCTTCTCTTTATTCTCTGGAATTCAAAGCTCAAATGCATGTAGGCATAGGGTGATAGCATCTACAAGCAGAGCAGGGGATTATAAATCCAATAGAGTCACAACAGAAAACCCCAAGCAGTCACTGTAGAGTCATGGTCCCAGGTGTTTCAGTGTACTCCTGTACCCCACAGGGTTTTCAATGGCTGTGGTCTTTTAAATGCACATCCCCAGGGCTGTCTTCTGAGGCATGTCTAGTTGGATGTGAACTGCAGACTTGTCAGTTAGTTGCCAAGTATTTAAACATTTTCACTACCCAGACTGGAATGTAATAGAGTTGAAAATGTTGCCAGTATGAAGTGTGGGTGCCCTCCACTATAGAAAATCATGTATTACCCATACTCTATAGGCAAAAAACCTATTGGACTGTTTCTTCCACGTATACAGCTTTTTGAACATCTTCAAGTGCATTTAATTCTCCCAAAATTATGGGAGAAATACGAGGGGATACCTCCCCACACACACAAAAAAATGGAATTATGTTGGGCAAAATTGAGCTTTCATAGTACACTTTTTTCCCACTAGGTGACCATCAAGCACCCAGTTAGTGAGTTAGTGCACCCAGTGGCATCACCTGGGAAGGTTCTCTCTGGTCACGGTGAATTTTTCCATAAAAGCAGTTTTGCTTGAACCTTGTTTTTTGTGATGACCAATTTAAGAAAACCGTGTGTGGCTGTGAAAGTTTCTTTCTTGCTTGGGAAAAATGCCACAAAAACTGTTGTGATGTTGAACACAGCTTACAAGGACAGAGCTACGGGAAAAATTCAAGTGTATGAGTGGTTTTTTCTTGTTTCAAAAAAGGTGAAATGGTGATTGATGACAAACCTCATCCTGAATTTCTGTCAACTTCCCAAACAGACAAAAATTTCAACTCATGATGCATTTGGAATTTGTTCCACCAGGTCAGACTGTTAATCAAGCTTTCTATTTGGAGGTTCTGAGAAGATTGTGAGACAAAAAGGGCTCATTGTGTGTCAGACAGGGGACTGGTTTTGCCACCATGGCAATACACCTGCTCACGCAGCCATCTCAGTGTGCCAGTTTTTGGCAAAAAAAAACAGCACGTGTTTCTTGCCCCACACACCTTACTCACATATCTTCACTCCCTGTGACTTCCTTTTGTTTTCACAAATGAGTAGGGACATGAAAGGACAGAGATTTGATGTGGAAGAAGTGAAGGAAAAAATGAAGAGGTGTTATCAGCCATCCAAACAGATGAGTTTGAAAAAGATTCCAAGAATGGAATAACAGATTTGAAAATTGTATTAAGTGTAATGGAGAATACTTTGAAGGTGAGAAGGTTGGTTTGTAAAAGAAAAAAATTAAATACATAGCTCTGAAAATTAGTTTTGTGGGGGTACCCCTTTGTAGAATGAGTCCTATTTTTCACATGAAAAAAAATTGAGTTTTTGAGAGGTTAAGTTTGATGCCAAAACTCATAGAGTTAAAGTCTGGCTAAAAAAAATATTCAGACATACTCAACTTACTCTGAAGCCTTAAAAAAATTTTTTACATACAGTCATTGGATCATTCCAAACCAAACTCACTACCACAGCTGTAAGGATAGAATGGGTTTTTGAGACTGGAACATTGTGGAGCAGTGAGCCTCCACCTTTCACCCATGGAAGCAGTTGGTGGTTTTGAACTACTGACTTTGCCTTTGCATTTGGTAGCCTGGCATGTAACCACCACTCTTCTGCCTAAAGCCCTAAATATAGTAAATATTTTAATGGCATTACTACAATATGTTAACGCTGAAAGACCATCAATTTAAGAATGAAATGTTTTGCATTTCAGCCACAGCTTTGCCCTCAGCTCGGTGGCTTTAAGCTGATTTCTGAACATGGGTGCGTTAACATTGTGATGTTCCGACCATGGAATCGCCTGGGCTGCATTATGGGAGCAAATTCATAGACATCATTTATCAGTGGCAAGTTAATCCAGACAAGAAATATGGGCTAGAAGTTGAGCAATCTGTTTCACCCTCAGCAAGGAAAGAGAGCAAGTCCTGGTGGCTGCCCTCTCTGGCTCCAGCCTTCCTGAGTAAGTGAGAATGTAACTTTGGGCAAAGCACGTTAACCTCCCTGAACCTCAATCTCTTTCTCTGCAAAGTGAGAGGCTGAATAGCGAGATCATTTTAAGATCCCTTCTAGGTGTGATATAACATTAATATGTATGACCTAATTAAAATAACTCATTTCCGACTGAATCATAATGATCCATGTGTCAAAACTGAAATGTGCCATGGGAAATAGGACATGAACACAGAGGAAACTCAGTAGTGTTTTTACTGATTGAATAGCAATTGCGCAGGCCCACAGAAGTCGTAGGGAGCACACAGATGACCTGAAAGGCAGCATCTGGGTGATGCTGTCCCTGGATTCAGGTGTTCTGCTCAGCTCTGCTGCCATTTGATGGCTGTCTCACTTTAAGCAAGTGATTTAACCTCGCTGAAGTTCACTTTTTTCTCTGTGAAAAAATGGATAATATGACCCATCTCACCAGGTGGCTTTGAAAAGGAAACGCCATGACTCATAGAAGGTGTCACATAAAAGCTAGTTCCCTTTCTTCTACAGAGTGCTGGCATGAGTGAAAGGAAGATTTTCAAAACATAAATCTTGTCTTTTTGAGCAGAGCCTCTGGGTCCTGCAAATGGTTAACATGCCCGGATTCTAATAGGAAATTGCTCCCAATTTCCTATTTCAACACACCCATGCATAGCTGGAGGAAAAGACCCGTGATCTACTTCGGGAGAACAAATATTGAAACACTCTGTTGTATTGCTCTGACACGCCTGGGTTGCCAGGACTTAGAATGGACTCAATGGAAACTGGGTTGGTTTCCTTTTGAGTCCTGGATGCTTACCTTTGAGTAGCTTCTGCTTATGACTCACACTTAATTGACCCTGCTTCTTCCACATCAGAGATTTTTACTTGTTCATCTGTCTCATCTTAAAAAAGGATACATCCGTTTCTTTCAACAAATATTTTTGTGATCTACAATATTCTCCAAATTGTGCAGCGATGCAGAAGGTAGGCAAGTTCTGTGTTTTTGTGATGCTTACACCCTACCAGAAAGCCCATACAAAACAGCGAACATGTGCGTGCACACGGTGATTTAAGCATGATCGTGTGGTAAACATGCAAATGGGACTGCAAGAAACTCGAGGATGGGTGGTTAGGAAGACTTTTCCTGGATAGCAGAATTGCAGGGCACGATTTGGTCATTTGTCCTACCCCGCCCAGTATGGTGACTCTGCTGACCTGAATGACAAAACACGACTCCCACCACTGACTCCCACCTCCTGAATGCTTGATTTAAAAGTATTGGCAATCATCAAAACTCACCCCTTCTCTTCTTCAAGAGTCATAGTCATGTTCAGGCAAGAAAATAAGGCGGCACTGGAATTAAGAGGTGCTTAGCCACATGAAACAAAGCTCTTTGGTCTATTAAATTCTTTGCTACGTAGTCCATTCTGACTCACAGTAGCATAAAGAGAGCAGAATTGCCCCAGAAGGATGTACAATGTGCTTGACACAATGGATGTATGTGTGGATTGTGATGAGAGTTGTATGAGCCCCAATAAAATGATTTTAAAAAACAGAATTCCAAGACTGCAGTCTTTACAGAAGCAGACTGCCACAACCTTCTCCTACAAAGCAGCTGGTGGATTCAAGCAACCAAGCACTGGAACCACTGCGCCTATGCTTTGTCTACAGCTTCCTGTGCTTCAGGATGCGTGACTCCATTGCTATGATGTGCAATTGAATTGTACAATGAACTGCACTACAGGTCAACAGAGACAACTTTTCTAGAAGAATGAAATCTGATTTGGGGGCTGAGGCCCCAAATGAAATATTAACCTTCCCTGCAGGGAGCTACCTCACTAATTCATCCAAATGATGCTGTTCAGTAGTTTGGCTGTTTTTGTGTGCTCTTGCATATATAAATATGTGCCAGAGAATGATATAACATTCCCTATGCTCTAATAATACTGCATTCAGCGTGGCCTTGACAATTAAGAGGTGGGAAATATCTTCATGACATTTCAGGAAAATGAAATACTTGATTTTTTAGGTAAAATGAATCATGAGAAGGGGTATTTTAAAAAGAATATTACAAGAATAATCTCACCTCCTGGGGAGTAAATTAAGACTACCTAGAGAGGTTATTGTATAAAGAAATTATTGCTCTAGAAGCCCGAGTGAGGGTTGGACCATCGTCTCCATAATTTATGAAAGAATGGAGAGAAGGCAGAAGTGTGTGGTGACTGAATTGCAGTGTCTGGATTAAATTCCATGAGTTCAAATCCAGACCCACTTGCTTATCAGTTATTTAGTTTCTCTCTCATCTACATCTGTACGATGGCAAAATTATACCCCTAACATTATCGGGTCATTAGGTAAGCAGGTATCTGAAGTGTACTTAACACTGTTGCCAAAAAACCGCTGTTGTCCTGTCAATTATGACTTTTAATGTTGTATATAAGATGTTTGAAGCTATACATCTTTACAGGAGCAGGCAGCTTACCTTTCCCCTGAGGAATTGCTAATGGGTTTGAACCACAGACCTTGCCATGAGGAGTACAATATTAGCTAACGCTGACCCCAAGGCCCTTATCACAAGCCTATCCTGTTGTTGTTGCTAGTTGCCATTGAGCTAGTTGCACCCATAGCGGTTCTTTGCCATGCTCATAATTAGTCCTGGCCTCAGCCCATTATGACAGCCACTGTGGAATCCATTGTGTCCCAGGCCTTCCTCTTGGGGCTGCCCTCCACTTTACCAAGTATGATGTCCTTCTCCGGGAACTGGTTTCTCCTGACAATATGTCCAACGTATGTAAGGTGAAGTTTATCACTTTGACCTTACTTCTTCCAAGACAGATAGGTTTGTCTATCTGGACCTCTTAGGAGTCCAGAGTAATTTCAATATTCTTTTCCAACACCTCAATTCAAATGCTTCCATTCTTTTCAGTGTGCCTGAGTCAATGTCCAATTTTCTCACTCAGATAAGGCAGGGGGAAATACCATGACTTGGGTCAGGCGTCCCTTAGTCCTCCAAGTAACATCCTGGCTTTTATTGTCTTCTAAAGCTTTGAAATGTTCTAGTTAGCTCTTTGACTTAGTCATTCCTTCCATTTGTCTTAGCTACTCTGTGATTTCAGGGTCTCTTTTGACATCCACTTTGTTTCTTGCTTTTCATTCTTGTCTCTTAATGAACCTTTGTTGTGATCATGAATGAGGTTCTTGATGTCCTCCCATAGCTCATTATTTCTTTTAGCACTAGTGTGCATTGCTTCAAATGTTTTCTTAAGGTTTTCTCAAAATTCAGGTAGGATAGACTCAAGGTCATATTTTCACTCTCATGGACTTGTTTTAATTTTCGTCAGTTTTCACCTCAACTTACATATGAGCAATCGGTGGTATGATCCACAGTAAGCCTGGTTTTAGCTGCTCATATTGAGCTTCTGTCTTCTCTTCCCACAAATGAAGTCAATTTAATTTCTGTGTGTTCCAGCTGGCTTGTTGAAAAAGATGTTTGCTAAGAACAAGTAGTTGGTCTTTCAAAATTCTATCATGCAATCTCCAGCTTCATTTCTATACCCAACTACTGTTCTTTCCTCTCATGTCTAACTTTGTGTCGTATTATAGGATCAGTACAATAATAAGAAAACCAAGAGTAAAGATAATAACTTGTTTATCACTGTGATCATCAGCATTTTAAGAGCAACAGCTAATGTATTGGGAGCACTTATGATATGCCAAGCACTATTCCAGATCCTTTATGTGTATTAATTATCTTAACCCACCCAAAGTGCTGAGATAGTATTAATTATCCTCATTTAAGAGCTGAGAAAAATACCTCACTAAGGTGATAGTTTACCACTAGTGTCACAGTCAACTCAAACCAAGCTCACTGCCATTGTGTCGATTCAAACTCATGATGACCCTTCAGGACAGGGGAGAAGAGCCCCTATGACTTCAGGACAGGGGAGAAGGGCCCCTATGACTTCAGGACAGGGGAGAAGAGTCCCTATTATTTTTCTGAGACTATGATTTTCTGAGACTGTGACTCTTTACAGGAGAAGAAATCCTCACCCTTCTCCATTGGAGAGACTGATGGTTTCACACTGCTAACCTCTTTGTTAGCAGCTCAACTGGTAACCGCAGTTCATAGAATTAGGATTTGAGCCCTTCTAGGTGAGCTTGGAGCTTTGGTGGCAGAGTGGTTATGTGTTGGGCTGCTAACTGCAAGGTCAGTAGTTCAAAAATGTTAGCCACTCCTGTGGGAGAAAAATGGGGCTTTCTTCTTAGGTAAAGAATTAGTCTCCAAAACCCATTGGGGCAGTTCTCCCTTGTCCTCTAGGTAATGGAAGTTCCGGGGTGGTGTAGTCAGTGTTCTCCGCTGCTAAATGAAAGGGACATGTTCAGTCCATCCAGAGGTGCTTCAGAGAAAGATCCTGGAATTCTACTTTCAAAACAAAAACAAACCAGCCATTCGAAAGCCAGTAGATAAGTTATTTTCTGTCCTTCATGGGGCCATTGAAAGAGTTGAAATAAACTCAATGGCAAATGATTTTTTAAGCCTGGCCCCATAACCCATGCATACTATACAACACCATGCTATACTCCTTAACACACACCTTTTCTACATTAGCACTGGCTTGTATTAATAATATTTCAGATTATTAATTCAAATCTGTAGCGATGTTATCTTTATTATTATGCATTTCTTGTTAATAGCAATTTTATTACCATTATAAACAGAACTTCAGTTATATCATTTAAAATTTAAGTTAGAGTGGATCAGATTTAGAGAATTCCCTGAATGAGTAGTTTGCTAAAGACTAGTTACTGTCTTTTAGAGTACTCACAGAAAGTTTATGCTATGGATAAGCCCAATGAAATCCAACTCGACCCAATGCTGTTGAGTCGAATCTGATTGGTAGCAACTTTATATAGAGTTTCTATAACTGTAAATCTTTATGGGAGCTGAAAGTCTCATCTTTCTCTCTGGGATCACCTAGTGGGTTTGAATTGCTAACCTAAGGGTTAGCGTCCAAAGTTTACTCACTAGCACTCCCAGGGCTCCTAGTTCATGATATATTATTAAGAATTTGGGTCCAATGATGGTATAAGGAAGATCCTTGCATAGAGCCATTCACTTGTCTGTCCAACAGCCTATATAAGACCCTCACCACTCTTGGCATGTAACCCAGAAGTTCTCACAGTGTTCTAGAGCTGGACTCTGATGTCTCCTGGGAATCTTGTCTCTGAGCATAGGAGACTTCTCTGTCCAGAAACCCAAATAAATGGAGAAAACAACCCGAGTTCTTAGTAACTCTAGTTGACTTTTCTCTCAACTGTTGAGGTAGAACACACTACAGAAATTAAGCATTATTCTACCAGTCTTCCACTATATTCCTTACATCTAGAAGTTTGGTCTCCATCGGTCCTTCCCACGTCTAGATTTCTGCTGAGGTGGCCTCTCTTTTATCCCTATTATTTATACTTCTAAGTGACCTTGGCATATGTAGGCTCTCCTACCTCAAGGAAGACTGAGGTGACATTTCTCCTTCCATGGCACACTTGCCAGCACCAACCCTAACGAATCTCACATCACGAGCAGGGAAAATAATTGGTTAGAAAGTAGCTCATATTTTTCTCTTTCAAATCCTGTCTTTTTCCCAATTTGATCTTTGGGCATGAGGTGCACTGTACCAAATTGCAAATGTTCAAGTGGTTACATGGGAATATGGAAGTAATTGAGGTACCGAAGGGAAATGGACTTTGAAATGCTAATCAACTTCTCTGTGGTATGGTCTTCTGTATTGTAGGAACCTACTTATTTTACTGTATGATGAAATCTCAGATTAGGTAACCCAATGGAATACAAGCTGATGTAATATTCATTACTTTCTAATAGCATGATAAAATGGAATATGGTGATATAAGTAATGAAAACCTCATGTGACACAGCTACCTGTCCACAGCCTTCTTAGTCAATTGAGATATTCTAAACCCATCAGATTTTCAAAGTACGTTTGAAAAAAATCTATGCTGGGTACTTTTCTTGTTATGTCTCCAGTAGCTAAATTATTCTCTACACTCTTCTGGAGGTTGCAGCATGCCTTTTAAAATTATTTTCCAATTAAACTGTATTCCCTTATAAAATGTCTTTTTGGAAAGGTCAATTTAGAAAGTATTCATCCTCAATTACGTTTTAAAAGGAAAAAGAAGGGACAGTCTTGAGAAATCCAACCTTAAATGGAAATACCACTAAGCTCAATACCCAGAGCGTCCTTATGTAGGAGCACCATCCGTCCACCCCGACCAGCAGCTTGTTTTAACTCTGGTGGGACCAGGCAGGAGAAAGTGACTTCCAGGATTGCTTAATAGCAAGAAATTTTCGCTTTGTTAAAAGAAACAGCACTTATAGAGAAAAGGTTCTATACAAAGTTTAAGATATCAACTTTATGAGAGATATGAAGGAAAAAAGTTCTGATTCTATCCGTCCTCCATTTTTTCCCTCTTTATGTCTTTAAAGATGTGCCCTGATACATAGTCGGGCAGATCTTTGCCATCTGTGATGCTGAATCTGTCTAGTCCTAATGATATTAACTCAGGACCACTAGGAACTTGCTTGACCATTGGACGTGAGGAATAGTAAGATTCGGGTATCTACAGCTAGACTCCCAAACCAAACCTGCTGTCTGGTTTGTAGTGGCTCTGTAAGAAAGAATGGAATTGCCTGATCAGTTTTCTGAGGCTGTACATCTTATCTTTCACCCAATGAGCAGCTGGTAGGTTTGAACTGCCAACTTTATGGTTAGCAGCCTAATACCTAACCCATTCCTCCAGGACTCCTTTACAACTAGACTTTAAAAATACTCTGTGGACTATGGTTGTTATTATCATTATGACTTGACAGATGAGGAAAAAGAATCTGAGTAAACATCTTGACCAGAAGAGCTTGAACAACCCGACTTTATGCACTGTTTAGTCAGAATCTTTGTCCTCGTCTATAAAATGATAACAACAACAATAATACTAATCCACAGGGTACTTAGAAGGATAAAAATACCTGACATATGTAAAATGGTTTGTTGTTATTACTATACTAGGGTGATTATTAAAGGTCCCTATATGATGCATGCAATTTGGGCTTACCTACTAACCTAAATGGTGATGCAAATCCACCCACTAGTAATGAGGAAGAAAGGTCTGGTAATCTGCTTCCCTTAACATTATAGTCCCCAAAATTATGTAGTCATTCTCCTCTGTATCACAAGGGCTCAATTGTAAACCAGTAACAATGAATCAATAACAATAAACTTGGAGTTGGTTTTGTATCATTGTTGAAGTTTAATGCCAAATACCATGTTGCATAATTCACAGGTGTAATCTCACTTACTATTTAAGGAGAGAAATTCAGATTCCCTTAGTAAAATGAGAAAAACAATGTTTAAGTCAAATAAAATAATGCATCTTGGTTTCTCAGATTTTTCTCTTCCAAGCACCACAGCCTCTCCTGGGCCAGGTTCTCTGTCCACTCTCTGTGACCCAGCTAAAGGGATTAGTTGTAGCTAAAAGAATTGAAGAGTGAGAGCTATCAAGCTATCAAGATCTCAGGAGAGCAGCTGGAGCAGTTGGCTGCCTTCCATCACATAAATGACCCAGGCATCTAGGACAGATGCTAGATTCCCTCCCCCCCACCCCCCGGAAAGCTCTTCAGGGATAGTTAGCCCACAACCTCCCTCAGAAGGCAGAGGGACAGGGCTGGTCAAGCATGACACAGCGACCCTAAGTAGGCAGATGTGCTCCATGACTCAGGCCCTGGCTGACAAACTGACTGGGAGATGTTCTGCTTGAGCGCATTCTGCTTTACATGCCAAATAGAGCAGCCACCAAACCCGAGGTCTAGGGAAATCGCGCTGCTTTCCATGAATAGTGTGTGGATTTATCCCCCGTCTTTGGTCATAGCAGAGGGCACCTGATAGTGATCATAGACCGCAAGACCTCAAATAAAGCTGCTTCAGAGGATGACCGATGAGCTGTCTTCTCCTGCCATTTATAACTAATTCCTTGCCCTGACATGATGGTTGTTGTTCTTATGGTAGAAGTTACCTCATGTTTAAAAAACGTTTTATTAGGGGCTCATACAACTCTTATCACAATCCATATATATACATACATCAATTGTAGAAAGCACACCCATACATTCCCTGCCCCAATCATTCTCAAAGCATTTGCTCTCCACTTAAGCCCTTTGCATCAGGTCCTCTTTTTTCCCCCTCCCTCGCACCCTGACTGACTCATCTCCTCCCCTAGACCCCTCTGTGTGGGGATCTCCAGTGGCTGACAAATGGGCTCATTTTTTATGAAGCTTCTGTACATGGAATAAATTGTATCCTTGATTGTTAATAGTATCTGACTTCATTGATTTGTAATACTAAAAGATACGGCATTAATAATTTTGTTTGATTATAGAATTCAAATGAGATTGAATTTTGAAACTGTGTTAGTCTGGGTAGAGTAGAGAAACAAATCCATAGAAACTCATATGTGTATAAGAGAGAGTTGTATATAAAGGGTAATTGTACATTAAGAAAGCATCCCAAAAAGATGAGGAAACTGACTGTTGCCCTAATTTCACTTATCAGACCAAAAGCCAAATCTGGTGATTTACGGCAGCATAATCTGTTTCCATTTTAGAGGTTATTTGAAAGCCCCAAACCCAGCAAAGCCAGGCTCCCTCCAAGGTCTCTAAGGGAGAGTGTGTCCCTTTCCTTTCCTGGCTTCTGGTGGTGATGCCCGCACCACTGTCTCTATCCTCCGTCACCTCCCTTTGTGTAACTGCCTCGATCACTCTGCCTTACTATTGCAGAGGCGCTTGCCCTTCATTGTAGGGCCCACCCATGAGCTTAATGACATCAGCAAGGGCTCTGTTTTCAAACAAGGTCACATTCATAGACGCTAGGGATTAGGACATAGACATTGCTTTTGGAGGCACAAGCAATCATCTTCGTCTCTGACTTCTAGTTGATCCTTCTGGAGATTGAAAATGCATGATCTCTTGAGGTCTTTTGAAATGTTGGCATCTCAGTAGTCTCTTCCCTTGGTTAACTGTGTTATATCAACCATTGCATTCTGCAAGCTTTAAAAAGTATCAAATTCACCAGGGAGATTTAAATGATCAAATAACCTGGAAAGGATTCATGTTTTGAAAGTATTGGAGTCATAAACTGATAACCCAGTGCAAGCAGATTTAGTATTAAAACTGTAATGGATAGGATGGTGTTTGATCTTACACCAAAAAAAGAGATAGGTTTGAGTTTGGCTGGCACGCCATGGGTCTTAGGGATGGGAGTGACGGGGTTGGTGGAGGGCAGTAGTTCAAACATTGATCCACTCTCTCCAGGGTCTGTTGCAAAATGATATCATATTTTTGTTTTGTTTTGTCTTCTCACTCTTTGCTTCTCTCCAAAGAGCATAGAAAAAAAAATCTTCTGTAATTGAGATCAGTAGGCTCCTGGTACCTCCTTTTTCCATCACTAAGAAATCTCTCTCTTAGAAAAGGAACTGCAACAACTATACTATATTCTGTTGAATAGGTAAGCCACATCTCTGACTCTAAAGCAGTATTATTTGAGAGAAACCACGGGCTTTAAAGGATTTAAAATATTTCTTTATTCAAAAAGTATGTATGATTGATACAAAAACAAATCAAAATTATGTAAAATTTGTGGGTAAAGTAATCTTTTTATTACACTTAAATTTTGCATGCCCATAATTGCAGAAAAGCAAAAGAATTCTTTCTTATCTTTTGTAAAATTACTTTTCTTGGCCTTTCATTAAGCACAGAAACAACGAAAGCATAGGATATTCGGTTCTCACGACAGGAGTGCTGGTCAGGGCTTTCTTACCACACTTTATGGAAGAAGTTAAATGTGTTTGTGTCCTTCTTTTAAATTAAATCTAAGTGCATCTAAATTAGATTATGCACTTGATTTCAGGAAAAAAATAGGGATTTAAACAAGATACCTTCTAACTTCACGAAATTGAACTTAGTACCTTTTACCTTTCTTCATCCTTGAAATTCTTACTAAAATGGAATCAGGGGGGCATGTCTCTTCTCAAATTATATCTGAAGGTTTTCTCGAAACCCAAATGTGAAAGGTTGAGGAACTCATCAGTATGGTTGACAGGAAAGTGAGTTTCTTCAAGCCAATCAAGAAGACTCTTGGCATTCCCTAATCTATAAATACCTCTTGATTAAACTTGCTTTTCAATCTCCCTTTAAATTTCAAGTATGATTTTTAATGTGTCCTTATTTCTCTGAGACAAAAAAAGGAAATGAAAAGCTAAGCTCTAAAAATAAAATTCATACTTAATACACAAGCTAAATATACCCCTAAGTTTTCTCATTGCTACATTAATTCAATGAAATCCAATTTAGGCTAGTACCAGTGTCCTGAATAAAGATGAATAAGTATTACCAGTGCACCTTGTGTTTCAGCTTCTTTCTTTGAGACTTATCAGAAAAAAATTTTAATTACTAAAGTCCTTATATAAGATTGTGTGTTCTTTAAAGTTTTCTGGAAGAGAGATTAAGGAAAGGGAGACAACTAGCTTTACATTTATTTTATTTTATATGTTTTGGGTCTATCCTCTTCTATTGCTATATCCACAAAATGGTCATCCTGTTTTGATACCATTCTTTAAATTAAGAGTTACCTTTTGAAATCCAGATATGATTTTTCTTTTCCCTGCTTACCCCCTTAGCCATATAAAATTCCCTTATAAGCATTAGGGCGTTTATGGGATGCTATAAAAGATAACTCCTTGAAGAGATGCCCAGTACTCAAGTAAACTTAGAAAAGAATGGATCAAATAAAGTTAACTCACTTTAAGGCAGCAAAGCAATCACCATTGCGTGGATTCTAATCCGTGGGTCTTCATTAGCTGATTATTTTAGAAGTAGCTTGCCAAGCTTTCCCCCCAAGCACTTCTGGGTGACCGCGAGCCTCGCATCTTATGATGAGCAGTTGAGCACGTGCAATTGTTGGTACCACCGAGGGAACGTCAACCTCGCTTTGCTGCAGGATTTCTCTTCAGCAGACGAACTACACCTCTCTAAAAGGTCGGGAGGGATTTTAGCCTTTGCAAAGGAAACCACAAAACCTTCTTAAGATATTTTTATTTACCAAAAACATTCAGTGGGAAACCAAATGAACTCCCAGGGTGTCAGTGAAGACTTCTCTCAGAGCTTGCCCAGCCTTTATCCCCCCACCTTTCTAGCTCCGTGCTTTTCATTTTGTTTGGATGCCTTGCTGCCATTTTGTGATCTATGGTTGTTTGTATGTTTGTCTTGGTTTGCCTTAAACAACGGAAATTTACTCTTCCAGCATTTTGGAAGCTAAAGCCCAGATCCAAGCCTCCATCTCTAGGGCCTTGATGATAGCCCCCTTTTCTTGACATTCCTTGGTTTGTAGATGACTCCCTAGTGGCTACTTCTCCCCATGTGTCTCTCTTCCGGTCTGCTTCTCAGGACTTGTCTTGAAAAGCCATCATGTATCCAAGGCGCTTACAGAGACCTCAGGTCAAGACATACGGAAACTCCATGTCCAAACTCCTGGCCTGCCACTGTGCCCTCTCTTCAGGATGGTTGAGGAAGCTGACTTTTCAAGTCACCCTGAGGGCTGCACCTGTCCAAAGACTGCAGCTGGTCCCTCCACCCACAAGAGGGTGCACTGACCTTCAGAGGGCTTGTTCTTAACCTTGATGATGATGACCATGAGAGCAATGCTTTACTAGATTGGGGAACAGAAGCACTTCGTTCTAAAGATGCTCGATTTTCCTCTCTAAAGGAGATAGTCACTATTTTACTGAAATTCCTGATAGAGTACAAAATGTGTCTTGTGAACTGACATACTCTGTCTAGAGTGAAAAGGAAAGCTATGGAGATTCAATAGCCTGGGAAAGGACTCCAGGTGCTTTAATTCTTCTTTATCTTTGTCCATGCTGCCTCTTATTGTAGACATTTTCTTCCAATCTTTCCTGTATTTGTGTGTGTGTGTTTGTTTTATGAGTGAGTAAGTGTTTCTGTTAGAAAACAGATATGCTGTTTCCTTCCTAATGCCACACAACCTTACGTACACATCAATTTAAGATCTTGTCAGGAGTCTCTGGCTGCCACAAATGGGTTAGTGGCCAACTGCTCACTGAATCTTAGAACTCCGAGTCATCCCAAGACTTCCTTGGAAGAAAGGTCTGACTGTCAACTTCCAAAAATATGAGTCCTTGAAAGCCTGATGGAGCACAGGTCTACTTTGACCCGCATGGGTTCCCCTTGCATCCAGGATAGCATGATAGCACCTGTTTCCCCTTGCATCCAGGATAGCATGATAGCACCTGTTTCCCCTTGCATCCAGGATAGCATGATAGCACCTGTTCATTAGTTAGTATTTGTAAAGCTCTCGTCGTTGTCTGTTTTGACCCAGGTATGTTTCTGCATCTTCAGAGAAGAAGAGCACCTCAGGGCCAGGGGATTTCTCGTCATTGATCCCTGTGTCCCTTATTTCTCCTCACCCTGCAAACTCTGTGATAGGCAATCATTCCAGTTGAGCAGAAAATAGTTGAATAGCCACAGGACCAGACGTCAAACATCATTAAGCCTTTGCTAAAGTGGCCTCTACTTTTACTAAGGACAGGAGCCATAATCCTCAACACTTCCACCAGGTCCTACAGGCCCACCAGCCTCCACCCCTGGCACACACCATCCTTGTCTCCCCACCACCGTCACCCCATCTCTTAATTGCTCTGTTTCATCTACTCCACTCCAGCAAAACCTACCTCCTTATTGGTCCTTGAACATACCTAATAGCTTCCCTTTCAGAACTTTTCTTGTGTCTTCCCTAATATCCACTGGCTAACTCCAAAACCTCCTTCAAATCTTTGCTGAAATATATCTTACTCAATGAGATTGACTCCTCTCTCTCCCCCCACTTCTCCCAGGCTCTATTTCCTTGCTCTGCTCTTTCTTTTATTTGCCCCACAGCTGAATTTCCTTCTAACATAAAATGTTATTTCCTTATGTTGATCTGTCTGTGCCTCACCTAGCCAGATGTGAGTCCCACAGGAGAAGAGACATTTCTCTCGTTTGTTCACCACTGTTCTGCAAGCCCAGAGAGCAGTGTCTGACTCATGCATCAGAACCACATGTCCAGACAATCGAAGGAAGGAACATGGGTGGGTTTTTCTCGCATTTTCTGAAACAGTAAATTCTACCTGCTTGTCACAAGATGTACATATAGAACTTACTAAGACCGGGGTAAAGAGTTTTAGTGCTTATACTTTAAAAAATTGTTCTTTGCACTTCAACTCACGCAAGCTGTGAAGGAAGTGAAACATTACATCAATTAAATATTCCTATTAATGCTAATAAGGAAAAGCAATCATAATGACACAGTGGAATCAGGTCATTGACTCTCTGTAGCCTCTCTTTTCATTCTAGGTAGAGTAAGTCAGTTCACAAGCAATTTTCTATAATCTCTCGGTAACTTTAGAAGTGTAGTGGATACCCTTTTCAGAGGAGCAAATTGGAGCATTCTACAAATGTTGGTCTCTATGCAAAATGCCATGTATCTATTCTTCAATTTAGTATAACATCATTTGGTTAACTTGGTCAAGAACATCCTCGTGGTAAAGGACAGACTCCCACGGCCTAGCCACTGTATCAGAACACTGTAATGTATTTGAGGAAGCCTAAAAATATGCATGTGAAAGTTAGACATTGGATACAAAAGACTGAAACGGAATAGATGCATTTAAATTATGGTGCTGATGAAGAATATTGAAATGCCGTACACTCTCAAAAGGACAGACAAATCTGCCCAGAAAGAAACACAGCCAGAATGGTCCTTAGCATCGAGGGTGGCTGGACTTCACCTTATGCACGTTGGACATCTTAATGGAAGGGCTGTGTCCTTGGAAAGGGACAACAGCACGGACAGTAGATAGCAGCAATGAAGAGGAAGAACCTCTGCAACAGCCTTTGGGGTCGAAAGACTCTTTCATACGAGTCGCCTAAGAACATCGGAAAACACATATTTCCAATGGTCTTAGGAACCATGACACGCTCCTCTATCCGTCTCCAGGTGGGTCCGCCCACATGCAGATCCGCCCACATACGAGTAGCCGGCAGGAAGACTGTTACTCAAGCTACACCATCATTCAAGATAAAATTTTATTTATTTGTAGTTAGAAATAAACATTTCACAATGTATAATTACATATTGTTTTTGTGATTAATCAGTATGCTTTAATTATGTTCAGTTTATAACAATGAAAATACATCCTGCATATCAGATGTTTACATTATGATTCATAACAGTAGCAAAATTACAAAAAAATAGCGGCAAAAATAATTTTATGGTTGGGGGGGTACCACAACATGAGGAATTGTATTAAAGGGTCGCAGGCTTAGGAAGGTTGAGAACCACTGTTCTACAAGATGAGTTGGCATAGTGGCTGCAACAATAGGCTAAAACATTTTTTAAAAAGTGGGGGGGACTAGGAAGGATCGTTTCATTATTTTGTTGATAGGTCATGGTGAATTGGAACCAACTCGATTGCATGTGACAACAACAATCAAAAGAAATATTTGATTTACCTGCAGTGGATTTTATTTCTGGTTTAAGAACTATGAAATGACCTTCCTGCCCTTCAGAAATTTACAATCTCTATTGGACCATTTACTTATTAGATGTGCAAGTTAAAACAATATTTTAAACTTTTCTTAGCTTCAGCTTTCTTTCTTTTGAGCATGTACTTCATATTTAATATTTCCCCTGCCTAATTCCCGTGAGATCAGATGAGATGAGGTGCTAAGCACAAGGTCAGCAGTTCAAAGCCACCAACTTCTCATCAGAGGAAAGACCAGACTTTCTGCTCCTGTAAAAAGTAACAGTGTCTGACCCCCGTCCCCCCCCTCGCAGGGCAGTTCTACCCTGTCTTAGTGTCACTCTGAGTGACTGCCCTGTCACCTTGATGATGAGATGAGTTAGTGGGAGTAAAATATGTTCATAGCAGGTATTTAAAATAAGGAGATTGTCACCGTTTACCTATTATTATTATTATTATTATTATTATTATTATTATTATTATTATTATTATTATGGGTTTTTGATCTTTGTTGCCATCATTTTGGTTATCAGGCAGGGTCTAAGAGGATAAAATGATTCCTGGAATTTCCTATATCTAAACTCTGATAAAATATTAGGGATTTAACAATGGCTTTTATTGTCTACAAAGTACTCAACACTGTGCTAACTGCTGGGTATACGCTGATCATTTCTGACATCATAGCGTATATAATCTAGAATTGGAGAGAAAGGAAAAACAAGTAAATATATAGATTTGCACTTAAAAGTCAGCAAGGAATACAAAGGAAACATACAACAAACAGAATGAATGAAAATAACTAAGCAGGAGCAGCTTTGAAATGGATGTTTAGGCCTCATTGCAAAAAATGAGAAAGAAGCAACAAAGTCCAAATCCAAAGAAGAGTTTTCTAGCTATAAAGGAGAGAATGTGTGGGTCTTGATGTTAGAAGCACTTTGCCTGCCCATATGGTGGGCCCTGTCTGTGAACTCACCTTCATCAGAGACAGTGGGGAGAATGGGCAGGACTGGTAAAGATGGGGAGAGACCACATGTTAAAACTAAGAATCAAACCTTTTATTCCCCTTGTTCTGGCCATCGTCTGTGCCGATGGAATGTTGATTAGATGGCCCATTCCCAACAAAAAATACAATCTTTCAACTCCCTTGATAGTTCATCTTTATCACCCATGCAGCCCTGATGACTTCATTTTTACTTTGTAAGAGAAGTGTTTGTGGACCTCTCTACTCTACATTGTAATCTTGTTGAGGTCAGTAGCCATGTTTGATACTCCCACACTATCATAAATACCATCATGAACAATACTGATGAAAAGGTTTGGGAGAGTATGGTAGTTACATAATCTCTTGTTAACTTGAAACATTAATAGTGACATAGTGACGGGGTTGAATTTAGCCTGTCAATCAGGCTGCAGCTTGATGACCTTATTTGGAGACACTAAGGAGATAAATAGCTCACTGGAAGCTGGACACACACACTGACTCCTTGCAAGACATTCCTACAGCTAAGACACATGGAGTTATGCTCAAGCCCTGGAGCTAGAGAAGCCACATGCAGCACTGAGATTCTTCCACCGCCACTGGATCCACAAGACTTTCCCCCTACTGGCCTGTGATCTTCCTGTATTCTGCATCATAGCATGTGTTGCGTGAGTCTGAAGAGGACTTTATAGACTAGTATTAGACATATGGGATAATATCGGACTTATGGACTTGATCTGGACTGGGCTGGGATGTTTTCTCAATATACAATTGTTCTTTTATATAAAGCTCTCTCTTATACACATATCAGTCTCCCTAGATTTGTTTCTCTAGTCTCCCTGGACTAACAGCGGAGGAAAGGAAAGGGCGGGGCAGAGTGTACAAAGGGAGTGAGGTCCTCCCAACTCAGAACTTCTAAGGCTTTGAAAATTTCTGAAGGAGAGAATGCTTAACTCTATCCAAATCGGACACACAGATTACCACAATACTGCTTTGGTAGCTACCGTTCTCTACAAATCAGTGTGTATTTGCTTTATCTCCTGAGCTGCGTCTCCCACTCACCCCAGTTATCCTGGTGTTATTCTGCTGAGCTGTTTTAAGACTTTACATGTAAGATGAAAATACTTATTAGTTTCCTCAGGTGTTACATGAGCTAAGATGACTCCAACTTCAGTTATAAATAAGAAAGTACGAAACGAAATCACGACTGCTATGTCATTTGGCACTGCCCTGTCCCCTTCTGGGAAGTCTCAGTGGAAGATGAGAGTTGAGTTGGCAGCAAGGAGTGATTTATTCTGCTGTTTTTAGAAACAGGCTAGGAAGTAAAGGGGCTCTAGTTTTGTATTATCTTCCCTCTTTCAAAGTTTTCGTGGTCTCTGGGTGGTACACATGCGCAGCACACTTGGCTCCTAACTGAAAGACGGGATGTTTAAGACCACTCAGGGGAGCATTCGCAGGAAGCCTGGGTAATGTATGTCAGAAGAACCATCCATTGAAAACCCTGTGTACCCCAGTTCTACTCTCACACATACAGGAGCACAATATAATGGAGTTGAACTCAATGGTAACTGGTTTGAGTTTTTTAAAGGTATAGTACCAACATCTCACTCTCTAATTTTCTTATTTTTCAGTATTGCTTGTTATCACAAAAGACACTATGTTACTTATTTATTTTATTTATATCAAAGATATACAGGTTATTGAGAAAAGAGATCTATGTTTCGTTGCAATGTGTACACCCAGTGTCTACAATGACTGACTTGTAGTAGACACTCATACTCACTGCCATTGGCATCAGGCTGGTTCTGACGCACAGGGACCCCAGAGGACAGAGTAAAATGACCCCTTTGGATTTGAGACTTTTAATCTTCATGAAACCAAACAGCTTCTTCTTTCTCCTGCAGCGACTGATGGGTTCTAACTGCTGACCTTGCAGTTAGCAGCTCTGTCATAATAAGCAGATTGCAGATACTGAATGAACACTCACTAGTTCTCAACTTTACTTTGAGCGCATTTTAGAGTCAGGGGAGAAGCAGTGGCGTTTCCAAAAACACAGACTTAGCCGCGGCGCAGCCTTCTCGCCGAGCCTTCCAAGGGAGCTCTGGAACGGTAAAGCAGCACCCATTGCGAAGTCTAAGTAGATGATGAATAAACACATCCCTTGCACGTATATTTGATGATGGTTTTATTTTCAAAACGGTAATTAAATGAGATAAAAATATATGGTTAAAGTTGCCGAAGCAACTGAAATTCAATATAAATAGCAGCTGCTCTTCATCTGGGAATTTCATCTATATACAGAACGTTTTTCTTTTTTTTTTTTTATGCTCTTAAATATTCTTAAACCAGTAAACAGCTAATTCAATATCCAGGATCCTGGGGGGGGGGGCGCGGGATTAAACTGGCTGAAAGAAGAGAAAGGAAGTGACCTGTTTTGAGCCGATGGTTACACAGGTGTGTCACTCCTGTCAGCCCCTGTCCCCACACAGTACCTTTGTAGCAAAGCATGTCTGTGTTCTTGGGGGAAACAATCCAGGCATGGCTGCCGTGTTTCTTTATTGGTCACCGACCCCTACTTCATTAGCTCCAGAATCCCAAACCAAGTGAGTGTGAAGAATCTTTTATTTATTTGTTTTTAATTAATAATTCATTGCCTTCATTTTTTTAAATTTAAATCATTTTATTGGGGCTCATACAACTCTTATCACAATCCATATGTACATCCATTCTGTCAAGCACAATTATACATTTGTTGCCCTCATCATTCTCAAAACATTTGATTTCCACTTGAGCCCCTGATATCAGCTTCTCATTTTGCCCTCCCTTCCTGCTGTCCTCTCCCTCATAAATCCTTGATAATTTATAAATTATTATTTTGTTTTACACTGCCCGATGATTCCCTTCACCCACTTTTCTGTTGTCCATCCCCCAGGGAGGAGGTTATATGTAGATCCTGGTAATCGGTTCCCCCTTATTTGCTTTTAAAACAATGCTTTTCTGCAGGCCATGGGCGTCAGGCGGTGCTATTGAAAAAGTATGGCTTCCATTATATAGTAAAGATCAGTGTCACTTCTGCTACAATTTCTTGGGGGGAAATATCTGCTCATGTGGAGAAAATTAAGATAAAATTTCACCCGATGAAGTTTCCTTTATGAACAGGAAGTGCACACCTGCCTGTCTTTCCCTGAGCGGTGTCAGCCACTGGGCTTAAGGGCTAGGTACATTTGAGGATTAGCTCATTACTCACGTTCATATCCCTGAGAATGGTTCACCCAGGAAAATAAATAGAAAGGAAGCAGAGTTCTTCATGACCACTTGTACAGCCAGGAGATTGTGGTCCCTGGATTTAATCAGGATCTATGGCCCATATTGCACCATTTTCAAGGTTTTTTCTTGAGATTACTTACTTTATGATAGTCTCCTGATATGTGCCTTGTCAGCATTTTCTTCAGAGAATATTTATTCTCATGTAACTTGAATATATCTGATTTTCCCTGGAGGGCTGCCCTTTTCATTTTTTTAAAGTTTTCTAAGAAGACTGATGCAATGAATCACAACTTGCTAATTTTAATTTTCAATGCAGAGAAGAAAAAGCTATGCAATAAAAATTAAATGAAGAATCATGTCTCTTGCTGTCGGGCCTATAATGATTTTAAATCTATCACACTGTAGAGTTCTCACACTAGATGCAGAACAGATAACTGCCTGATATTATTACCGATTGGCTTACCACAGGCCCTGATCACAAATAACTGGCCCATGCAATGTTCACCATGTTTCCCCCTTTGAACTCCTTCTTCCTCCTTCCTTCCTTCTTCCCGCTCCCTCCCTCTATGTCTGTGTGTGTATAGGGGCACTTTGCTTTGTGAAACACCATGTTCACTATGTTGACAGCATGTCTGAGTTTTCATCTTCAATGTGCCCTGTTCTGTGCTAGATGTGGTCTCAACTATAACGAGCCGGTTCTATGCCCTTGGAGACCTTTCCCAAAGTTCTTACCCATTGAGCACACATTACAGGATTTAAATGCAACGTCACTTCCTCAGAGAAGCCTTCCCTGGAGTAGACCACCATCATTGCTGCCAAGATGATGAGACACAGGGTGCTGTGTACAGTAGACAGAATACGAGAACCTTGCCCCTGGTTTAACAAGGTTCATGGGCCACCAGTTGTGTGTGTGACAGAAGGGAGAGCAGTGCTCTACAAATGCTAACGAAGTGCCCCATTTGTATGGTGACAACCTGAGAAAAGTGGGTGAAGGGAAACAAAATGATATAAGACATGAAAATAATAATAGTTTATAATTTATCAAAGGTTCATGAGGGAGGGAGGGAGGGGAGGGAGGGAAGGGGGACAAAAGAGGAGCTGATATCAAAGACTCAAGTAGAAAGAAAATAGTTTGAAAATGATGATGGCAACATATGTACAAATGTGCTTGACACAATGGATGGATTGTGATGAGAGCTGTAAGAGCCCCAGTAAAATGTTTTCTTGTTTTTTTGTTTTAATTAACAAGACATTTGACTCCAATGAGCTTTCATTTTGGAAAGTGGCAACACACCATGACCCAGAAAGTATATGAATAAGCTTTCAGATAATGGTAGCTGCTATCAAAGAGGAAGATATAGATAGAAAGTATCGATAAGTCTTTGTTGGTGCCAATGGCTTGCACGTCTCTGCTAATCTGAAGATTGGTTCAAGTTTATCTCATAATGACTACAACCAAGAAACCCTCACCGAACAGTTCTGCTCTCTAACACATGTGGTGATAGTGAATAGTTGAGTGAAAATCTAATAGATAACAATGGCCTTGGTTGGTTGGTTGGTTGGTTTCTTTGTTGTTGGGGTGTTTTGGTTTTTGGTTGGTCAGTATTTTTGTTTGTGTTTGTCTTATGGTGATAGAGTCATTTGAGGTAAGTGCCGTCTGACTCCAACTAACCACCCAGGGAAGACCTTTCTAAGGAGGGGATGTTTGACTTGAGTCCTGAGGAAAGAGCACCATGTGCCCACCCTACAGAAAGACTGAGAAAGAGTATCAGTGGCCAAGGAAACAGTAAAAGGAGGTTAGCGTAGGATGTGTGGAGAACGGGATGAAAAGCGTGTGTGGATTAATATGATGAGCAGGGGGGAGCAGAGCAGGGATGTACACAGAGTTCTCTAAAGGACTTCATAGAGCACAATGAAGAGTTTGCACTTGTTTCTAAAATTTAGTACGTAAGATGCTTTTCTGGATTATTTGTTTCTCTGTGTATTGTGTAAGTATAAAACCAAAGATAGAGAATGCAGCTGCCTAACCATGAACACTCCTGAGTCAGGATGATATGTGAAAAGACATGAGCTCCTGGAGAGAAAAATGCTGGCAATAATAGCTTGTGTTGTAGGGCACCTGTCTCCAAAGGAGGACACCTTTTTTATGACTCCATCTTCACTAATCACGGTAGGCCCGTCAGTTAGAGAGGTGGCTGTTTTAATAGAGCACACAAACAAACGCAAATATTTTACATTGAGTTGGGCTATGGCTTCTTAAATAGCACAAAGGACTACATAAAATTGAGTCTGTCAAAGAAAGAGGAAAGAATAGGACTAATATGTGATATAAATATAGGTGTCAGCAAAGTCACGTACAGTGAAAAGGGCAGCAAATCAACTTTTATTTTCTTGTAAAGTCAAGACAATAAGCGTGAGGGTGAAATGTGTTATAATTTTGGTCAGGCATCCAGTGAGTTCTTTGATGTGAAGAGTCTCACTCCTGTTCTTTGAGTCCATGGAATTGAGATACTAACTCTATGGGCTTCTGGATCAGGAGGACTTGGAATCTAATTAGAGGTCTCCCATGTACTAGTAATGACATGACAGGTGCTTATTTCCTTTTCCTGTAAAATGGAACTAGTGACAAAAAAGAAGAGGCTTTCTACTCCCATAAAGTGTTACACTCTTAAAAACCTACAGAGACAGTTCTACCCTGTCCTTTAGGGTCACTTTGAGTCAGAATTGACTCAATGGGAGTGAGTGAGAGTAGTATTGATTCTTGGAATTATTGTGATACTTATATGAGTAAATATATGGAAAGTGGGAAGTTGTGTTCTTTGTGTAGCTAGTGGGAACCAGCCTTACACCTTTCCAAAGAAATTATATTGACAAAAGTAGTGCAGTTGCTAAGGTAGTCACAAAATCCTCTTTGACACATAATATTGGTTGTGTTATTTTCAGTTCTTGCCTAGCCTTTGTTCCTGGAAGCAAAGGGACATGTAGGAAAAGATGAGAAAAGAGAAGAACATATGCTTATTTTGCTAAACATAGAACTGCTGACTGACCCTAGGCAAATTTTCTAAACCAGCCATTCTATGTCTTGATCTGCCCCTATTTTGGATATTCGTTCTCTAAATTTCCCATTCCTATCAACTCAGTGCCCTGAGGAGATAAGCATATTCTTTGATGTGAAGAATCATCATCCCATTTGGAATCCTTTGTGTCTGCATCAATAAACAATGTCAACTCTAGAACAAGGCATCCATCAAGACTGCGAGCAAAGTGCACCAGCTCACGGACTCAAATATCTTTCTCTTCATCCATTCAGGTTCTGGGCAACTCAGTCCTAGCTATTCCAAGCTAGGTCAATGGGTACCAGTAGCAAGCTCAGGGATTTCACACTTCAGACCACTGGCCCTTCACATATTCTTATTCGTCCTAGCCCCCTCAGACTAGGTCATAGAATAGACTCCGGTTCCATACAACTCTTTAACTTCAGACATGTCAGCCCTTCTTCATCTCCTTTTCTAGTCTAGGTAGACTAGAGAAACAGATTCATAGACACTCATGTGTCTATAAGAAAGAGCTTTATATACAAGAGCAATTGAATATTGAGAAAACATCCCAGCCCAGTCCAGATCAAGTCCACAAGTCCGATATTAGCCCATATGTCCAATACCAGCCTGTAAATTCCTCTTCAGACTCATGCAACACATGCAATGACGTTGAATGCAGGAAAATCACAGGCCAGTGGGTGGAAAGTTTTGTGGATCCAGTGGCAGTGGAAGCATCTTAGTGCTGGCAGGGGTCTCCATATGGTTCCTCCAGCTCCAGGGCTTTAGCCTAGCTCCATGTGTCTTCTCAACAGGATTGTCTCCCATGGATGGAGTGAGTGTGTCCTTTCTCCAACAAGCTATTTATCTCCTTAGCACCTCCAAAGGAGTCATCAAGCTGTGACCTGATTGACAGGCTTAAATCCACCCCTACACTCTTCTCTCAAATTGACGGCAGATTATGTAACTACCACATAGTCCCTGTGGAGCAGGTCAATGGTTAGCAGTGGCCAGACCCAACTCAACTCTTCTTTTCAGTTCCACTCCACTCAAAAAGCGAATCCAGGAGATTACCCAGCTAGCATATCAGGACACTCACAAGATCTTTTTCTCTCTCAGTCGTGCAGGTGCTGGGGGTAGGGCAATGGCCACAGACATTTCCTGCCTAGGCATGTTCACAGACAACTGCTTGAATCCATTAAGGTTAAACATTCCAAACTAGCTTTTTTTCTCTTCAGTCTCTCAGCATATCTAGATGGGTCTGCAGCTATATTTTTTCGAATACAAATGTCTTGATGATCAAGGAACACACTTGCTTGTTCTAGACAATTTCTTTTTTTCCCAATCATTTTATTAGGGACTCATACAACTCTTTTTACAATCCGTACATACATCATTTGTGTCCAGCACATGCGTACATATGTTGCCATCGTCATTCCCAAAACACTTGCTTTCTACTTGAGACCTTGGTATCAGCTCCTCATTTTCCCCCTCCCTCCTCTCTCCCCCTCTCCCTGAACCCTTGATAATTTCTAAATAATTATTATTTTATCATATCTTACACCATCCAACGTCTCCCTCACCCAGTTCTCTGGTGTGCATCCTCCAGGGAGGAGGTTACATGTAGACCTTGTCATCTGTTCCCCTTTTCTCCCTCACCCTCCCTCCACCTTCCCGATATCGCACTCTCACCACTGGTCCTGAGGGGCTCATCTGTCCTGGATTCCCCGTATTTCCAGTTCCTATCTGTGCCAGTGTACATCTCTGGGTCCAGCCGGTTATGTAAAGTAGAATTGGGATCACGATAGTGGGAAGGAGGAAGCATTCAAGAACTAGAGTAAAATTGTATGCTTCATTGTTGCTACACTGCACTCTGACTGGTTCATCACCTCCCCACAGCCCTTCTGCAAGGGGATGTCCAATTTCCCCCAGATGGGCCCTGGGAACCCACTCTGTACTCCCCCTCATTCATATAATGCTATGATTTTTTTTTTGGTTCTAGACAATTTCTAACTCCCCTTTTAGCAAAATTATTTGTAAAGTCTGAAGGTGGCAGGCTTTCGTCATAATTTCCGATATTCATTTCCATTACACATAATATTAGTAGGTAGGAGAAACCAATATAATTGTAGTATAGCCAGATATTTTTTTAAAAAACTGAAGTTCAATGTTTTCTGAGACTATCCCATTCATATGCATAGAGCTCTGGACCACTGACAGGATGAATCCAGTGGACTGGCCTACTATAAGCCATTCTGTTTACATAGCATGACTTTTGTCCCAAGGAAATCCAAAAGTGGCTTTTATTGCCTGAGCTACAATTTAATATCCACTACATTCCTTTGAGCCATTTCAGGTAAGAAGAAACGAGGAAAATTTCTAAGACTCAAGTTTCACCACCTCTGTCCTTTTCGTCTTTCTCTCTCAAAGCTCCATGCTTCCATGCATTTGGGGACTGCAAACTGCCAGGAGCCCATAGCTGACCTCTGGCGACACGAAAGAGGAGAAGAATCCAACTCCATTCAATTGTCATTTTGTTCTCTAGACCTTACTCTCAATACCAAATTGTTGTTAGGCTGCGTTTTCTAGAGAAACAAAACCAGTGACACTCATGTATGTATCAGAAAGGACTTTTTAATCAAGAAAAATTTTTTTAAATTATAGCAAGGAATCAACCCAGTCTAATCCAAGTCCATGGGCCAGATTCCAGCTGGAGGCTCTCAGACTCATGTAGTCGCCGCTGATGAAGCAGGTCTAGGGTAAGAGAAGCTAGCTGTTTGTGGAGCCCAGTCGGCCAGGAACATGGCAAAGTACCCCAGCTCCCAGGGTCTGTGGGCTGGATTGATTGTAATCTTCAAGAAACTATAGGAAATAGGAAATACTGCCTTGATTTAAATTAAAAAAAAGAGGTGCCAGCCCCAATCCCAACTACATGGACTGCCCCCACCCCCTCTCCCTGCAAAAGAATTCACTTCAGAGCACAGCACTGAAGCTATAGCTCAGGGAGAGGGCGAGACATGTCTGATCAGAGCACACAAGAGCAAATCAAGGGAGAGGAAATGACAGTGGAGCACATCCTGACCCATCAAGCCCTGAGGACAATAGTCCAGCTCAGAGCAGCCAAAGCACAGAGAGGACCATAGACCAACTCCACCATGAGACACAATGTCCCTCACTGACCCATAGCACTACAGGAGACAACACTGGAGACAGAATGCAGGCATTACGCCCAATCTGACCCCACAACACTGAGACAAAACACTAAGGGTGTGGAACAGAACAGCAAGGGGAACAGCAATGAAATCTCCAAGGAATACCAAAAACAGAGTCTGAGGCTAGGGTGTGGCACCCCATCAGATTTCACTGGAAAGCAATCCGAAAGGTCAACAAACCAATCTTGGACTATTTACAGGCTTTTCTTTCTTCTTTTTGTTGTTGTTTTGTTTTCATTTGTTGCTTTGTTTTGCTCTGCCTTGTTTTCTGTGCATATTATTATCGCTGCAGGTCTATCTAGATAGCATAGGTGGGATAAACAATCTGGAGGAGAAAACAACAGGACCAGCGGTTCCAGGGGGACATGGGAGAGAGGGAGATGGGGATAGGAAATGGTTGTTAACAAATCCAGGGATGAGGGAACAACAGTTGATCCAAAATCGATGGCGAGGAAGGTATAGGAGGCCTGGTAGGACTTGATCAAGGGCAATGTAACAGAGAGAAATTACTGAAACCCAAATAAAGGCTCAACAGGATAGTTGGACAAGAGGAAAGTAAAAGGAAATAGAGGAAAGAACTAAGAAGCAAAGGGCATTTATAGAGGTCTAAATACAGGCATGTACATATGTATGTTTAAATATACTTATAGATGACAATGGTAAATAGATCTATGTGCATATATTTATAGGTTTAGTGTTAAGGTAGCAGATGGACATTGAGCCTCTACTCAAGTACTCCCTCAACACAAGAACACTTTGTTCTATTGAACTGGCATTCACAATGCTCACCTTCCCGACATGATTGCTGAAGACAATTGGGTGCATAAGCAAATGTGGTTAAGAAAGCTGATAGTGCATGGCTATTAAAAGATATGGCATCTGGGGTCTTCAAGGCTTGAAGGTAAATAAGTGGCCATCTAACTGAGAAGCAACAAAGTCCACATGGAAGTAGCACACCAGCCTGTGTGGACACGAGGTGTCCATAGGATCAGGTCAAAGAACAAAAAAAATCATATAATTGTGAATGAGGGGGAGTTTGGAGTGGGGACACAAAGCCCATCTGTAGGCAACTGGACATCCCCTTAGAGAAGAGTTGCGGGGAGGAGTCAAGCCAGTCAGGGTGCAACATAGAACTTTCTTCAAGTTCGTTAATGCTTCCTTCCCCCGACTATCATGATACCAATTCTACCTAACAAATCCAGCTAGACCAGAGGATGTACACTGGTACAGATAAGAGCTGGAAACACAGGGATCCAGGACAGATAAACACCTCAGGACCAATAATTATAGTAGTGATACCTGGAGGGGAAGAGGAAGGTAGGGGGAGAAAGGAGGAACCAATCACAATGATCTACATATAACCCCCTCCTGGGGAATGGACAACAGAAAAGTGGGTGAAGGGAGATGTTGCACAGCATAAGACATGAAAAAATAATAATAATTTATAAATTATCAAAGGTTTGTGAGGGAGGGAGGGTGGGGGGAGGTGGGGGGAAATGAGGAGCTAATACCAAGGCCTCAAGTAGAAAGAAAATGTTTTGAGAAAGGTGATGGCAACAAATGTACAAATGTGCTTCACACAATGGATGGACGTATGGATAAGGGTTGTACGAGCCCCCAATAAAATGATTTAAAAAAAACCCAACACAGACAACAAGTTGATTTTTGTCTCATTGTGGCCCTATGTAAGATTTCTGCAACTTCGGTTCTTTACAGGAGCACACAGGTTCATCTTTCTTCCTCAGAATGCCAGAAAGATTTGAACCACCAACCTTGTGGTTAGCAGCCCAACACCTAAACCACAGTGCCATCAGGGTACCTCAATATCAGAGCTGAAGGAACTGAAGTCCAAGGATATTAAGTAATTCAACCTCATCATACAGTTAGATAATAGAAATTTCAAGTTTGTTCTATATTTTTACTGACTCAAAGCCTATGAATATAACCATTATACACTCTTCTTCTTCTTTCACAGAGAAGCCCAGGCATCCACCCCAGTATCCTTAATGGGGTCTTCCTTCTTCCTGAATGGAAATATTATCCAAAACGTAACTTTGGAAAATTTTGTATATTTAGATTTATTTTTAGTATGCATCTTTAGAAATCAAGAAACCATGCAAATGTACATTCACACATATATACACTTGGGGAGCAAATGACAGAGAATCAAGACATAATTTTAAGTATGCTCTATGATAATGGATTAAGCTACCCCTCCAAAATACTTTCTTTTTATAAATGATACAATCATCACCATGGAAACTGTATTCATAATAAATGTATTCTTTCAAAATTGGAAGGAGTAATAACTAAGGGAGGCCACCCTGTGAGGATTAATACAGACCAGGTCTATCCAAGTCAGGAAAAAAAGTTGATTGCCATTATTTTGCTTTCGTTGAAAGTACATGTTGTATTCATTCTTCTTCCCATTTCTCCCTCCTTTTTAAAATGAGTCATAACAAGAATTATTTATTTATATTTCCCAGATATTTTTAAAGTAAAATTTTTATACTGTCATCAGCAGTTTCAATAGGGAGTGGAGAGGTGAGAAAACAGTGTGGGGGCCACATCTGACTTCCTCTGGCTCCTGGGTTGATTACCACAAGGCAGGGTCATACATGTTTCCATGCTTCATGCTTCTTAGCCCTAGTCTGATGCCAACTACTCCTCCCAAGCACAATTGTTTTTCCTGCTGAGTTCTATAATTCATTGCAGTGATCACCCAGAACTCACAGATGAGGCTCATGATTAAGGAGTTACTAGGTTACAATTCAAGTGAGACATGTTCAACATACAGTTATTCAGCCAGGATAATTTATTCTGCCATGCTCACAGGCTCTTTCTGACCCTCAACCTCCTGACCTGGTTTTTCCCTGTTCAACTTTCTCCTATTAGGGCTTCCAATAATTACTCCCTAAAGCAGGCCTCTCCTCTATTAACTTCTCAGACAGAAGGCATTCACCTCAGTGGGTTGGCAAACCCAGCTCTGTCAATTAAGTGCCCATCGTCACCCCATTCCCTGAGCTACCCCAAGGAACACAGCTTTACTTACTCTGAGGGCTAGCAAGTCCACGTCTCTGTCTCATGATCTGCTTCCTGGTTCTGCTGCTGCTGCCCCTCTGGTGTCAAAGCTGCCTCTTAGATCAAGGAGTTTCAATTCACAGGGATCTCAGGATCCAAAGGATGTAATCCAGTCATGGCGCTTCTCTCTCCTTGTAGTAAGATGCCCCTTTCTGCTTCTGAGATGGCCGATTTTATATCCAGCAGGATGGCCATCACAATTAACTCTGGAAAAACCACTCACAGCTGAATCGTATAAGCCAATCATTCTCATCCCCATTTTCTTACTCAGACCTTTCAATGAGGCAATGTTTATTTGGAGCGAGTAAGAAAGGACATCGCTGAGTGAGCATAAGAAATAATCCACTGCACTGAATGGGGTGTGCATCCCACTGTGTGACAGCATCAGAGGGTGTGACACCAAAAGGACTGTCCAGACAATTTTTGTGCAGTTTTTCAGTAGAAAATTTTTTACATAAAATGACTTCTGTTGTTATTATAACAATAAAAGTATTTTAGGTGAGCCACTAAGAAGTATCAATATATTGGCAAGGCTAAACCTCGATACTAATTTACTTTTTTGCTCTAAATCTTTGTATTGGGGGCTCTTACAGCTTTATAACAAAGCATGCATCAATTATATCAAGTATATTTGTACATCACCATTTTTAAAACATTTTCTTTTTACTTGAGCCCTTGCTATCTGCTCCTCTTTTATCCCTCCCCCGCCCTGTGAACCCTTGATAAATTATAAATTATTACTGTTTTTATGTCTTACACTTTCTGTTGTCTCTTTTCACCCCCATTTCTATTGTATTCCCCCCCTAAGGGGAGTGGTTATATGTCAATCCTTGCAATCAGTTCCCCTTTCCTCCCCATCACCACCATCTTCCCCCCACCCTCATGTTATCACTACTTCCATTGATGTTCCGGGGGTGGGAGGGAGGCCTGTGGAGAGCTCTTATGTGCACCAGTGTACATATACTGTACATACAGAGTGGTATACTGCACTCTGGCTGACTCATCCCTTCCTTGTAACCGTTTTGTGAGGGGATGTCTAATTGTCTACAGATAGGCTTTGGGTCCCTACTCTGACCCACTCATTCACCTCAGTATGATTGTTTGGGGTCTTCTGATGCCTGATACGTGGTCCTATCAACACCTCATGATCACATAGGCTGATGTGCTTCTTCCCTGTGGGCTTTGTTGATTCCTTGCTAGAAGGCCATTTGTTTAACTTCAAGATTTTAAGACCTCAGACATTATATCTTTTGCTAGCCAGGCACCATCAACTTTCTTCATCACATTTGCTTATGCACCCATTTTGTCTTCAGTGATTATGTCGGGAAGGTGAGCATCACAGAATGCCAGGTTATTAGAAAAAAAAATGTGTTCTTGCTTTGAGGGAGTGCTTGAGTACAGGCTCTTTGAATGTGCTTCAGTTGCACCTGCCATTCATACCCAGTTACAATGATGTGGTTTTGATTTACAGCTCCAACCCCACACTGTGGTTTTCATTGTTGTCAGTGTGTTCATAGTCAAGGGTGTTTAACTACAAACTCTATTGTACTTAAGTGACAGCCAATCAGTTCTGATGCACAATGACCCTATGTACTCCAGAACAAAACACTGCCTTGTCCTGTGCCATCCTCACAATTGCTCTTATGTTTGAGCCCATTGTTGCAGCCACTGTGTCAGTCCAGCTTGTTGAGGGCCTTCTCCTTTTCACTGACCTCCTACTTTACCAAGCATGATGTCCTTTTACAGGAACTGGTCTCTCCTGACAACATGTCCAAAGTACATGAGACTAAGTCTAGCCATCTTGAGATGTGGTCATTAGTATTTTTGAATTTCTATCAATCTCTTTTCTGAGAATTTTATAGCAATTAAAGGAAAAGGCTAAGAAAAATCTAAAAAGGTGTCTGCTCAGTTACTAATAATGTTATAATTATTTCTGCAATTCAATATAGAAATCATTGATCAAATAATCTAATGTAAGGATTTATATAATGTAAAAATGTTACTTTTACCTTGAATTATTCTATGATTAAAATGTATAGTAAAAATTACTAAGGATTCTCTGTAGTCTAGTATGGGGAACTTCTAGGACCTAGGGTGGGGAGTGGTCTACTTCATGAGGCCATGTGTGGCTACCCTGGGTGACACCAAGCTGCTGATGCCACAGGCCCTCGTCTGGGTTTTCCTGCCCTGTGAATGGTCTCAGTTCTTCCCATTAATGCGTAAGACATATAATCCCTCAGCAATGCCTAAATAAATGCCTCTTTCTTATTTAGTAGTATTAATTCTCAAAACCGAGAAAATCGTAGACCCTCTTCATTTTTTCCTCTTTTCTCCTACAGTATACCAATGTATTCTAAGCTACCTGTTTCCCAACTGTAAACATTTAATAACTTTGCAGCCAAGAAATATATGAATTTTTCCCCTCTTCACACTAGGATTTACTCTGTGGTTTGAATTCCAAAAATTTCCTATACTGAGGCTTTTCATTATTTATCACACATTGCAGCTTGCAGACCTTTGTACATGCACATGAATGTACCTGCTAAATCACTTCCTATATGTGCTCAATAAGCTTCACATTCCACCCACTAAAGCATATTTTCCAATTGCATTTAAAATGAAATGCTGATATTATGTCGCATAGGAAAGCAAAGGACAGTTGTTTTCAGAGAAAATGCAATATGAGAGCATAACTGCCACAATATTGTATATTTCTTGGCACCTTTCTTATCATACAGTAATCTATTGTAAAATCCATATCGTTTTCTATTGGATAATTTTTAAGTAGGTCAGGACTTGCCTCCTAGCCTGTCCACTATTGGTGACTTTGATGGTCTGTAAAAGATGAGCAGCGTCACAACAACCCATAAGCCACCTGAGAGTAAGAGGACAGATGGGTGATGAATCTTTTCAGAGTTTACAGATCACAGCATATGCGTAGATGGAGAAACAAGCTGCATTGCACAGCACCAGTGCAGAGGCACTAATTTGTCATAGTACATACACAGCGTGCACCCACCCATGCCTTTCATGATAATCTGAACAGAGAGGAAGGAAATGCCACCCAGCGGCATTGTTCATCTGCCCTCCTAGCAGTACCGAGCTTCTGCTTCTTAATGTTGGTTTTCTGATTTTCTCCCGTTTTCCATGTCATGCTTTGCAACTCATGTTTAAAATACTCACCCCCCGGTGCTCATGCACAAAGAAAATCAAAGGAAGAGAAGATGTGAACTCAATCTACCGACAAAACTTATTGTGCATTGAGATGTGGATTTCCTTACATATTGACTGAAAGCATAAAATTCACTTAAATGGGGCTTTTTTTCTTTTGTCTTTATGATGTGGAGTAAATGGCTTGAATCTTCTTTTTCACTAACTTCACTAAGTCAGGGAGGAAGCTATAGACTCTGATACTTCAGAGCAGAAACTTTGAAGTGAGACTGATATTCATTTGTCTCCTTGTTGCTGCCATACCACAGATGTGAGAAAATGGTGATAAATCTCTCTGAGCTTCAGCTCCATTGTCTGTAAATCGGGAAATTAAACTATAACAGAATTAAATGAGATTGCACAAGGAAAGTACTTGCCTGCTAGTATGATCTCAGAACATTTTGCTAGTAGATGCTGTTACTGCCATCAGTAATGTGATGGTGGTCATAGGGCATTTTCCATGATGAAGTCTAGCTTTCTCCTAACACCTACTGCTACTGGTCCTTGTACCAATGTTTTGAAGATAGGTTGACTCTATTTTTTTTGATAGGTTGACTCTAAATAATATAATATACATAGGAATATTGCTGGATAGGCCTGGCCAAGAGCCTGCAAGCTTCCACAAACATCCATTGTAAACATTGTTATTTGATTTGAAAAATTAGTATACTGTAACTAATTAGGACCTGGGGGGATACCGTATTTAAAAAAGATGAATTCAGCACATGCAATCTTTTCCTAAATGTGTGTATCCAGTGTGCCCTTTGATTAGCATCTAGAGCCACATTTCAGAGTGAATCTGCTATTTAGAACCCTTTTTAAAATGGAATAATTGAGATATAATATGCCACTGGATTACAACATGCTTCCGTGATTATAACACATATACAAGGGGACTTCAGAAAGTTCATGGAAAAATTGGAATTGAAAGTTAATGGGCTATTTCCATACCATTTTCAAGCCCGCTCACATACTGAGTACATACTCACTAGTGGAGGTGGATTAGGGATAGAATTGCCACTTCGGGCGAGGGACACTTGGGTTTGATTTCCGTTCAAGGCATTTCATGCATAGCTGCCACCCATCTGCCAGTGGAGGCTTGAGCGTTGCTATGATGCCGAGCAGGTTTCAGTAGAACTTCCAAAATACTGTAGACTAGGAAGAAAGGTCTGGTAATTTCCTTCTGAAAATCAGTCAACAAGACCCTGTGGGTCAAAAGGGTATGATCCTATGGTATATGAAGTTGGCATGAGTCAGGGACCATTTGCCGACAGTTAGCAACCACCCAGCAGTATGAAAGACCTTTTGCTTGATCTTGTGATTTTCAGATATTATCTAATTTAATCTTTGCCCGTGACACTTATTTCAAAATAAAACCTGTTTGTTCTGATAATTATAAGAAAATGTTCTAGATCTAGAGAGAAGTGTAATTACATCTAGTAGAATGGTGGACAAAATGACAAAACAGAAGGCCAGGAAGCACGAGTTTGCCTACCAGTAATGACACTTGACTATCAGAACTCTTTGAGAAGTCACGTCACATCTTGGAAACCTGGTATCTTCATGTAGACGTTCACCAGCCAGTGGAATGTCCTGTGTTGATGGCAGTGTCCTCTCTCTGCACTGCCAAATCCAGTAGCCATTAGCCATGTGTGTCACTGACCGCTCAAAATGTGGCTAGTGTATCTGATGAATGGATTGTTAATTATCTTAATGTTGTTGAATTTAAAAAGCTGCAGGTGACAAGTTGCTACCTCACTGGACAACACAGATAGAAACTTCAGAGAAGCCAAGCTGAATCTCCCTGGCATCTGTGCTACAGAATTTGTTTTCTAGCAGATGGTTACCCTTTTTGGAAATGATGATATTCTTTCATAACCTCTTAGGATTTTAAGTTTAAGACCTCTTTTTTTTTTGTTTTTCTCCCAACAGACCTCGAAAACTTTAAAACCAGGACTCGAAGCACAGTGTCTGTCCGCCAAGGCCAAGGGATGGTGCTCCTGTGCGGTCCCCCACCCCACGCTGGAGGTAAGCAAGTACATTGGCATACACACACTTCATTGACTGCTATTATCTTGCTGAATGTTCTTGCTCTTGGCATCAATTGAGGGGCCAGTGTCATTTGTAGATTCCCAAGGCCCCTTCTGAGCATGGGGAGAATCGTTGTGGCTACTTCCATAATTAGAATAGGAAAATCCCAGATTGTGCAAATGTTCCACTCCACTGCTTTCTGCCCGGCACAAGGGGAAAGGCGCCTGAATCCGTCAAAATCAGAATTCAGATGCTTCATGCGGCAGTATAGTTACACCTACTGTCATTGAGTCATAGTGTGTGGAACTCGCTCTTTGGTTAGTCGTACAACTTTATTGGGTTAAAAAATGACCCTCCAAATTTCTATGTAAGGGGATAAAAAGTTTGGGGATATATTCTAGTAATGTTTGTGGTATATTGTGCCTATAATTAATGCCAATGAAATATACAGTGAAAGTGGTTAAAGGGGCAAATTCTATATTATGCAAGAAGGCTTCAACAAGTTTGAGGGGAAACTGAAATTATAAGCTAATGAAGTTTGTCCATGACCTTCCCTTGTATTTTATCACAATTGAGAAGGATGGAAGCTTGGAAGGAAGAAGGAAGGAAGGGAGGGAGGGAGGGAGGGAGGGAGGGAAATGTTGTCCTGCTTAATTTCATTTTGCTGTTGGTGCTGTTGGTCTGAGAAAAGGATCAGAACCAGAGCATCATCCCTTCACCATAGAATCCAAGGCCACTTTGTCAAAACTCTTAGAGTCATTTAGAAACACATTTGCTGCAACAACATATAACCCAGATAACCCTGCTTGGGCACAAAGGACTCTGGTGCTTTGACGTATGCTCTGATTTTCCAAAGGTGAGCAGTATCAAGTTGGCAACAGCTTCTTGAGATGTCTTCTGTGACCCAAGCTTTTTTTTGAATACTTCTTTGGGCCCTTAGCATGGGCATGGCTAAGGTATTGTCAGCACTCCAGACAGGAAGAAATGGGAAGACACAGGATAAAAGACTCAAGTCTTTGTGCTTTTCACTTTGCTTTTATGTTGTAAAGGTTTGCTTTGCCTCAGGATTTCTGCCTACATTTCATTGATCATTGTGAGATGAAAATTCAAGTATTTTAAAGCAGATATCTCATGGCTCTCAAAAGAAACCATAGCTGTGGGAATAAGGTGAATGTGAAGAGATGTTATGCAGACAACTACCAGTATCTCTTCAAAGGAATAACAATCTCCTGATGAAAAGGAGAAAACAGCTGCATAAAATAGGTTCTGTCACGCGTAGGTGGATGTTGTTAGCTGCCAGCGAGGCCATGCCTTTATCATGGCAACCCTGTTCCCAACAGAAGGCAACACAGCCACACCTGGGCCAACTCCATGGATGGTCACAAATCAGACTGTCACCCACTCTTTGCAATACATCAAATGTATTCTGATGAATACTGACCCTGCAGGACAGGGTAGAAGTGCTCCTGTGAGTTTGTAAGACTGTACATCTTTATGGGAGTAGAAAACCTCCTCTTTCTTCTGCGAAGTACCTGGTATGGTGGTTTTGAATTGCTGACTTCATGGTTAGTAGCCCAACTAAAAAGCCAAATCCAAACCCATCATCATTAAACTGATTTGGAATTATCATATGTGTGTGTGTGTGTGTGTGTGTGTGTATTTTCACACATACACATTGCTTCTGAGTCTGGGTCTATAAAGACGTAGTCAAACCACATCTTCCTTCCCAAGAATGGCTCTGAGTTTGAACCATTGACCTTTTAGTTGACAGCCCAATACTTACCACACAGTGCCCCAGGGCTCTTATAGGTTTAACAACAAATCACTAATATTGACTCTATCTATACTCACAGATTTAATAAGTAGTTATATTTATTAAGACTACTGAGTTTTTATGATGAAAAAGTTGAATGGTTCTCCTCTTAGAAATCTAAGCTCATATTTAGTTTCACATCTTCTGTCCTCATTATTAACTTCATTTTTTCACATCGGTTTACATGAGTGAAACAGCCAACTTTTTAAAAACCTATCATTCAAAAATATCTATTTGTATTTGCTCAATCATTTGAAGTTGTACTCTTTATCTAATACCCAATTTAGAATTTCTGGAAGGAAATAACAATTAGCCAATTAGCTAAAAGATGAGCATAAATCTGGGATAGGAGAGGCAGGCGCTTCTGCAACACTGGCTCAAAGGCATGGAATTGTTAGAGTTCTGGCCCCTGCTTATAGCCATCTGGTCATACGTTCAGTTCTTTAACTGCAAGACTGGAGGTTCAGGTCTACCCAGAGGCATCTTGGAAGGGAAGCCTTGGGATCCACCCCTGAAAAAGCAGCCATTGAAACCTGATGGAACACAGTTCTATAGATCTCTGTTGGTCGGCATGAGTCAAAATTGACTCGTGGGCAAGTGGTTTCTACTCATCTAGTTTCTAAAGACTGGGAGATAGATCTGCTTTTATTAGCTGTACATTGGGAAGTGGGGTTCTTATTTGCGAATTAATTTTCACTAGAGGCTGTATCAGGTGCACCGATTTGGCATGCTGAATGAGAGCTCCAGTTCTGGATTGTGACATCCAACTTTAGATTAGGAAATACCTTCAAATGCTCTCTGTCTCTCTACATAGCTACAAAGTGAGAACGTCTTTTTAAAACGCCCTTAAATGCCCTTTACTTCCATCATCATGTCATTTTTAATCTACAAAGCCGAAATACCTTCCTATCAAATATGTTTGCATTTTGAAGGTCTGTTCCTGTACACAAGTAAATCCTTTAACAATGGATATATATTTATTTAATTAAAAAAATACTTTTATCCGGGCTCTTACATTACTTATCAGAATCCATACATTCACCCAGTGTGTCAAACACATTTGCACATATGTTGCCATAATCATTTTCAAAGCATTCTCTTCTGACTTGATATCAGCTCCCCATTTCTTTCCCCTCCCTTCCCAGCCCACCCTTCCTCACAAACACTTGATATGTTATAGATTATTATTTCCATATCTTACATCATCCTCTGTTGCCCCTCACCCATTTTTCCATTATTGAACCCCCTGGGAGGGTGTTCATTTGATCTTTGTGAGGGATTCCCCTTTTGTCCCCACACCCTGCCCTTGGTATCTGGTACTCTCTTGGTATCTGGTACTCTCACTGTAGGCCCTGAGGAGTCTATCTATCCTGGATTCCCTGTGTTGCGGGCTCTTATCTGTAACAGTGTGCATGCTCTGGTCTAATCCAATTTGTAAGGTGGAGTAGAGATTCATGATAGTGGGGTGAAGGAAACACCAAAGAACTAGAGGAAAGTTGTGAGTTTCATTGGTGCTATACTGTACCCCAATGGGCTCATCTCTTCCTTGTGACCCCTCTGTGAGGTCTACAGATGGGCATTGAGTCTCCAATCCATGCCTGCCTCCCTCCTCCCTTCACATTGGGTATGATTTTGTTCTGGGTCTTAGATGCCTAATACATGATCCAATTGACCTTATGATCACACAGGCTGGTGTGATTCTTCTATGTGGGCTTTGTTGCTTCTGAGCTAGATGGCCACTTATTTATTTGCAAGCCTTTAAGACCCCAGATGCTATAGCTTTTGGTAGCCGGGCACCATAAGCTTTCTTCACTCTATTTGCTTATGCACCCACGTGTCTTCAGCAATCATGTTGGGAAGGGGAGCATCACAGAATGCCGGATTGTTAGAAAAAAGTGTTCTTGCATTGAGGGAGTACTTGAGTTGAGGCCCAATGCCCACCGGCAACCTTAATTCTTAACATATAGATATGAGTACATGGCTCTATTCCCCTCTCATTATATATACATTTACATGTGTACATGCCTGTATTTAGGCCTATTTAAATGTCCTTTGCCTCCTGGTTCTTTCCTCTATTTCTTTTTACTTCCCTCTTGTCCCACCATCATGCTCAGCCTTCATTCGGGTTTAGTAAGTCCCCCCTGCTACATTACCCTTGATTAAGCCCCACTGGGCATGCTATGACCTTCCTCCCATTGATTTTAGTTCACTTGTTCCCTTGTCCCTGGGTTGTTTCCCTCCCGCCCTTTCTCCCACCACCCCTTCACCCATATCCCCGCCGAACCATTGGCCCTGTTCTTTTCATCTCCGAATTATTTATCCCTCCTATCTTATCTAGATAGACATGCAGATACATAAATAAGTGCAAAAACCAGGCAAACCCAAATAAAAGAACAAAGGAGGTCAAAACCAACAAAAAATAATAATAACAATAGCAAAAAGAAAGTCAATGACAAAAATGTTAAGGCCTATAAATAGTTCAAGGTCTATTTGTTGGCCATTTTGAGTGTTTTCCAGTCATGTCTGATGGGGTGCCACACTCGGTCTCCAAAGTCTATTTTTTATATTCCCTAGGGACTTCATCACTCTGCTCTCCCTGCTACTTGCCTGCATGTCCTCGGTTCTCTGCTCCAGTGTGATGGGGCCTGACCATCTACTATCCTTGTACTGCATCTTCAGTGCTGTCCTACAGCACTATGGGTCAGTGAGGGACACAGTATCCTGTGTTGGGCCTGCCCTACGGTCCTCCACATGCATTGTCTGCTCTGAGCAGGAATATCATCCCTGGGTCTTGGTGGACCAGTGTCTTCTTCCTCTCCATCTCTTTTCATTTCTCCAGTGTGCTCTAATCCGATGTGCCCCTATCCCCAAGCTGTAGCCCCAGTGCTATCCTCTGAAGTGCATTCTCTCAGGGGGGGTTTTGTCCACATAGTTGGGATTGGGGCCAGCCCCATGGACCTCTCTATTGGTTCCCTGGTACATGCTGACATGTTGTATTCACGTCTTCGTGCATCAGGTTGAAGCCTGGTCTCCCTCTCCCTCTCCTGTGGAGATATAAACAATACCCTCCCCTTGGGTGGGTTAGTGCCCTGTTCCCCTCCCCCCCCCCACATGTCTTTTTTCTTTACCCCTCTTATTTAATTGGCTGCCGTATGTATCCCTAGATTGGGTTTGACCCTGGACCTAGATTGGGTTTTACCCTGGACCTCACCCCAGGAATGTATGTACATAGTAGTTTTCCCTATGCTTCCCCCCTTTTAGGCTTACCTCAGTGAACTTATGTTGTACTTGTCCTCTTGTGCTTGGCTTACTTCACTTAGCATGATTTCCTCCGGTTCGTCCCTTGCAGCAATGTGCTCCATGCGTTCTTCGCTGTTTTTAGGGATGTGTAGTACTGCACTGTATGTATGTACCGTAGTTTTTTAATCCATCTGTGTGTTGATGGAAATTTGGGTTGTTTCCAACTGCTTGCAATTGAGAACTGTGCTGCAGTGAACATTGGAGCACAGATGTCTAGCTGTGGCTTGTTTCTTGCCTCTTCTGAGTATATGCCCAGTAAGGGGATTGCTGGGTCATATGGTAGCCCAATTTCCATCTGTTTTAGATATCACCAAATCAACTCCCATAATGGTTCACCAGCAGTGGATGAGAGTCCCTATCTCCCCAATGCCTCCCCAACCCTTGTTACTTTCTGATTTTTTGAATTGGGCTAAGTTTGAGGATGTTAGGTGGTATCTCATAGTTGTTTTAATTTGCTTTTCTCTTATGACTAATGATCAGGAACATTTTCTCATACGTGTTTTGGCCATTCAGATTTCTTCCCTGTGGAAATTCTGCTCAGGTCCTTTGCCCACCTCCTTAGTGGACACTTAGTTTTTCTCTTATTGTAAGCTTGCAAAGTATTGTAGATTTTAGTAATAAGGTCTTTGTCTGATATGTCATTGCTAAAGATGTTTCCCAGTCAGTGGACTCTTATTACTCTCAGTGAATTCTTTCAATGTACACAAGTGATCTATCTCCAGTATGTTCCACTTGTCAATTTGTGACTTCTCTGTATTTGCACCCCTCCCTATTTCTGATCGTCAATGTATTCCCTGTGCCAAGATTCTCAGGTTTCTCCCAGTTCCCTCATTAATGGCCCTAATAGTTTTGGGTTTTACCTCAAGGTGTGGGATGCACCTTGAGTTTATTCTTGTGCGTGGAGTGAGTTAAAGGTCTTGCTTTGTTTTTCTACAGGTACTTAACCATTTTTTTCCAACACCACATATTGAAGAGGGCATCACTTCAATTAACCCCACATGTGTTTATTGGCCAGGTTGACAGAAGAAATTTTAATTATATCATGTATGTTTCATTATTGGCTTCTTTCCTCTCTTGAACTAATGCTATCTTGGGGGCTGTTTTCTCTTTGTTACCCTATGGGTGGAGTTGTTCTATGTGATGGTCTCTTATTTGCAATCGGTGAGTTTTGATTATCTGCCCTTCCTGAGTTTGTAAGAATCTTTTGTAGGGCTGGGTTTCCCCTTGTCTGTGAAGGCTCATTTCTTCCTCTATCTTAATAGTTAATTTGGCTGGGTATAGTGTTTGTGAGTTTGAGTTATTTTCCTTCAATTTTTGGAATATGTTACTCCACTCCCTCCTCTTCTTCATCATGTCCACTGATAGGGCTGAACCTGTTCTTATTTGGATACCTTTATAAGTGATTGTTTGATTTCCCTAGCTGTCCTTATGATTTTCTATTTTTCCTCATAGTTGGATAATTTAACTATTATGTGTCTTGGTTACCTCTTCTTTGGATTTAGTCTGGCTGGTGTTCTTTCAGTCTCATGAATGGTTGACTGATTTTCATTTAAGCTTTGAAGTTTTTCCTCTAATAATTCCCTCGCTATTTTTGCTGTTGACTCCTTGTTCTGTCTTGTTTCAGTAGTCCAATTATTCTAATATTGTTCCTATTCATAGAATCATACATGACTCTCAGGATTTTTCTCCTCTGATTTTCTTCATTGTCTGCTTTTCCCATTGGTTGAGGTCTGCCTAGTTATCCTTGAGGTCACTGGTGTGATTCTCTGCCTCCTCAAGTCTATTAGCAATGTCTGCTAATTGGCTACTTGATTTGTTGTTTCATCCCTTAGGTCTTGTATTTCCATTTGGCATGTTGCCTTTATCTCCTCTATCATTTCATCCTCTTTCCCTGTTTTTTTCCCTCATATTGTGTATGACTCCAAGCAACATTCTGAATTTTTTTCCTATGGCCGGTCAATGTCTACTTCTTCTAAGCATATCAGTAATTTCATGACTTCTGGTATTGTCTTCTGTTTCTCCTGCCTTTTATTAGGCTGTTGGGGCTGGTTGCTGTTTACGTGTTGTTTTAGAGGAGCCCCATGCCATCTTCCCGAGTCAAAGAGCAATGGGCTCTCTCTTGGGGACTCATATGAGTGCTTCTATGAACTACCTGCAGGTAGCTTCACTGGGGGGTCCGGCTACCACTGTGTCTTCCTGTGGTTTCACTCTTACCCTAGTCAACCAGTATTCCATTATTTGGAATGTGAGTTGGATACTCCTCTTATGGGACGCTGGTTGGGTGTTTGAGGGCTCACAAGGATGGCATTTCCTTAGCTGATCTCCCAGCAAGCCATAGCATGTGTCTCATGGGACTTGGAGCACCTTGGATTGCATGTGGTGTTTCCCTCTGCAACTGGAGTGCCATGGAGAGCATGTGGGTTTTCCAATCTTAGTGTAGTGCACCGTAGATGGCAGGCTGAATTGCCCTAGTTGGAGAGATCACCAGGGAGGTTGGGCAGATGTTCCCATAGCAGTGTGTAGCACCACAGAACAGTGGGCAGGGGTTTCCCCAGTTACTTATCAGGTGTTGGGGTGTAGGTGGGAGTTCCCCAAGCCCTTTGAAGGGGATATCTCCCCACCACTTGGGGTATGGTGGAGGATGGACGTGATTTCCCAGCTTAATATAAAGCCTACAAGTGTGGGCAGGAGCTTCCTCAACTGAGCCGTCAGAATTGCCCTAGGTGGAGGGGAGTGGCCTGGAGGCCAGTAGGGGCTTGTGAAAGGAGAGGGAGAAGAGAAGAAAAATAGAGAAAGGAGAAAATGAAGACAAGAGCAAAAATAAAAAAACAAACAAACGCACAAAAATGCAAATGCAAAGTACAAATAAAAACAAATTGTCAAATAAAGAAAAACAATCTGATGAGACTGTGGTGGGAAAGAGAGAAGAAGTAGAAGAAGCAGAGAAAAGAAACAGAAGTGAAAGAAGAGAAGAAAGAAAAACATAGAGAGATAGCTGAGCCCCATGCCCTGCCATGTGTAGCACTGACACGTGACGTGTGCAGCACTGCTACAGGGGGCAGGCTGGAACCCTCCCCACTGTGCGGGCAGTTGCCCTAGGCAGAGGGTAGGTAGTTGGAAACCAGAAGTGGCATGTGGAAGGGAAAAGGGAGAGGAGAAAAACAGAACAGAAGAAAGATAGAAAAAGAAGGGGGAAGAAAACACAACTGTGCTCTCTAAGATTGACTGCAGTGGGAAAGAGAGAAGAAGAAACAATGTAAACAGATGGTTGATTCCTGATTGCCCAAACATGGGCCTGGAGGGGTTTAAACCTTGCCCCAAGGTGGCAGATTGGTGTGGTCTTTTAGTTCAGGGTCCCACTGGTGCTGGGTTGGAATTGCTCTAATTGGCAAGATCACCGTAAAGGCCAGACTGAGGTTTCCTCAGCAGCGTGGGACGGTGTAAAGGGCTGTCACAGCTGCCTGTGTGGTGTGCAGTGCTCCCACAGAGGGCAGGCTGGAGTTCCCCCTGCTGTTTGGGTAGAGTTGTCCTAAGTGCAGGGTAGTGGCCCAAAAGTCAGCAGTGGCATAAGAGAGGGGGAGAAGAGGAAAGAGAGAGAAAAAGAAAAAAAAACCTTGCCCTGCTGTGGGAAAGCTAGAAGGGAGAGAGAATAAAGAGAAAAGAACAGCAAGTAAGGGGATAGCTGAGGTCTGAGTGCCTGACTGTGGGCCTGGAGGATTCCAACCTTGCTTCAAGGTAGTGCTGTGGTGTGCTCGCTTGCTGTTGGGTCCCACAGGTGCTGGGCGGAAATCCCTGGAAGGCAAGATCACAGCTGTGTTGAATGCTAGTGCTCACTGGTATAGCTGCCTGGTGCTGTCTGCAGCACTGTAGCAGGGGGGGGATGTTCCCTCAGACATGTGAAGGCCCCAGGCTAGGCAGGGGACTCCCCAGTCACACAGAGGACAGGCGGGACCTCCCCAGCTGCCTGTAGAATCACTGAGGGTAGACAGTAACTCCCCCCCACACACCCCACCTGCTCTGTTGGGTTTGCAGAGTTGCCCTAGCTTGTGCCAAGACTGCTGATGTCCTTATAGCTCAGAGAGGGTTTTTTGCTTTGTTTTCCCTGGCCAGCTGGACTTGAGTTGTTATTCTGAAGCTGAGGCTTGCTCCAGGGAGTCTTTGTTATGTTGAAGGCCTCTGGGCTCTGGGCGCTGTAGGTAACTTCTGGTGTTCCTTAGCACTGGCTCCCTTATTATGCTAATGTATGTTAAAGGCCTCATTCTACCAGTTGTAGTTAAGCAATGAGGCTGGGATTTGCAGTTTTTACCTAGAAAATATTTTTTCTCTTTTTTATATTGGGTTTCTGGGGTGCCCGGATTTCGGGGCTATCATGCTGACTCCAGAGGAGGGGATCTAGCTTATCAGAGAGGTTGTTTTCTTCTCAGCCAACTGGAACTGAATTCGTCCCCTGGACTATGGCTTCCTGCTTATTTTCTGCTACACTGTCATCTGACTCAGGTGAATTTCCTTACGTCTTTTCAATTGCTCCAAATCTACGGCCATCCTTGCTGACCTCGACCCCCAGGCAGCTAACAGCGCGGGGAAACTCTGGTGGGGAGTCCTGTGACTAGCTTTCAGAGGCTCTCCTCAAATCTGGGATGATGACCCCTTTGGGGTATCAGCTTGGGGAATCACTACTCACTGCCGAACTAGGGTGCTGGTAGCTGCTGAGCCAGAGCCAAGAGCCCAGCACACTGAACTTAGAGTGATTCCGTGTGTTCTCAGTTTGCTTTGTGAGTGAAAATTTAAAAAGTGGGGTTCAGGACAGATCCTAGTACCCTGATTCTAATTTTAGGACTCTGCCTCCCGGTCTCCTTCACCTTACCTCCCAATTTTCTGGTCTGGCAACAAAAGCTCCAGGTGGGTAAATCTAACTGCACATCATCTTTTTCCGTCTCACATTTTTAAAATTAGAGTTCATTCAGTCTAGTACTCCGTTTGATAATGTGAAATATGATCAAAATAAGAATAGAAAAATTATCTAATTCCTTCTGCAGACTACCTTCGCTGCATTAAACTTTGATAACATGACAGCAATTGTAAAAATTAATCTTGTAGGTATATATTAAAACTGAGAAAAATATTGCTATCTGGTATAATGATATCGTTGGGAAGGAAAAACACATGAGGTGATGCTGGGCTGGTACACAATAAGGTACCTGAATATGTTCCCACAGAGAAATGTATTACAAATGTCCACAGGCATCTACTGAATCGGCTTGTCTCTGCTGGCAGCAGCCAGCAGTCTGAAATCCTATTCCATGTGCTATGATCACAGCCCTGACGATCTTGATGGCAAAAGACTAAGAAATAAACACTCTCATTATGGGCTCTGTTGGAAGCCACGTGCATAGTCACCTTATGTGAGACAGGCAAGGCAGGCAAGGCAAAGAAATTTAGAAGGAAACAGCAAAGAGGACCTTTGAGGTTGGAAGAGAGCCTCTCTGGATATCTTTCCATTTGGAACTGTAGAGACAATGATTATGAGATGAAATTTCCCCAATTACCCAAAACCTTCCCGTAGGCACTGTACAGAAAATACTGTCTGATTGCTTTTCCAGGCTATGCAAACTTGTAAACTAACATAACCACCATGAGCTATTTAGTTCTAACGTATGATATTCCAGTTTCAGTTGTAACAGATCATGCAGAGCATCGGAAAGGAGTCAGCCATTTAGTCTATCGGTGGGGTACTGAGTAATAAGCATAAGCTCCATTGTAAGGGATTTTGCATGTCCTATTTCTGAAGTTATTTAGTGTGAGGTTTTCTAGGGTAAGACAAAAATGAGCAGCAATTAATCTATTTTGTAAAGCATTTTAATGTGTAGGTATTTCCAGGGCTCTCGCAGTCATTATGAGCAACATCTTTTTCATTTCTTCACGTATATATACAAGCCCAAATGTGATAAAGCTGCATAGATTTCACAGTTCAATCTTGAACAAGAATCAATTGTATGAAATGCCGTGATGGGTTTTGGTTCTGTTTGATGCTCTTTCATAGTCAAAGCAGATTATGGAGGGCCAATATTTTCATCTTGGGTTCTATCAACTCCAGGGTCATTTCTTTAACCAGGGATTCATGATCTTTAGCCAAGATCTTATTAAATAAGAATAGAACTAAAGTACTTCAATATTCCTCCCTCCCGTGTACTGAATCTATAAGTTTACTCACCACCTTCCTCTTAATTGTTACCAACGTTCTTGTTTGATTGATTTTCCCCCAACCATTCTCTCAGTTGTCACCAATGGTCCTGCTACTGGGAGTCTGTTAAAAAAGACCCAATCCCAGTTCACACCTTGCTTTCAGAAAGATGCCTAAGTGGTTAAGATGTTTATGAAAATTGGAGAATCACTAAGCTAGTTCAGATTCTATTGGTCTGAGGTAGAGCATACGTGTTAGAATGATTGATCAAGCATAGGACTTCAGGCTGCTAGAAAATCAAGATGGCTTGTTAAAATCACAGACAGGCAGCCTTTTCTTGAGAACATTCAGATTTTATTAAACTAGAGCAGGGTCTAAAAAACTGTTGTTTCAAGAAACCCTAGTTGAAATTAGTCCAATGGACTAATGGACCATGTGAGCATTGGTCTCCATAACCGTGAGGCTAGGTGAAGATGAGGCCCAGTTACCACTACGAACAGCTCTGAAAGGAATCATATTAGAAGGCCATGGATAGAATGAAGAGGGGGAAAAACGTGGAACAAACCTCAAAATCTTAGAGAGAGAGAGAGTGACTGATGGAATTCCTGATGATGGCCCTTAGTTACCCTTCAAGTCTGGATGCTCCATTTTCAGTAAAACAATAGACAAGTTTATAAGGGGAACAATAAAACTTCAGAGAGATCCAAACCTTAGAATAAACAGCTCTGAGATCAATAGGGCAGCATTTACCCAAGGACAAAGTTTGGAAGACTGAAGAAGGAAGAAGAAGTGGGAACAGGAAACTCAGGGAGAAAGTGAGATAATTGAGGTACTATGGGATTAGAAATCAGTTAGAAGAAACAAGATGTGTATAAATTGTTGAATGGAAAATGGATTTACTCTATAAGCCATCATCTACGAAACAATATAAAGCTTTTAAAAAGGAGAATGAAATAAAGAAACCCTTGTTGATTCTGCTGCAGCACCAGAGAGCAGATACAACTACTTTGATTACCCTTCCTAAAACCAGCCTAAATCCCACCCTGCTGAAATGGAGAAGTTTAATTTCAATATGACCCAAGCCAAAGGAATAAATCATTCCTAAATCAAATTTACATCTAAAAGATGTTAAAGTAAAGGTGTATTCTTGACCCTTTATACTAAATAAATAAGCAGAAAATTAACCTAAGTTTTTTTCAGGTGCTGGTATTCAGAAGGAGTGCTTTATGTTTAGTCATCAGAATGTGTTCTAGTTTTGGGTGTTTGAGTCAAACATTTATAGTAAAATGCAACTACATCATGTCTCTTCCTACATTATTAGTGTTAACAAAAGCATGGCTTCCTAGATCAAAACTGCCTGATTGTAGTTCTGAGATTATTTTCATTATTATGAAATAAAGGGAAATGAACTAGAATTACCAACATTAGATTCTTCTACATTGAATTTATAGCACTCATTAAAGTAGGATCTAATTCACAGAGCATCATACCCAGGGGTCTTAAACATCTGTAGTAGAGTTCTTGATGGTGTTTGTAATGTTTTGTTTCTATTGTAATATCTTTTTATCCTCACAATAATCCCATAAGAAGTTAGAACATGTGTTTTGTAGATAAGGAAATGGTGTTTTATAGATAAGGAAACTGAAGCAAAGAGATTACGCTAGGTCACAACGTCAGGGCTAAGAGTTGCTTTACCAGACCTTGTCCTTAGGTTTCGTTTTTACAGAGAGGGTAGCACAGGGAATGGGTATACTTCCTCTGTGCCTGCATCCTTGGGGCACACCCTACTTGCATTAAATATTAACTTGTTTAAGGGGAGGCCTAAGACATTTGATGCTTTTTAAATCACCCAAACACTAAACCCCTTGCCATTAAGTTGATTCAGACTCATGGCTACCCCATATGTTACAGAGACAAGCTGCTCCATTGGGTTTCCTTGGCTGTAATCTTATGGAAGTAGGTCACTAGGCCTTTCTTCTGTTGACCTGTTGGACTTATTAAAACTGGAAAATTTAGCGTAGTAGTTGAGCACGAGTGATTTGTGCCACTCGAGGATCTGAACGTACCCCAGGTGCTCCTAATAGGCAGTTAATATAGTGGAAAAGAGGTACTTCTGCCTGACAAACCAAGTAGATCTTGACCCAGCAAAACTTCTCTATTTTCACAGGATTCTAGCAGCCAATCATTTGATTTGATTTTGATTTAACCATTGAAATGATAATAAGAGTCTAAAAAGAATCAATCATTCCATAGTGTTATTTCAGCAGGAACATAGGACAGAGGAAAAAGCGTGAAACTTGGATACCTACACTCCAGTTCTTTCCCTCATATTAATTTACTATGTGGTCTTGGACCAGTTATATCTTCTCTGATTGCCATTTCTTCATCTGACTTCTATTTCTACCAGACTCCACCTACTCAGCTCCTGGCATGAAGATGTCACCTTCAGTTTCCGGCTTACCCAATTTCTTAATTAGTCTGAACTAGATTGATAAGTCATTGGGTCAAGATTAGTTTTCTAAAGAAAGCATCCTTTATGCCCAGAATAACTTTCAAGACATCCACATTCTAATAAAGTGTTGATACTATGTAAGACCCCACATCCTTGCCTGATACCCATTCTTCTCCTCAAACTGATTCTTTTACCAGTTCTATATAATTATATTCCTATATGATTCCTTGTTTGCTTTTCTACAACAGAGCCTTGCTTAAATCACAGCCCCCATCACTGTAGACTAGACCTCTGTTTAGCCCTTACCTTAATGTCTCGCCTATAGTACACCCTGATTTCATTGTAAGCCAGCTCCAAATGTTGAAGCTTATCATGTCTTTCTAGGAATCATTGCTGGTTAGAAAATCTAATTACTGTACTTTATCCATAATATCAGATCTCTTGAAGCATTAATATCAATTAATCTGGCTGAATCTGAAATATTTCAACCTAACATTTGGAAAACTAGTCACCTTCCTCAAGAAATAGCCTTTCCATGTCTAGTATGTGCCCTCCACTTTCCCGCGTGGACATTGCTGGGCCTTGCCAATACACCAGCCTTCCTATTTCTTAGTTCAAAGCGTGATTCTCAACCAATTCTTCACCCACTATAAAACCAGCCAAATGGAATTCATCTGTTTCGTGTAGACTTTTCAAACAGGTTCATAAAAAGGAATAATAAATATGGCAGCAGAGTGCAGCGTTACAAATTACAAACATTGCTGGTTTTCCTAATTAGGCCTGATTTGATTGTCTTTACTTGCTTATAGTTGAAATCAAAGTTAAGTCAGAAAACTGCTTGTGTTAGCAAGATAAGTGATTCTTGATGTACGTGCATATAACAACTTTTAAGTAGGCAAATAATTTTCAGATACCTCTTGGAAGAGGTTCACATAGAATTTACATCTATTATTAACATATGCTGGTTATCCTCTGGCATTGTGGCTTCTATTAAAGTGCTGATTCAGCCATTCACTCAATATTTGAAAATTGCTTCTTAAGGACAGAAAATGATGGTTGAGGTTAATTCCATCAGCAGTCTCCCCACAGACCAATCCCTGTAAAGCTTTTTTTTAAACGTGTGTGCATTTTAAAAATATTACATCATCTATTTAATGTGTACATTATATGCCAGGACTCCATTCAATTTTCTTAGACAAAACAAGGTATTAGGTCGACTTAGGTAGAGCCTGAATTTTCAAGATATTACTCAAATAATACTTAGAGGTTTTGTTTGTTTGATTTACTAAAAATAAAGCCTACAAATGTTTTATGTGGGAGTAAAAGAATTTGAGATTTTTAAGTGGTTTTAATTTAACTGTCACTTTTTTTGTGGCTATGAGTCGGAGTCAACTTGATGAAAATGAATTCAATCTGATGCATGTCTGTTCCATACAGTTTTTGATGCTGTGAATTTTCAGAAGCAGACAACCAGATGTGTCTTCCAAGGGTAGATTCTTACTGGCTGCACATATAAATGTTCATTAGTCACCCTATCAGCCATATGGAAATGTAGTTGGGCATGCATATGGGGATGAAATGTCTCTACCTTAGTCATCTCACTCTGTGTTTGGGATGGAGGAGGGTAGTCCAAATAGAGTCCTAGTTTTCAAAACTCTTAACTAACTCACATATAATTAATGGTCTTGGGATCCTGAGTCTGTTATTGGTCACCACTGAGGTAGTTGTTTTCTACATCATATCACTTGGTAACTTATTTGAGAGTTTTTTTCCCAAATAATTTAAAGGCCATAGATTTTCAATAGGTTAAAACTAGTTCCATGAGGAATTATTAATTCTGATGAAGTTCTACTATTGAAATCAAAAAGTGAGTTTTCATCTGGAGTGAAAATCATAGGGAATAATAGGTAAAATGTTGGTCTTTAAGGACCTTGTGAATCAGCCACACAGGTTAAACCAGGGTTTTGTTTGTCTGTTTGTTTAAGATCATTGTATTGGGGGCTCTTACAGCTCTGATAATAAGAGCTCTTATAATAAGGCATACATAAATTGTATCAGGCATATTTGTACATATGTTGCCATCATTCTTTTCTAAACATTTACATTCTATTTGAGCCATTGGTATCAGCTTCTCTTTTTACTCTCACTCTCCCCTCCCACCTTCATGACCCTTTTATCAATTACAACCTGTTGTTATTTTCATATCTTATTGTGACCACTGTCTTCCTTCCCCCAAAGTTTCCTGCCCTCTCTTCTCTCCACCTTCCCCCTACCCTCCTGGTATCTGTTCGCCCATTTCTGTTTCTGAGGAGTTCATTTGAACTGTATTCCATGTGTCCTGAGCTCTTATCTGTACCCGTGTACATGCTATGGCCTAGCCCAAAGTGAAAGGCAGGATTGGGGTCATGATAGTGGGGGGTGAGCAAGCCTCAAGGAACCAGAGGATTTATTGTGTGTTTCATCGCTGTATTTCACCCTGGTTGACTCATTCCTTCCTTGGGACCCTTCTGTGAGGGGATGTCACATTGTCTACAGATTGGTTTTGAGTCTCTGCTCCGACTCCCTGTCCCCTTCCTCTCAACAATATGGGTTTTTTTGGTTATGTTTTGTTTTTGGTCTTCTGAGGCCTGTTACCTGATCCCACTGACACTTCATGATCACACAGGCTGGTGTGCTTTTTGTCATGTGGGCTTGTTGCTTTCTTTGCTAGATGGCCACTTGTTTAACTTCAAGCCTTTAAAACCCCAGATGCTATATCTTTGGATAGCTGGACACCATCAGCATTGTTCACCACATTTGCTTGTCCACCCATTTTTTCTTCAGCGATTGTGCCAGGAGGGTGAGCATCACAGAATGCCAAGTTGCTAAAACAAAGGGTTCTTGCATTGAGGGAGAGCTTGAGCAGAGGTCCAAAGTCCATCCACTTCCTCAGTATTGCCATGTAAATATATGTACCTATGCCAATACCTCTATTTCTGTGAACTAATATATTTACATAAGTGCACACCTGTGTTTATACCTCTAGTCATAGCTTTGTATCCTAGATCTTTCCTGGTTCCTTTTACCTTCTTCCTTTCCCACTATCACCTTCCCCTCTCTTCCACCTCCTAGTAATTCCTCTCCGCTAGATTACTGTTGCTCCAGTATCCCCAGGATCTCTACATCCTCCTTGTTGTTGATTTTAATTACCTAGTTATTCCCCTGTCTACAGTATTGTTTGCTCTTCATTCCCTTCCCCTGACTTCTCCTCCCCCTAAGTCCCTCTGGAACCTCCGGTCCTATTGCTTTCCTCTCAGGCTTGCTTCCCATGTCTATCTTATATAAGCAGGCAAAAATGTGAGTGAGGGGAGACAACAGTCCTTGTAAGATATGAAATAATAATAACAATATATCATTGATTAAGGATTTGCAAGGGTGGAAAGGTGGGGGAGGGAGGGGAAAAAAGAGCAGCTTATATCAAGGACTCAAGTAGAAAATGTTTGGGAAATAATGATGGCAATATATGTACAAATATGCTTGATACAATTGATTTATCAAAAGTTATGAGCTGTAAGATCCCCCAATAAAACAGTTAAAATTATAATATATAAAGAAAAATAATAATAACTTGCAAAAGTACCCAAGAGCACATAGATAATTCCAGGTCTGTACACTGACCATTATGACTTTCTCCCCACTAGTCCTAGGGGGTTCCAGGAACTGCCCCTCCTAGTCTGTCTCGTTTTCCCCATCCTTTTCTATTGTGCAAATGTTTCCATGTTCTTTATTTGAAAACAAACAAACAAGTGATTTTACTTAGCTAATTATGGCCCTGATTACCCAGCCACTCTCTCGACAGTTATTCCCCACTTACTTTAGTGATAGACACTCTACATGTGTATTGGTAGGTACCCCATTGAATAAATTCGGGCTGAAATGTCCCGATGTTATTTTAAGCATTTGAAGAAAAAGAAATCATCCTCAGATTTGAATCTTTTAAACTGGAGGTTCATTGATTAGTCTGAGTAAAAGCCAAACTGTCGTTACCAAAAGGAAATGGCATCTGGAAAGCAAGATTTGATTCATAAAGCTGAATAATTTCCAAACCAATCAGTCAGCAAAGCTCAACTGCATGCAGAGCTTTCTCTTTGGGAGTTGCCATGGCTCAGAAAGCGGTGAACGATGATATAGTGTTGGAACACAGGTGCTAGTTGGGATATGAAGAGTCAGGAGAGGTAAAAAACACATCACACATCCACTAGAGTGCTACCCAGGATGTACCAGCCAGAACAGAGCAAATGATGATCTTTCAACAGCATGAACCTGGCTGAACTTTTCATAAATAATCCAGTGGACAATCACTGCGGGATATATAGGAAGCATTCTTGTTTTAATGTCCGCTGGAAATATACCCCATGAATCGTGTGCTTACAGCTGAAAAGAAATGACTGGCTCTTTGGACACATTTTCAGCAATGAATCGCTATTTTGTCAGGTCAGTGCATCATGATGTTACATTGAATTAAGGAGGATAATGATGCGGTGCATAGGAAGAGGACATGCTGGCTGAGTCCTGGAATTTCTGAAATGACTCTTGTTAAAAACTCAGATGTTAAAGGCTCAGAAATGGACTTTTTGCCAGTGAATAGTCCTCACTCACTCTATCGAATCAACTCCAACTAATAGCGACTCTTTATAGGGTTTGAGGCTATAAATCATTATGGGAGCCAATGAGCTCATCTTTCTCTTCAGGAGAGACTAGCAGGTTTGAACCATTTTACTATGATTGGTGGCCCAGTGCTTATCAGACAGCACTAGCGGGACTCCTTTGTGATTCTTAAGGCACAAAGAAGTTGCGCAGTTTCCTGATTTTGCTTTAACTCATGCAGTTTAGTTTTCAGACATTTAGAGAGAAAGTAAGAAAAGCTGGAGACAGCGCAATAGAAGGTCAAACGAAGCTGTGGAGTCTTTTTCTTACCCAGGAAGAGAGACTATAGCATTTTTCTCGGGATAAGAATAAAGCTTCTAGTTTTGAATAGTACTGATAGGCTAATAATTAAAGAGAAAATATTTAATTAAGTGGCTGCTTATTCATCAAAAGCTAACACTATAGATAAGAAGGGTTTGGGTGGTTTTGTTTTGTTTAAATTAATCAAGCTGATTTGAGTTAACCATATTAACTATGATTTTTGGCATTTGTAGACATAATAGAATAAATGCAAAAAATAAGATTAAGTTTTCAGAGGGGCAAACTCTGAATTATAAACTAAAAGAAATGTTAGATCTTTTATTCAAGGATGATTGGTAGGGTAGGTGCTGGCTGATAATAAAAAAACGGACAGCCATTTTGTACTCAGCCAATAAAGCTCTTCCCAGCTCACTGTGACATTACTCCCCTTTTCTCACATCAGCTAGTTGCAGATTAACTCATTAGCACAATCTTTACTGTCAAAATTAACCCCTGGAAAGGAGTTTTGTTATAACAACACTCCACGGGAATTCATAAACCCATATGGCAGGCACAGCTGGAAAGATAGTTTCGATTGACAATGTAGCATTTCAAAAATGTCCAAAGGATCTATACTTTGAGAAACACATTGAAATTTACACATTTTCTCATTCACTCAAACCAGCACATACTGTAGGGAACTTTCAGGAAATGCCAAGACACTGTAGTCTCTAGATATTGAAGTCCAATTTCTAAAAAGATATTATTTAAAAAACAAAATGTAGTTTATTTAGATGATCATATTTCTTTCTCCAGTGGTTCCCATTTATTGTACAAGGTATATACCACACCTCTGTAAGCAAAACCTCTATACTTCATTCTCTTATGAGCCCTGCCACCATGCAAAATGAATAACTATCACTAAACAAAACATCATAGAAGTGTGTAAATCTACTTTACTTTGTTGGGAATTGTAATGATGAATGTGATTTAGCATTGGTACCATTGGAGCACATAAATGTGTAAACAAATGTTGAAGAAACAGGTGTTTTAAAATATAAAACACATAGGCAGGACCTACTGGATGCCAGACCTCACAGTAGAAGCAGCAGGAATTATCAGAGAAAAACCAGCAGGGTCTCTCCCACCACTAGGCTCTGGGGAAGAGTAAGAGAGTAATCAAACAACCAGACTGATGTATGTGCTGCTGGGTGTGGAAAAGAGGAACGGTCTTCAGGAATTTTTTGACATCAAATGACATGATGTCCATTTGCAGGTCAGAGGAGTCTCCCCTGAAGAATTAGCCCTGAAGCTTAGATCTGATGAATCAAAGGGAAGAGGGGAGGAAGGAGTAGTACAGCTATTAGGCAGCCTTCAATGCCATCAGAGCAATTCAGGGTAGTGAGCATCCACAGAATGACAAGAGAGCAGGATGAACCAGGATTGTGAGCAGGGGTGGAAGGCGCTAAGATAGTGTGAATAATCAGAGTGTTTTGCCTTTGTTTTGTTCTTATTTTTGAAAAGAAGTTAAAACTGCTTTGCTGGTATTTTAAGTCACATTGAAAGGCAGACATTGAATGAAGGTGGGGGACAGTGCTGAAGCAGTTTTTAGCAAGTTAAGGTCAATTAATGTCTACCAAGTTATGTGAGACAGGGTTCTCTAGAGAGATAGAACCAGATTGCTAATAATTAGATAGATAGATAATATATAACACAAGATATATACTGTTAAATTATATACAGATAGTTAGATATATAATACAAAAAATGAACAGTTAAATTATAAAGCAGTACAAATGGCTCAGTGCAACTCACTCCCGTGAGACAGTTGTGAGACACTGGCAGTCCTTCAAGTTTTGAGAGCCACCAGTTAGTCTTCTGTGGAGAGAGCTAGGCTATCCCAGCACAGGCAGCAAACAGCAAGGCAGGTCACCAACTGTCAGCCAGGTCACCAACGGTCAGTCCCCAGCTCATGAGATGTAAATTTCAATCCTGTGGTCTTTAAGGGACCTCAACTTACAGCGACACAGTCCACAGGCTAGGCGTCCCCCAGGTAGTGCAGCCTGTAAATTGAGGCACAGAATAAGCAAGGCAGCGCACACTGGTCTGATGATCAAAGAGCGAGAGACAACAAAGGTGCGGCTCACGGAGCCATTTATCTCCCTGCCCTTCAGTTAATCCCACTTATGTTTATAGGCCAGGGTGGCACAATAAACTAACTATCTCACCGGCTATTCATTAAAAAAGAATTAGTGAAAGCTGCAGAGATCTAATATGACCGAAGACAGAGAGTACTTGTTGTGAGAGGCCTTCTAGATGTTTCCAACTCACAGCAGCCCTCTCTCTGTACAACAGAAGGAAATGCTCGCTAGTTCTGCACCATCCTCTTCGCTGCTGCCACGTTTGAAACCACTGTGGCAGCCACGGTGCTGATCTGTCGGGTTGAAGGACCTCCTCTTTGGCATGAACCTTCTATTTTGTCAAACATAATGGCAGTCTCTGGAGATGGGTCTTTCCCCATGTCCAAAGTAGGTGAGATTAAATTTCACATTTCTCATTCCTCATTTCGAAGCAGCATGCTGGCTATGTTTTTAACCAAGACAAGTTTCTTTGTTCTTGGGGCAGTTCATAATATTTTGAATATTCTTCTCCACCACCATAACTCAGATGCATCGATTTTTCTCTGGTCTTCCTTCTTCACTGTCCAGCTTTCATTTGCATATGAGGCAATTTAAAATGCCATGGCTTAGGTCAATCACACCTCATTCCTCAAAATGATATTTTTGTTCTTTAGTAATTTAAAGTTATTTTATAGATTTGCTCAATGCAATATGCTCTTTGATTCCCTGACTTTATCCCCATGAGCATTGATTGCAGATCTAAGTAAAATGAAATCTTTGGCAGTGTCAACCTTTCCTCTGTTCATCATGATATCTATTGGTTGAGCTGTGAGGATTTTGTTTCCTTTATGTTGAGTTGTAATCCATACTGAGGGTTCCACTCTTAGATTTTCCTCAGCAAAGGTTTTATGTCCTCCTCACTTTCAGCAAGCAAGGCTGCGTTATCTGCATATTGCATCTTGTTAATGAGCCTTTCTCCAATCCTGGTTCTGTGTTCTTCGTATAGTCCAAGCTTCTTGAAGTATGTACTAAGCATCAGATTAAATATGTTAGGGTGCAAGGATGCAACCCCAACACACATCTTTTCTGAAATAAAGGGTGGCCAATGAAAACCCACCAGATGTTTGCCTGAAGCATGACCTATAACTCTAGCAGAGCAAAACAAAAGCCCATTGTGGTTAAGCCACTTCCAAACCAAAATCACACTGGTTGCTGACCCATAGTGACCTCTCCTGGTTTCTGAGACTGTAACAGTTTACTGGCAGAGACAGTCCAGTTTTCTCCCACGGAGCCGCTGGTGGTTTCAAATGCCAACTATGCGATCACAGAGGACAGTTGCCCCACACAATTTTTAAAGCTTTATGGAAACTGATCACCACATCTTTCTGCTCTGAAATGACGAGCCGACTTTTCTTTAGGTTAGCAGTTGAGCATTAGGCCACGAGGATTCCTAACGAGAGCATAATCCTCAAACCAAACCCATTGCCATTAGGTCGATCCAATAGCAACTCTATGTAGAGAAATGCTGGGGCTTTAAAACTTTTTACCAGAACAAAGAGCATCTTCTTTCTCTCAGGGAGAAGCTGGTGGATTTGATCTGCCCACCTCGCAGATTAGCAGACCAACACTTAGACCACAGAGCCACCAGAACTCCTTTTAACTAGAGAATAAACCAAACTCGCTGCCATTAGTCATCTCTGACTCATGGTGACCCCGTTAGGGCAGGAGAGAACTGCACCTGTGGGTTTCCTAGACTGTAACTCTTTACAGGATGAGAAAGCCTCCTATTTCTCAAGAGTAGCGGCTGGTTGTTTTGAACAGCTGGACTGGCAGAGACCTATATTTATGAGCCCTGGTGGTATAATTCTTATGTGTTGGGCTGCAACCAGAAGGTCAGCAATTTGAAACCACTAACTGCTCTTTGGGAAGAAGACTAGGCTTTCTACTCCCCAAATGAGTTACAGTATTGGAAACCTACAGGGGTAGTTGGACACTGTCCTATAGTGTCTCTGTGAATCAGAATCGACACAATGGCAGCGAGTTCAATTTATTTATTTATTTTAGAGCAATTTCCATTTTACTTCCCTTCAGATTTGTTTCTCTTCAGCTTCTAGTCTTTACATAGGTTTTGGAGGTGGTCGTGGGGCAGCATCTGCAGGTCTAAAGCGAAGTGGGAGAAGGGACGGGGTCATTCCTTATGGGCTTCACGTGACCAGTTCCTGACCACTGTGCTGCGAATGGCACAGCTCACACAACAATGAAGCTTCACGTACAAGGTGGGAAGCACGTACACTTCAGAAATGTCTCTGATGGCGGCGAGTTCCACTGTTTCGTATTAGGAACTTCTTAATGGCCTTGTCTTGTGACACACTGTGGGCTTAGTTCATGCAGCTGATGGGGCTACTCCTGGCATTTCTTAGTGCGACCATTGCTACATGTTTTTATTGTCATCTTGGAAGCAAAGGACATGAGAGAGAGAAAAAGCAATGAGTTTGATTTTTGAGTATAAAAATGTAGACATAAGCATAGACATATAATAGTATGCATTATGTAATCTGAACTTGTAATCATAAATGTATACCCATCCATTTATGAGGATTTTGGAGAAAGTAACCTACCCACACCTAACCTCCACTTTATCACACATGTCAAACACCATCCTCTTTCATCTCCTAAAATCACAAGGAAATCAACCATTCTAGCTAATATGTTAGAACAAAAGAGACTAGCCTGGAGTTCCTTATGGTAAATGGGGAAGGCCCTTGGTTGCTGACTAAAGTAGAGGGGCACCTGAAAACAGGAATGCCTTCAATTGATGGACTGACACAGTGGCAACAACAGTGAGTTAGTTCAGGCACAATTGAGGAACAATTGTGAGGGTGGAGCAGGACCTGGCAGTGTTTCATCCTCTTGTGCATGGCGTCCTTCAAGGCTGGAACCAACTCAACGGCACCTGGCAGCAGCAGCAGTCCACACAGAGGCCTAGGGGTCTCCTTCTGGAACATCAGCCCTTGACAACTATGCAGCGAAGGTCGGACAGACAGGATAGACAGGAGTCATGGTCAACACAAAGACAATTGGCTTATTGAATAGAGATACAACAAAAGACAATATTAGCTCACATGTCAGGTGGTAACTGAATCAACAGGAAGTTCTCCCTAAGTTTTTCAAACTCTCACTAAATCTAAGATATAGATTATATGGAATGGAATATTGGTTATCAGATTAGCTCAACCTTGGGATCTAAGATAAAGATTGGCATTCTGGAAGCCCAAATGTGGTCACTTGAAGGAATGCATTGCTTTATGCTGGTAAACTCCAAATCTGGTTGGAATCACAATTAATATTTCATTTACTGAGTCAAATAAAAATTCTACCCTACCATAGTAACCTTACTCAATGATAAGAAGACAGAAGAGGAATGGCAGCCAGGGAATGCAAAACTGCAACATAAACAAAAACACCAGTTAAAAGGATTCCCTGAGAATATAGGAAAAACATAGATTTATTACAAGATGGATCTCTGTTTTACTTCCAGGTTAAAAAGCGTGGATTCTATGAAGCAAAGATGATATGGAAAGAGACACTGTCTAAGATGCAGGCTAAGATGTAAAGGGAGCCGCCAAAGAAGGGTTGAAACTCTGTAATGCAGACACTGAAAGCCAGATGAACATTGTACGGAATTGAATTAGCAGTAAGCGCAAGTAGCTAGAAAAATTATTTTAAAGGATGCAAATGGAAATTGTAATGATCAGAGTGCTTCATAAATATGGAAATTACAAAGTAAAGATCCAAACTACACACTGATATTATTTCAGCATAGACATATTATTTCCCGACTCTCATGACAGTATACTACATCATGTCAGTACATCATCCTTTTAATAGTAGAAAGCATTTCGTATGTTCTTATCTTTGAGTGGGAATCAAACAATATGATATTCTTTATTTTAATAATATGAGAAATAGAGATGATAATAAAAATGAGATGTGTACCCCCCCCCAAAGTGCTAGAGATACTAAATAAAAGTGATTATTCATTGTGTTGTTATTCTCAAGTTTCCCAGTTCAAAATCACCTGCTGCTCCTTGAGAGAAAGGCAGTACATTCCCCCTAAATACTTACAGTATTGGAAACTCACAGAGGGGCAGTTTTCTCCTGTCTGATAAGGTTACTATGATTTGGCTTTGACTTGATGGCAGTGAGTTTCTTTTGGGGGAAGTTTGGTAATATATTTAACCAGAGGTGAAAAATAAAGATAAGCCAAAGTAATAAAAGAAAAAGCACATTAAAAAGAAAACAATGATAAACGAAGAACACAAAGATTATGACAGAAATATAAAGATATTTAACTTCTGTACTAACATAAGGCCTCAGAATGATCTCACCAAAACATAGTATTAAAAAAATTGTATACCTTACTAGCAAAAGATTGAAAAATAATAAAATGAAAAGGAAAGATGGTAGAAATAATAGTTTACACAAGAGATCTAAAATCAATGATGAGGAGGGCAAAGAAGGCCTGTTGGGATTTGATTAAGTGCAATGTAGCTGGAAGTACAGAAAACTGAATGAAGGTCGAACATGATAGTGGGACAGGAGGAAAATAAAAGGAACTAGAGGAAAGAACTAGGAGGCAAAAGACATTTGTAGAGATATAAACTTGGCATGTACATATTTAAATATTGTGTTAGTCCAGGTAGAATAGAGAAACAAATTCATAAACACCCACATGTATAAGAAAGAGTTTTATATACAAGAGGAATTGAGCATTGAGAAAACATCCCAGCCCAGTCCAGATCAAGTCCATAAGTCTATTAGCCCATATGTCAATACCAATCACCTATAACGTCCTTTTCTGACTCACAAAACACTTGCAATGACGCTGAATGCAGGATGATCACAGGCCAGTGGGTAGAAAATCTTTGGATCCAGTGGCGTTGTAAGCATCTCAGCACTTGCAGGGTCTCCACGTGGCTTCTCCAGCACCCAGGGCTGCATCAGGGTAGGTCTATGTGGCTTCTCCTCAGGGATATCTCAGAGGGAGTAAGCTGAGAGCCAGAAACTCCCGCCTCCAAGTAGGAAAAAATAGGATTTCCCAGAATCCTGAGGAGAAGGTCATACCTACACGGATACCTCATTGGCTATGACTCGATTGACAGACTAGACTCCACCCCTTTCTCTTAATCCTCTCAAGTCCCAAATTGACACCAGATTATGGTATGTAATTACCACAAATATATTAATATATAATGGGATATAGGTCTATGTACATATATTTATAGGTTGAGTATTAATGTAGCAGATGGACATTGAGCATCTACTCAAGTCCTTCCTCAATGCAAGAACACTTTGTTCTAATAACCTAGCATTCTGAATGCTTCCCAACATGATTGCTGAAGACAAAATGGGTGCATAAGCTAATGTGATAAGAAAATTGATGGTGCCTAGTTATTACAGCATCAGGGGCCTTAAAGGCTTGAGGTTAAACAAGCAGCCATCTAGTAGGGAAGCTACAAAGCCCACATGGAGGAAGCACACCAATCCTTGTGATCTCAAGGTGTCAATGGGATGTGGTATCAGGCATCAGAAGACCCAAAACAAACAACCATTTTGATGTGAATGAGAGGGTCTGGAATGGAGACCCAAAGCCCAATTGTAGAAAATTGGACATCTCTTTACAGAAGGGTCACAAGGAAGGGATGAGCCAGTCAGGGTGCAGTATAACACCAATGAAACACACAATATTCCTCTACTTCTTTTTTTTACTCCTCTACTTCTTTAGTGCTTTCTCCCCCTAAATATCATGACCCCAGTTCTACAATACAAGTCTGGTTAGACCAGAGGATGTACACTGGTACAGATAAGAGCTCTTGACACATGGAATCCAGGACAGACAAACCTCTCAGGTCCATTAATGAGAGTAGCAATATCGTGAGGGTAGGGGGAAGACGAGGGGAGAAAAGAGAGAAAGGGGGATCTGATTGCTATGATCGATGTACAACTCTCCTCCCCTCACCTCCACCAGGGGGACGAACAACAGAAGTGTGGGTTCAGGGAGCCAGTGGATGGTGTAAAATATGAAATTAAAAGCAATTTATAAATTAAGATGCGTTCAAAGGGTGGGAGAGTGGGGGAGGGAGAGCAAAAAGGAAGAACTGATACCAAGGACTCAAATAGAAAGAAAATATTTTGGAAATGATGATGGCAACAAATGTACATGTGCACTTGATGCAACTGTAAGAGCCCCCAATAAAATGATTTATTAAAATTAAAAAGAAATATTGGTTCAGAATATGTATAATTCAAATTGAAAAGCAATAAGTTACTCAAAGGTAATGTTTCATTATTAAAACAAACAAACTTCAATGAAAAAAATCTCCATTTATAATATTTTAATAATATGAAACACAGGATAAAATTCATAATGCTAAAAATTAAAAAATATAAATATAACCAGAAATAACAGTATGTGTTATTTATTTTGACAGGCCTAGTAAATAAAAATAAGAATATAAAGGATTTGAAGAATATAATAAGATTGAACTTATGTAAATCTATGTAGTTTCTTTCTAATCATCTATGCAATGCTTATTTTAAGTAGCTACATATAAGTCAAGAAAAAATTAAGCAAAATTGAAATTATATGTGCAAGGACTATGTTTTGCTAAAATAAAGTTAAACTAGAAATTAACTATAATTCAGTTTTATACAACAAAAAAAACTCAATCTTAACCCTTGCAATTAATTCTCTCATATCTGAAATATCAAACAAATAAATCAAAACCATTCTTTCATAGTGGAAAAATCAGGACACACGTATTTAAACTAATGTGATTCTGGAAAGTGTATGTTGACCCATATTAATAACCATAAATCCATTGCTACATAAAAAATTTTTTAAATCAGCTAAGTATTTATTTCATGAGCTTAAAAGGTACATAAGACAAAAATAAAGGATTGGAGGGGAAGAAAATGAAGTAAAAAGTGAGAAGATAGAAAGCAGTAGACATGAAATAGCCAAGAGAAGTTTGAAAAAAGGAAATACAAAACACAGTATTCATCTTCAAATCTAATCAACAATGTAGGAAACAACTAATAACACAGCATTAGAAATTAAAAAGACCTTATACTTTTGCATAAAAAATAAAATCATAAGAGAACATTATATACAACTCTTTGTTCAATTGAACATCTGGATGAAAGAAATGCGCCCTCTTCTGAGAATATATGGATTAGCAAAATGAAGTCAAGAAACTATGAGTAGACCAATTACTGTGAAAGAAATGGAGAGTTGTCTAGAATTACTTCCATTTCTCTGGGCAAAAATTTTAATAAAACAGATCTTTGAAACTTTTCAAGTAATTTCCAAATAATTAGTTAGAGAAAAGAAAAGAAAAGACTGACCAGTTCATCCTGTCAAATGAGAATGACGTGGCAGGGCACCAGACTCCGACAAAGACAGCAGGAGGGTAGGAATTTACCTGGGAGTGTTTTTAACACATCGAACCGGTTCTTTAGAAGCAGATTACTAGGCCTTTCCTTCCAGGCAAGTCTTAGTAGATGCGGACCCCCGCACTGGGTTAGCAGCTGAGCACAGAACTGTTTCTATCACCCATGTTCTCATCACTTAAGTAATGGTTAATACATGTCAGGCACTTTTAAAATTACTTAATGTACATGTATATGACTCATTTACTACATATTTTAATACTAAAATTGAAAATAAAAGTCTTTGTAAATGTGGCATTCTTCATTTATTCATGAGTAGCCAATAGATAGATAGATATAGAGATATATAATTTACCGGGAAGTCATGTAGTCCTGAAATGTTCTTTGTTGGTAGGTTAACCCATTCCTGTTTTAATCCATTTCTAGTGGAATATATATATGTATATTAATATATAATGTATGTATTCATCGGACTTACATATTTCAAAGTGTACTGTACTGATAACTATCCAGTTGACTTTGGCTCATGGTTACTCCATGTGTGTCAGAGTAAAATTATTCCTCTGGATTTTAAACGCTGTTATTTCAGAAGAAGATTGCTAGATCTTTCTTCTAAGGGCGCTTTGGTGGACTTGACCCACCAACCTATCACTCAGCAGCCAACCACATTAGCCATTTTTACAATACAAAAAAGAAATCACTATTGTTTAGGCAATTCCAACTCATAGTAGCCTTTTATATGGTTTCCAAGACTATAAATCTGTAGGAAGAAGATAGCCACACCTTTCTCCCTAGGAGCAGATGGTGGGTTTGAACCACCAACTTTCAAGTTAAAATGCAATGCTTACCTGCCAGTCAGCAGAGTTTCTTATCAAGCAGAGGTTCCAAAATGTGTTATAAGACAAGTGATAATAACAGGATGGTTCTAGCACAAGATAGACATATATACAAAATAAAAAGAAGAGCCCATAAGTAATCCCATACACTTATGGGCAATTGATTTTTCACCAAGGATGTCAAATGAAAAGTCTCTTCAAAAAATGATTTTAAGATAATATGTAACCCTTATCTACTACATTTATAAAAATTTATTCAATATGATCAATGATATGAATCATAAAACAAGAAAAATCTAGAAGAAAATAAAGAACTAAATCTTCCTGGCCTTGTATTTGGCAAAAGATTCTTAGATATGACATCAGAAGCATAAGTAACAAAAGAAAAACAATTGATAATTTAGATTTTATAAAATTTTAAAAATATTGCACAACAATGGGCATTATCAAGAAAGTAAAAAACAACCTATAGAATGGGAAAAAGATTTGCAAATTATATGACTATACTTGATAAGGATCCAGGATATACCATATATACTCGAATATAAGCTGACCCGAGTATAAGTCGAGGTACCCAATTATTACCTGGGAAATCAGAAAAACTGATTGACTCATGTATAAGCCTAGGGTGGGAAATGTAGATGCTATTGGTGAGTTCCAATAATCAAAACAAATTAAAATAAAATTACTAAAAATTGAGACATCAGTGGGGTAATGTATTTAAATATTTATTTTAAATAAAAACCATAAATAAAAGGACAAGTCATTTAACATTTGTAAACCAGTGCAGTAAGCGGAAAATAGGTTCAACAAAAACAATAAGGTATCAACAATGATACCTTAAGAGTACTATTTCCAGAGCTCAATCAGCAACCAAGCTAAAATGTAGAGTTACAATCCTTCAAAACTGGATTCCTCATCATCATCCGTATCCCAATTCAGAGCTTCAGCTGGTGTGAGGTCATCATAGACGCTGTCCTCACTGAGATCGCCGTCATCACCATCACTGCTGTCATTTTCATACAAAGCGCAGTCTTCACTGCCATCCATAGCATTACTAATACTACATTTCTGGAAGACACGTCGCACCATGTCTTCTGGAATGCCTTCCCATGCATCTCGAACGCACTTTGCTATTAACTCTATGTCAGGCTTCATGAGATTTCCTCCTTTTGTTAGTCAGGCTTGACCAGATGACGTACATTCATGCCACTGACCCTTGTATAAGCTGAACCCCAGTTTTTCAGCACATTTTTTGTGCTGAAAATGGCTTATACACAAGTGTATACGGTATATTGAACTCTACAACTCAACAAGACAAATATCTCAATTAAAAAGCTCATCTAGCAATTAAAGAGACATTTCACCAAAGAAAATATACAAATGGTCAATATGCACTTGAAAAAATGCTTAACATGAGTTGTCATTAGAATCCAAATCAAAATCACAATGAAAGGCTACTTCAAATCTGCTAGAATGACTACAATACAGTCTTTGCTGATGGGAACTGTCAAGTGATGGCAAGGAAGTGGAGAAGCTGGACCCCTAGTCCATGTCTGGTGAGAATATAACATGACACAGTCTCTCTGGAAGGTTGTTTGCCAATTCTTTGCAGTTATTTTTAATTACCTTATAATCCCAAAATTCTACTTGTGACTGTATACTCCAATAATTGGAAGCAAATACTCAAACCAATACACAGAGTGTCCATGGCACTGTTCACAATAGCCAACAACCCAAATGCTCATCGACTGATGAATGAGTAAACAAAGTGTGGTCTACCCACACAGGGAACTATTCGCAAACCATTCTCAGGAATCAAGTACAGCTGCATATTACAGTACAGACGAACGATGAAAACAACAGGCCAAGTAACAGAATCCAGATGCGAAGGCCTCATATTGTATGATTCTCTTTGTGTAAAATATACAGAATGGGCAGTTTGGACTAGAAAAGAAACCGGTGGTTTCCAGGGGCGAAGAACATGACTTGGGTTTGTGGTAACACGAGCCTGTCTGGGCACTGGGAGAGGGAAGAGGGTTGCTCACACTGTGAATGCACTGGATACCAGTGGTTTGGGGTTTTTAAATTATTAAATTTACATTAGGATAAATCCCCTTAATTAGATACAAGAGAAAAAAATTTCCAGTACAAGTAACTCAAAAGAAGCTGAAAATGAAGAGAGGGGTGGGTATAAACTTAAATCTTACTCATATTATAGATTAAAAATAAAATGGAAAATAGGGATGATACATCACTCACCTGCTAAATGAAAGGGTCTATCGACACAATATATAATTGCCATATCACATCACTGCCTCTGTGCTTCATTGCATCAAACATCATGGCAGATAAATGGGAATGAGACAATGTTGATGATTAATGAAGCTAGATGGTGATACCTAAGTTTCATGATGACATTCTCTCTATCATTGTATTTTGTGTATGTTTGGAAATGTCCATCACAAAATGTTCTTTTTAACAAGATCAAACAGTTGGACTTATAATCCATGATTACTTATGTCTTGGATTTTACATAGTTCTCAATTGTTTTGCAGAAGTCTTTTGAGAAAAGAATACAGATACATCTGTATTCCTTGGAGAAGTTTCCATGGTGCACAGTTCCCTGTAAACCTCAGAGCTTTGTATTACTTAGTTTTTCATTTGAAACTCATTCCAGAGATTCAGGTTAAAATAGCCATCCATGCTACCCTGCAAGGAGAGATGGGTATCACTAAAAATGCCTACTTTGGCAGTAATCCTCTTTGCTCCTGCCTGGAGCGGCATTGCGTCTCCAGTGGCAGGCCCTCACAGTGTTGTGAGGGCAAGTGTTCAGTGATGTACATTAAATCTGTACTCAGCAATGCTCAGACAACTCGGCTTTCTGCAGGGAATGAACAAAATATACATACAAACACCCCCATTCCCAAATGGCACTGTAGCCTAGTTAAGAGAATTGCTTGCGGGGGAGCACTGTATGCTAAGAGGCCGGTTCATTTTCAGGTTAGAAAACTTTAAATTTAAGTTGACATAGCTTCTATTTCCATCATCAGACTTATCTCAGCTGGGAAAAGATGGTGTTTGTCACTGAAACCCAGCAAATGAAATATGGAGCAGAGGTGAAAAGTCAGTGGTCCAGAGTCTATAAAAGGGGTTGTGATCTGAAATATGTTTTATTTTACATCATTATTGTACCAAATTTGCTTTCCTCTAATAGATTCATTCATTTCCAGTGAAAGCTCTTGTACCCAGCAGCAATCTTTAACAGCAAAAATGCAATTAGCACAAGTTATCTCATTATGTACTAGCATTCCAGATAGCTCATCAAGAATTAAGAATCAAGTCTGAATTCAATGCAGAGGTTCAGGTCTAAATGCGTTAGAGGGAAGCAGGGAATGCTGTTCTGCCAGGTTTCTGGGCCAGGAGCAGCTTCATTCAACAAATCCCATAGACTTCTCCTGTTCCACTCTCTGCGTAGATTCATAAGGCTTAAAGTCTATAAGCTTATCGACTATGTGGTTATTCTGCAATTTTCAGAATACCAATGAATGGGCTAGTTAAAAGACAGAACTGGGTAAGGCTAAAATTAATCCTCCATAAATCCTAGCTTTAAAATCTCTCATCTTCACTTTGTGCACACAACTTTAAAGCCTGTTACAAGGAAGTAAACGGGCCTTTGTGAGCCACAATTTAATGTACTGTTCCCCAAATTACATTACAATAGAAACTAGCAACATCCCTTGGAAAATTAATTTCAGGATTAAATTATAGACAGGGGATTTTATAGACAGGGATATAAGAAATATTTAAATTTAAGAGTTTATTAACAGATGGTAGGAATACATTCACCCTTCACTTATCAATGTGGGTGGGTTCCAAACACCAGGTTATTATTCAAAAATGGGTATATGCAAAAATGGAGAATGACCACATCAGATCACAAAATGGAGGAGGTCTACATTATTACATAACACCCACAGTACATTATTACAGATCTACCACGTTACATCATTGTATATCTGCCATATTGCATCATCATGAGCAGGACCTAACCAAGATGATGCATAACCTAACCATCGCAGCCAGTGTTACTCTCACTTAGCACCTAGGCATTCGTCACTGCTAGATGTGTGTCATTTATGCACAAAATAGTCCAATAATAGATTTTTAAATTATTGTTAAAAATGAAAAATGCTGGATAATGAGACTGTCGATAAGTGTGGAGGAAGTCCATGTTTGCCATTCAGGTTGTATGTCATATAAAATATTAGGAATTTGGGGTGTTGTCCCTAGGTTGTATAATTTATGCATGTCTCTTGTAAGCTCTTAATCACCTATGAGCCCCAGCTCTTGGACCAGACTAGTGATCCCCTGCTGACTGACTATCTGTTCTGCTTGCTGTTCTGCCTTCAACACATCTGTTAGTTACACTTCCTAACAGGGCTCTAAGTATATTGACTACTCTATGACTTTTGCTGTTAATAAAGGACTGTCCTGCTTTCAATGCTGCGTTTCCTCCCCAACATGATATGCTGGCCTTTTAATGTGCCACCAGCCCTGTCATCACAGAGACAGTGAGAGAAAAGACATCTGGCATCCATAACTCTCAGAGGATCCATGAAAAAAAGGCAGGTAGATTGTTCTCTCAAAGTAAGTTCTGAAAACATTGAGTGATGAATATCGTGCTAAAAGTCCCTTTCTTCTCACTTGGTAACAACAGGCCAGTGCAACCAGTTTAACAACTGCAAGTTAAAACAATTCACACATACTTTGCATACACAGCCTAACTTTTTATTTAAAAAGATACATTTCTAATCGTTATATTGACTCCTTGGAGATAAATCCCAATTATTTTGAAAACATTATTTTTCCCTATCCACAATGGAAATGTCCTAAAATATGACAGTGAACTATGTTATCAAGTCCTATTGTCCAATTAACTGTTAAAAAGTAATTCTAAGAAGTAAGTCAACATTGCCTCTAAGTCTCTGGATGAACATTTCGTTGCTCTACCTGCAGACTGAAGCTACGGGCGAGCAAAAGAAAATGTGAGCCTGCGGGTCAAGATGACAGGGGTTTGGTTTGGTTTGGTTTTTCTTTGCCCAATAAAAGAAAGAAGAGACAATGAGAGGACCATAACAAATATGATCAATCCTATAGAGGAATGATTTTTAGACCTCTAAAGTTAGCAATAACGATAAATCAGTGCTTCCTTTGACATGTTAGTTGCCAAGTTACTAGAGTAGTAAACTACACTATCCAGAATCTAGAACTGGGAATTGAAGCCTTTGGGGACCACACCGAAACGGAATTGAAGCTAGCCAAGTGGGAGTCAAAAAAAATTGTGAAACCTTTGGTAAACTACACATTATATGAGGGCGTACTAAAAAAACCTGGACTTTTTTTCAAAGCTATGTACCAAACATTTTTTTTAAAACAAAACAACCTTATCACCTTGAAAGAACAGCAGCTTGACAACCTCGAAGAGATGAAGAAATGAACAAGGGATGAGTTTGAAAACTGTTTGCAGGAACAGAATCGCAGACTTGACAAATGTGCTGAATGTAGTGGACAGTACTTTGAAGGTGATAAGGTCGCTTTGTTTTTTAAAAAAATGATTTTAAGACATAGCTTTGAAAAAAATTTCCAGGTTTATTTTGGTCCATCTTCATTCACAGAAACAAAAAGAAGCCACAGGGTACAAGATCAAGTGAGTTAGGTGTGTAGAGAAAAAGAGGCATGTTTTTTTAAAACCAAAAGCTTACACACGGAGATGACTGCGTGAGCAGGTACATTGTTATGGTGGCAAAACCAATCTCCCATCTGCCACAAATCAGGCCTTTTTGTCACACATTGGCAGAAAATCTTTTCAGAACCTCTAAATAGAAAGCTGATTAACAGTCTGACCTGGTAGAATGAGCTCCAAATGCAGTACAAGTCGACATTTTCATTAATTTGGGAAAGTGTAGGCATCCAGAATGAGGTTTGTCATCAGTCATCATTTCACCTTTTTTTAGCAAGAAAACCACTCATGCACTTTAGTTTTTCCCATAGCATTTGTCTGTGTAAACTGTGTTCAACATCACAACGGAATTTCACAGCCACATCCTGTTCTCTGGAATCAGCCATCACAAAAACCAAGGTTGGAGCGAAACTGCTTTCATGAAAAAATTCACTGTGCGTAAAGGGAACCTTCCCAAGTCACGCCACTGGGTGCACTCACAGTGCATACTACTAAAGCTCTGCTCTACCCAGCCCACCTCCATTTGGAGTCAGTGGGGTGGGAGTGTCTGGGGGTAGCCCCTATATCCCATATTAAAAGGCAGCTGATGGAATCCCTGGTGGTGCAGTGGGTTACTGGACTGGGAAGTCAGTAGTTCAAAACCACCAGCTTCTCCACAGGCTATAGATGAGCCTTTCTCCTCCCCTAAAGATGTATGTCCAGGAAAACCTCAGGCAGTTCTCCTCTGTCTATAGGGCCTCTGTGGCAGTGAGGTTGGTTTCGTTTTGGATTATTGCTGCAATGCTGTGTGTGTGTGTGTGTGTGTGTGTGTGTGTGTGTGTGTGTGTGTGTGTGTGTGTTGGGGAGGGATAGGGCTGGGAGTGTGTGGGTGGGCGATGTTCTTAGACCCAACAAGACAAGCTGCTATGACAAGTGTGGGTTATAGTTCACATGCAAATCACTGAGGACAAGAGAGAGGGCTCACCAACAGAACAGCACCAGATCTCCTTTCCAGTCAGAGTAACAGGAAGAATCCAAGCAGCAGGCCAAGGGTTTTCTTTCTTTCTTTTTTTTTTAATTATCCAAGTAATAATTCCAGAGCAAATGATTGAGACACACAGGGAAGTATGGAGCCTCTGGACTTAGAAGGTCTAAAATTGGAACCAAACTTTTTGTAACATTTTTATAAACATAGCTTATAAAAGGTTATAGCCAGGTTCCTACTTGGGCTATAACCTACCCTCAGAGAAGTCACCACAAGAGTGACCACACTCAGAGCAGCCCAATAGGATACTGCCACCCCATAGTCATGTTGTTCATTTACGGGTCTCTCCACCAAATGCGGGTTCTGATCCAGTGCCATTTTTTACCATAAACAGTGCTGCCTTCTCACACAGTGGCCTTTCTACCGTGGTCAAGTTTGCAGGGTAACAGAGCCAGAATGTCAACCCAAGGTAAATTTGCTCATACAGAAGGAAGTATCGTTTGGTTAATACTTTTGCCCACTGTTACATGTGGGATTGTGAACCAGTGTTACAAGATACCTTTCTTTTCTTTTCAATAATTACACATATACATGTAATCACACACACACACATATATAGATATTGTTGTTAGGTGCCAGAGTGACCCTGCCTATGCACAACAGAACTCAACAATTCACAGTCCTGTGTCATCCACACACCCAAAATATAAATATAGATATATTTAAGAAAAGTCAGAAGTTCAGTTTCTTTCTAATTTAATCTCCCAATTTTTATATGAAAATCCTAGTGTAAGAGTATGAGACCTGGTCTCATATTGAACTCGAGTTGGAAGAGGCGAGCCCGGTCACAAAATGGAGGTAAAACTGCTGCCTGGCTGCCCCCAGCCCGACTCTGGCAGCCGCCGCCCGGGGGAGGAGGGGTCATGATCCAAAGGGACCTGAGCAGCTGTGAAAACTGTTTATTGGTGGTCTGAGCTTTGGAACTACAGACGATCGTTTAAGAGAAAATTTTGAGAAATGGGGCACACTCACAGACTGTGTAGTGATGAGAGACCCCCAAAGAAACGTCCCAGGGCCTCTGGTTTTGTGACTTCCTCCTGTGTTGAAGAGGAGGATGCAGCAATGTGTGCACAGCCACAAAAAGAGCTGTGTCCGCAGAGGATTCCATGCAGCCTGGGGCCTATTGGACAGTGAAGGAAAGTTTTGTTGGTGGTATAAAAGAAGCCACAGAAGAATGTAACTTGAGAGACTCCTTTGAAAAGTATGGCAAGAAAAGATTGAAACCATAGACGTCATGGAGGACAGGCAGAGTGGGAAGAAGAGGATTCGCCTTTGTAACTTTTGATGATCATGATACAGTTGATAAAATTGTTGTTCCGAAAAACCACACTATTAATGGGCATAATTGTGAAGTGAGAACGGTTCTTTCAAAACAAGGGATGCAGTCTGCTGGATCACAGAGAGGTCATGGAGGTGGATCTGGCAACTTCATGGGTCGTGGAGGAAGCTTTGGAGGCAGTAGAGGGCACTTTGACCGTGGTGGGAACTTTGGTGGAAGAGGAGGCTATGGTGGTGGAGGTGGTGGCAGCAGAGGGAGTTATGGAGGAGGTGATGGTGGTTATAATGGATTTGGAGGTGATGGTGGTTATAATGGATTTGGAGGTGATGGTGGCCACTATGGCGGAGGTCCCGGTTATAGTGGTAGAGGGGGCCATGGAGGTGGAGAACCAGGATATGGAAACCAAGTGGTGGATATGGTGGAGGTGCAGGATATGATGGTTACAATGAAGGAGGAAATTTTGGCCATGGTAACTATGGTGGTGGTGGAAACTATAATGATTTTGGAAATTACAGTGGACAATAGCAATCAAATTATGGACCCATGAAAGAGGCGGGCAGCTTTGGTGGAAGAAGCTCTGGTAGCCCTTACGGTAGTGGTTATGGATCTGGTGGTGGAAATGGTGGATATGGTAGCAGAAGGTTCTAAAAATTCAGAAGAAATGGCTACCATTCTTAGCATGAGAGAGAGCGAGGAGCTGTCCCGAAAGCTGCAGGTTACTCTGAGACAGTCGTCCGAATGCGTTAGAGGAACTGTCTAAGTCTGCCACAGAAGGAGCGATGGTCCACAGTCAGAAAGTCGCTGCAGCTGCAGCAGGCAGCCCTTCCTGCTCAGGACTGTCGTAGCCACGGTTTGCCAAAAGTGCAGCTATTGATCGAGGCAATGGAGTGTCGATTAGATGCACAGTCCTGAGGCCTTTTATCGGTTGTAGCTTTGTCTTTGTCTTTTCATTACATCAGGTATATTGCCCGGTAAATTGTGGTTGTGGTACCAGGAATAAGAAATTAAGGAACTGAAAAAAAAGAGAGTATGAGACTAAGAATCGAAGACTTCAGGTCTCGTATCCCTGCGTTAGCATCGTGACCTCCGTCTCTACGGTAAACGGTGGCAAAAGGCAACTGAAAACTTTCTCTGTGATTCTGTTCTTTCTTCTCTTTGGAAAAGGGGTGCTATATCTGCTCACATCCTCTGTACTTAAATGAGCTTCCAAGGTTAATGGACCCTTGTTCTATCCCTCCTTTTCACTTGATCATTTACTTGAAAGCAAAGTGTGAGGGGGGAAGGTCAAGGATCTTTTCAAATCATCAGTCTCATCAGGGAACTAGATTCCCCCAAAAGGCAAGAGAGCTGATGTTATCTTTCTTAGACCACATTACCTGTTTTTGCTTAAATGGTCTAATAAATTGGGTCAAAGTACAGAGCAGTGAATTTTTCAAAAGTATTGCTTATACCTGGGTGAATATAGACTTTAATTGTATTTTTTTGGCATATCAACATACTGCACAAAGATTACGACCCTAGTTGAAGTTGCTTCAGATTGTGGCTCTACTATTTGCTCTGTTCCCTTTGTTACCTTTATGTTGCCCCCTCTACCACAGCCACTGAGCCCCTGGTGGCGCCCATGGCCAACACTGGACTGTTAGCCAACGGAAATGTGAACCCACCCAGAGAAACCTTGGAGACTGTCCTGGCACTCGCTTCTGAAGGTTGTAGCCCTGAAAACCCTGTGCAGTCATTTGAATTGTACTTTGCACGCATGAGCAGAATTGACTTGACAGCAACCAACAATAGCAACCAACACACTGCCAAGCAAAGCAAGGGTGATGTGGAATCCATTTGTAATTGGAAGAAAGCTGAGATGATATTTTTTCATATTCCAACTACATTTTTTTATTTGTAGCATTATGAGGACTACAAGTCAACGATTGTGTTTTGTGACCAAGAAATGAATAGATGAACTTATCAACTCCCAAACTGTCTCCAGCACCAAATCTACAGCTGGTCCATGACCTGGGGACTGGGTTCTTTCTTTCATTTTGAATTGCAGAAAGAAAGAAAGAAAGAGAGAGAGAGAGAGAGAGAGAGAGAGAGAGAGAGAGAGAGAGAAAGAGAGAGAGAGAGGTCTGTGTGGGTAAAGTCTCTGTTATATATGAGGGAAGGGGCTTCAAAAAGCTTTTAAAAAACAGGGTTAAAAGCTAATGAAACTTTTCAATGAATTATTCGAGCTCCCTCATAGTAGAAATATAGTCCACGAGGAATCAAAGTATAAACTGGAAGGGAAGGGAGCAGAGTGCCGTGACAATGTAATGCGTGCCATTGAAAAGGTGAGGAACCTGGGCTTTACAGACACTGTGTGCCTCGCCGCCCCATCACAGCCCCATCCGGAGATACCCCATGTTTGTCGATTGGTCCCCAGGTGTACTTAAGGCCATCCAGATGTTTGTTTTTATTTAATGTAAAGAAAAATTTTGTAAGGCCAATTCAATTTTTCATTGTTAATTGGTGACCTCCTTTGTTTACATTTGTAAAATTTTTTAATAATGGCAGGTCCTCTGGAAGTTGGAAAAAAGAGTACTAGACACGCAATGCCCCTTTCCTCAGCTTTCCCCAGCTGGTAAAGTCTCGTATAACAGATATATTATCAGAACCATGAAACGCTGCTAGCGCAACCCTCTGGATTTCCCAGAGACTGCGTTCACTTACTGAAGATTTGAGGGTTAAAAGATTTCCTGATATGTCTCTGGTTCTGCCTCATAGTTATTAGAAATGCTTCTTGCTGACTGGAACACGGGCATCTGCAAGACTTCCATCTTCCTCCCTAACTCCGGCACACACACATTGCACTAAAGAAACACTGCACGGGACACTTCGTGTTGGGAACAGGTACTATTCTTTGATTTTACAGTAGGAAGCTGCTCCGAGGCATTGAAAGCAAGCCATTAAAGGATAAATAGGTCATATTGAAATGTGATTTGAAAACAGGGACCTTTATAGTAATCCAGTTAAAGCAAAATGAAGAACACAAAAGCTACCTCCTCCATTTGTTCCCCAAGAAATCTTATATAAAGAGAAAATATTGACCATCACTGAATATTTTAATATTTCTTACTGACACTTGTTGAAAACATCTTAAGTATTTTTTTTAATCTTAAGAAGGCCAATGCCACCGTGCTTAAGTGCTTGGCTGCCAACCAAAAGGTTGGTGGACCAAACGGCCTGATAACAATGCTGTACAACGTTGTTGTGTGTTCCACAGAATGATGGACAGCCATTAGGTAGCCATGTCTATAGTTTCAAAAATAACACTCTTTTAAGAGGGCAGAACCTTCAGTCCTGCAGTGGGCAGGCATTACAAGAATCTGAATGAGATGCTGGAAATGTTTTTTCAGGAACAGGGATGGATTAGTCAATAGCAAGATAAGCATAGGCTTGTTTTGACTTATTTGCCAATCTGTAGAGGAACTTTTCATACCATTTGCTACAGATTGATAAATGAACACAAATGTTCACCACCAATGTGAAATTATTCACTAAAAATTAATAAACACAGTAAACTTATACTTTCCTTGCTTATTGGGCACTGAGTCCCCATCCCAAAACAAACTCAAACCTGCCACCTCTGATTCAATTCTGACTCATAGCAACCCTGCTCGACAGAGTATGCAGGGATGTAAGTCTTTGTGGGGCTGACTACAACATATTCCTCCTACAACATCCCTGTCAGGGACTGTACATTTGGAAAGAGGCTTTGATTCAGTAGGAAGCTGTGGTGGGATTGGGAGAGAGAGGAGCCAGGCCAGAACCATAATCTTTGATGTGGTGGGAAAATATGAAATGGCTCAATACAGAATGGTAAATAAGCACAACAATACCCATCAGCTAATCTGACTCTATTGAACAATATTCTGCTGTGTGGTGTCTGTGCTGATGGATACTTGGTGCTCCTCCCCCAATCCTTGGAAATATCTCAGGCCTAAGTCACCCACTTGTGCCCTGGATTCTGTACCCTCTCATTCAAGACTGTTGCGTCCCTTTCCTGGAAAGCTGTGACAGTAAGGTGCCTATCTCTTCTCTTATATCAACTATGGTACATAGAACCCAATTAGGACTTTAACTAGAATTACTCCCAAATACTTCTCATAAATGATTTCCACAATATTAAGATTTTTTCAGCAGTAAAACCTCAGTTTGCATTTCATTCCATCTATCAGCAGTATTTAATTCAGTTGGTCATTACCAACCTCTTCCTGGATTTTCCTCCCTTAACTTTAGGCCAGAACTCCTTGGGGCCCTCTTTAGCCTTTCTTCTCAGTCACCTTGCTGGCTTTGTCGCATGCTCCTGTCCTCTTTCCTTCTTAAACTGCTCTTCTTGCCTGGCAAGCTGAGGGCTCAGGAGTGATGGGTTACACTGAAGTAAATGTGCACCCCTCTGTTCCCACCCATTGCGCTGCATGTTTGCCAAGAATCAGTTTATTCCCAAGCCTATTTGTGCCAGTTGTACTTATAATTACATACTTAAAATATTACATGAACTAATGAAATACAATTTCAAAGGGAAATAATCGCCATTTTTCACAAACATTATAAGAAATCCCTTGGGGAATGCTCAATAAAGACAACTCAAAAAAAAAAAGAGCCTGTGAGCAAAATAATTATAAAAGTAAACTCTAGCACTTCAGGCTCAGCACTCAGACCTCCCTCCAACTGCCCACCACTTGGTGATCTCCAACCCCACAGCCTTAAACCAGGGCTTTGAACCAGTGCCTCCGGTCTGACTCTGCTGAGACGTGGCCTTGCCACCAAACACAGACTGAATTAAGTTACATGTTAACAAGAACCTCAAGTGGTCCTTATGTATCCTTTTAAATAAATGTAATTGTTAAATGTCATTTGAAAAGATACTTAAGAAAGAAACTTCTTAAAAATATAGATTCTGAATCAGTCATTCTAGGATAGAATCTCAGCCTGGGATTCAATTTAGCCTTCAAATCTCAGCCTGGAAAATGCCCTACTTTAAACACCACCTTTATACAGATACTCCCCATGAGTACATCTTCAGCCCCTCTTCCTCCTAAATCTTAGACATTTAGCTAGTTCCTTGTTTATCATTTCACTTGCTTGTTTAGTAACCACTTTTAATATACTATGACCAAATCTGGGCATTTCATCTTCGCCCCAAACCTCCCATGTAGTTCCCATCCCAGGAAAAGGCAACTTCATTCATCCAGTGGTTCATGAGGGACATGTGTGACATTGTCTTTAGTTCCTTTTTTTACTTTGTATCTCCATCCAATCAACTAACAAATCTTTTTTCACTTTACCTCTTTATCAATCAACTAACAAATCTGTTAACTGCACCCCAGACCAAAAGCATCCAAACTACCACAGTCAGGTTGGCTCTGAGTCATCGTTCCTCTGCAGGAGGGGGTAGAACTGCCCACCAGGTCTCTAAGTTTGTTCATCTCTGCAAAACTGGATTGCCAAGTCTTTTCCTGCTGAGTGGCTCATGAGGTTCAGCCACCAACCTTTTGGTTAGCAGCCAAGCTCTTTAACCTGGGCTCTTGTCAAATTAAAACAAACTCACTTCCATTGAGTCCATTCTGACTGATAGTGATCTCATGGACAAAGTAGACCTGGCCCTGTCGGTTTCTGAGATTGTAACTCGTGGTGGGAGTTGGAAGCCCCATCTTTCTCCCATGAGCTGCTGGTCATTTTGAATGACTGATTTTTCAGTCTGGTAACCCACTAACTTTGCCAACAGGCCTCCTCGAAGCTGCCCCTTTCACATGGGCTGTAGACCTTGTTCTTTACCAGTCTTCACCATTTCCATCTCCCCCATGGTTGGCTCTAATCCAATTGCAGTGCGGCCCTGAAACTTTTCATTTTCTATTCTCGGTTCTGGGTAAGGCAGCTTATTATCTTGGTAACTTGACAAATTACATATCAAGGGAAGCTTTGGTCTCCTCAGAGTTGTAAAAAATCATTCACCTACATGGTTCATCCTATTTCTGTCTCTCATTATCCTTGCTGTCTTTTTCTGGACAAAAGGAAAAATAATCTTAGACAATAGTCTCCATATGCTAGTCCCTTTCCACCTGTCAGTCTTCTCTCCCCCTCACACTGTCCCAGCTTTATATACAGTTGCTCAAAGGCACTGAACATGCCTCCACTGGCAGTGGGGCCTTTGTGATTGCTGTTGTCTTGCCTAGATGCCTGTAGACCTTGCACCTCTCTCTCATTTAAAAGCTCGGCTCACTCACCTCTTCAGATAGGCCTTCTCTCTTGTTTCTGAAACAGTGCCCTTCCATCACTCCCTACCACTGCCCTATTGTTATTTTCTTAGTAGCCTTTACTGCCACGTGACCTAAGGCAGGTTTGCTTTGAAAATTACATTTATCAGAGTTGAATAATTTTATGTCTGTATTTTAAAACATTTTTATATTAAAGTCTTTGTCGATATATTATGCAATACAATCCAGAAGTAGAATGAATATACTCATGCAATGTAAATCTTAGGCTCCCAGGGCTTTAGCAGGGTTCCCCTCTGGACCCTGAGAATAGTGTGTCCATCCCAACCTATAGCCATGGCTAGATCCCATGAGGTTTTAAAATACTGATATGGGACAATCATCCATATCATACACTTGAGGGCAACCTGAAATTGACCTTCCTCCCCATATTTATCAGTCCATGCCTTGCATTATGCCTGCGCAGCCTCACGATTTGTTGCTTCTCATGGAGTCAACCCCACTGAAGCCAACAAATAATACCTCTGTAGAAAGTCTGTTAGAGATGCTTAGTAAAAGTCTTATAGCCAAGGATCAATTTATGGGACAATGAGGCAGGATTGAACTTTTTTTTAATCATTTTATTGGGGGTTCATACAACTCTTACCACAATCCATACATACATCAATTGTATAAAGCACATTTGTACATTCGTTACCCTCAGCATTCTCAAAACATTTGCTCTCCACTTCAGCCCCTGGAATCAGCTCCTCATTCTCCCCTCACTCCCTACCCCCCTCCCTCATGAACCCGTGATAATATGTAAATTGAGTTTCTCATGAAGCACTTCAGAGGTGCTCTCAACCCACCTCCCTTAACTAACCTTCTACATAAACAGCTTTTCTCTCTTTTTCTTCTTTCCTGGCAAGTTGAGGGCTCAGGATTGATGGGTTACACTGAAGTAAACGTGCACCCCTCTGTTCCCACCCATTGTGTTGCATGTTTGCCAAGACTCAGTTTATTCCCAAACCTATTTGTGCCAGTTGTACTTATAATTACATACTTAAAATATTACATGAACTAATGAAATACAATTTCAAAGGGAAATAATCGCCATTTTTCACAAACATTATAAGAAATCCCTTGGGGAATGCTCAATAAAGACAACTAAAAGAAAAGAGCCTATGAGCAAAATAGTTATAAAAGTAAACTCTAGAAAGATTATATACTCTGATTATATCATAGGTATTTTTATGGTGAAACCCAAACTGGAATTGATGATAGCAGACACTGCTTAGAGGTTGTCACTTGTGTGAAAGTGACAACAACCCTGATCAACAGTTAAAAAGTGGAAATAAAAAAACCGTAGGGACACCTCTGTCCTATAGGAACAGATTGCCAGATAGATAAGTTCAATTGTCTAGTTTATGTAGATAGATGATGGTGATGATGATGATGATGATAGATAGATGACAGATAGATGATAGATAGATAGATAGATAGATAGATAGATAGATAGATAGATAGATAGATAGGTGATGGGTGGATTTCTAGTCTAGCTAGATAAGTATAATTGTCACACTGGCGGATATGCAGGGTCATTCAGGGTGGACAGATGTCAGTAGAGCTTTAGACTAAGACAGACTAGGAAGACGGGTCTAGTAATTCTTAGCTACAAACAATGAAATACAACCCAATGATAGCTGATATCCAACATAATGCTGAAAGATAAAGTCCCTTGGCTGGAAGTCACTCAAGATCAAAGTGTGACACAATAATACACAGCATAGCAACAGGCATGGAGAGGGCGCAGAACTAGGCACCGCGATGTCCTGTTAGACATAAATAAAGTCACCATGGGCCAAGGCTGACTTGAAGGCAACTAAGAACAACTCAACAAGGGATCATAAAAGCATGCTTTTCTATTTCTATCAACTTTTTCCATTAACTAACCAAATGTAGAGCCCATCAGTGTAAAATCAAAAGGTTTTTATGTTGCTTGAAAACAGCTTTCAATAGTAGAGATTACTGCCCCATAACAGACATGTAGAGAACAGCGCTCACTCCCTGCCATTGAGTTCATTCCAACACATAGTGGCCCAGTAGGAGAGAGCAGAGCAGCCCCTGTGGGTTTCCAACACCAGTCTTTCCGGGCGTACCCAGCCAGCAAGGGAGGTAAAGTGCTGAGATAGCTCTACAAGGTAAGTAGTCATTATCTCGACTTTATACTCGAGCTGTAAGGAGAGTGAACGACTGGAAGCTGAACTCTGAGATCTGCTGGACCCCTGAGCCCATGATCTTACATATTATGCCAATTCTGCCCTCTTGTTCATTTATATCTTCATTGTCAGTTCAGAACTGTTAAGGGCCCAGTCTCTGTGGCACAATGGGATGGTGCATTTGTCTGTTAATCGAAAGGTTGGTGGTTTGAGCCCACCCAGGGTGGCTACATTTTTTGTTTACCCCTATTTTCTGAGACTACATACCTCTTTCTACTCACAGAGAAACAAAAGCGTCTTAAAAGAACCCGAGCTGGTGGTTCAAACCCACCAGCTGATTTGTGGGAGAAAGCTACATCTGTCTGCTCCTCTCAAGACTGGCACCCTCAGAAACCTTTATAGGGTGCTCTGAGCCAGGATCACCTTGATGGCCATGGGCTTGTTTTATTTTAAGGAGGCAGTGGTACTTCACTGGTAGAGTTCTCACCTTCCATGAGGGAGACCTGAGTTTGCTTCCCAGGCAACGCACCATGTGCACAGTCACTCCACAATCGTCAGTGAGGCTTACAACTTCTAATGATTCTGAACAGAAGAGATTTCAGATTAAGACAGCCTCGGAAGAAAGGCATGGCGATTTAATTCCAGTAACTGGGTCAAATAATGCAGCTCAGATGGAAATCCACATGTCTCCTTCAAGCCGGAAAATCACTGCTCACATCAAGCCAAGTATTTCCTTGGGGGGGGGGGGAAACAGAATCCAGTATTTCCAAGGCCTTATGGGTTTTCGTGAGAAACCATAAATCTAAAGTTTGTGATATGAAATTCTGACATTTAAGTGCTAAAATATTTTTAGGTGACACATAGTAAGTATGAGTACTAGAGTATGACTATACTCCAACTATGGTCCATGGGCCATCACTTGCAATATCTGTTCTAAGGGTTACTATCTTTCCATACATTTTTAATTTCTTCCAAAGGAAGCAACTTCCTTCCAAATGGTAGCAAGACCCCATAATTTGTACATCAGGTTTGAAGGTGACACAGGAGGAGAAAGCAGGTAATACCAGTTCATTCTTGAAACAACCAAGCATGTAAGTGAGAAGACCAAACCCTCCCCGCTGGTCATGTGATGCCATGTTCTGTATCATGTGACTTTAGGAGATTGGTATCAAACTCCTTCTTTTATATTTTGTTTCTCTAGATGAATTCTTTTCCCCTCTCATTGGCGAATGCTGAGCTTCTCCATCCCCCACAACTCCTTATTGTTAGTCAGATGGGAGATTGTGGTAGTTACATAATCATCTGTCAATTTGTGAAGGGGTGGTGTCTAGCCCATCAATCAAGTCACAGCCAGTGAGGCCTCTGTGTGGGCACGACCTTCTCCTGAGGATTCTGGGAACTCCTGTCTTGGAGGGGAAACACACGCTCTCTCTGCTTAGTCTTCCTGCTGATAAGACACATGGAGCTGCACTGATAGAACCAGAGCCCTGGAGCTGGAGGAGCCACTTGGAGACCCACACCAGTGCTCAGAGGCTTCCACCACCACTGGATCCACAAGACTTTCCACCCATTGGCCTGTGATTTCCCTGCCATCTGCATAATTGCATGTGTTGCATGAGTTTGAAGAGGAATTTACAGACTGGTATCGGACATGTGGGCTAATATCAGACATATGGACTTAATCTGGACAGAGCTGGGATATTTTCTTAATGTAAAATTGTTCTTTGATATAAAACTCTCTTACACACATATGAGTCTCCCTGAATTTGTTTCTCTAGTCTACCTGGACTAACACAGAGACAACAAATTATTACCTATGCAAAACTATAGAAATAGGTTTGTATACTTAGCTATAATACATAAAGTAACTAGGGAATTTAAATCATATATTTTTCAAGCTTTCCAGAGAAGGATAGCCTCTCCCCACCCCCACCAAGGGAACATTTAACTCAGGAATGTGTTTAAATCCCCTTGGCATGTTGAAATAATCATTAATGTTTACAGTCACTATAGAAACGAGAAAGTCTGGCAATTGAGTCAGAAAGGAGCCTGCGAGAGGAAGATAAGCTGTGTCAATTATTGAACATCTGTCAAACATTTAGCCAATTTAAAGTGACAGGCAAAAAGCTAAAAATTGAGAGCAGATAGAAGGTATTTTTACTAACGTTCATTTAAGAATATGAGTCTTGCATTGTTTCACTGCCATTATAGAGGGATAATTAACTTTTATTTGCAGTCACATAAAGGAGGTGTTTTCTATGGGTAAGCTGTCATTGCATGTGTAAATTTTTTATGCTATAATAATATTAATCCATCTCAACTGGATGTTACTTTTCAGTTTATTGAGCTTTTTTGCATACATTATTTAATTTAGTCTTCATGAGAGCACACTGGAGTTTGCTAAAGTAGTATCCACATTTTACAGAAGCAAGTTCTTAGGAGTAGAGGGGTGAAAATTCAAATGAAAATGCATTTGAGCTCAGGCATAATTTTTCACCCCTCTGCTCCTAAGACTTTTCACATAAGCAGTGCCCTAAATACATGCCTCTTGCATCTGTAATGTTCCCTGAGGCCCCTGACAGGCATCACCAACCAGTTAGGATGATTTTCTATGCATTCCAGTCCATGGTCAAAGTAAGTCCTTGCAGATAGCCAACACACTCAGGGGCTAGAAAGGAGAGTTACGTGGTTTGTCTGCATGCTCTTCAGGCTCATGCTATGGTTTCCAGGGTGGTCGTTGTTTTAATACTCACTAATTTTGTCAATTTTTCAAGTGTTTTAGGTACAATTCGGGGTGAATTGGTTTTTAAACTTGTAACGATAACATTTTTGATACTAATGTAGAAATTAAAGGAAAGGTTTCTGCTAAGATACTGATAATGTTGTGATAATACATGTTAATTCAGTGTAGATAGATTCACAAAATGATTTTGTTGTTAGTATTCATATAATCAAAGAAATACTACACTTAACCAATTGACAAGTCTATGACTCACATGCTATGCTCTCAGCAAGGAACATTACCAAGGATTCCAGGTGGTCTGGAAGAGACCCAGGGATGTGGGGCAGGTGGGGGTGGAGGTGACACCATGCCTAGGAACGCCACGGCAAGCTTGTCAAATGAAGTGATGTTACCCTGTCCTCGCACCTGAAAAACTTGAGATTAGTGAGATTCAGTGATATGGCCAAGGCCACGTACACAGATACAAAATAGCCCCTTTCTAACTTCTGAAACAAGAAACCAATCCCATAGTTGTCCAGCTGATCTCAACTCATAGCAGCCCTGCAGGACAAAGTAGGACCACTCCATGGGGGTTTCAAGACTGTAATCTTCACGAGCACAAACTACCCCTCCTTTCTACTCTGTAGCTGCTCAAGAACTTGACCTACCAACCTTTCCAGTTAGCAGCTGAGCACGTTGGCCACCTGGGCTTCTTTTATTTTTAACTGATGATGACTGCTTTCATAAAAACTGCAGCCTTGGAAACTCTATGAGGCAGACCTACTCTGTCCTATTTGGTCACTATAAGTAGTAATCAATTGGATTGCAATGGACTTGAAGATGTCAATGTAGCTGTATTAACCATAGTTTCTGACCTGGTCCGTCAAGTAGTTGTTATAGAATGGATCTGTAGAATAAAGTTGAACAAATATATAATTCATCCAACAACTGTATTTACCCTATGCCTTATCAATAATAAACATTAACCATTTTTTAGTATTGTACACAGTGCTAATTATAATTGGCATTTTCTCATGGTGTTGCACTTGACCCAACAGCCCTATAAAGTATCATCCTCACTTTTCCAATGAGAAGACCTCATTCTTAGATAAGTATCTTGACAAAACCAGATATTGCGAATCCCAAATGTCAGGGTAGATATTTGACCTGTTAAAGAAGATACTCTTTAAATATCTGAGGTGAGAATATTAATTTTAAAAGAAAAATCAAAACACTGAATTGCTTAGAAGTCAAGTAAAGATGATATTTTCCTTCTGAAGTTTTTAAAAATCATTTTATTGGGGGCTCATACAACTCATCACAATCCATACATATATCAACTGTCTAAAGCACATTTGTACATTCATTGCCCTCATCATTCTCAAAACATTTACTCTCCACTTCAGCCCCTGGCACCAGCTCTTTATTATTGATACTGTTTGTTACATATTTTAATTATTTAACAGAAGAGTTACAAGAGCCATTGATAAGAAGCCACTCTTTGTATAAGACAGCTATTACAACGAACAAGTTCATATGTGGTAGTGAGTGGATGGGAGGTGAATATGCATGCATTTTCCAAAGACCATTCCAACAGGCACATATGAGCAATGATAGAAAGGTAATTGCCAAATAGAGGAGGGATATATGGTAACTTCTGAAAGAAAGAAAGAACTGATGAAGGTTTATATTAGCCAAGGTTCCCCAATTTTCACTGTAGGGTGCATAAATCCTCAGTATCCACTAGGGAAGGGAAAAAACAAACAAACAAACAAACTCAGATATATTGTTTTTAAAAACAAACAAAAAGAGAAGATGCCTATATGAAGTGTTTCCTCGAAGTTGATTTGCTCTCGCATTGCAAACACCGTCTGCATTCACTTTCTCTGCCCGACAGTCCTCAATTAGTTTCACCCCCTCAACCAGTTGTCAATAGCACAGGAGACACGGGCAGAGGGAATTCTGTGCTCCCAAGGGGACAGAAGGTGCTCTGTGCTGGCTTGACTTTCAGAAGCCCTGATTGGCTTTACTTGAGTCATGTGACCCTGATTGGTCCATTCGCTGCATCTTAGGAGATGAGCTAATACAATGGAGGGCACCCCGTGCTTTCTTTCTAGCCAGGGGTCCAAGACACTCAGGTATCAGAGATCCACCTTGACCAACAGACCAGAGTACCTGTGACCAGTGTTACTCACTCGCACGGGGGTACGATGCAGAGAATTGCTTGGGACGTGGGAGTGGGGGAGGTGGAAACATCTTTGAATATAATGAAGTCAAGTATTTTCTTGGTAAATTTGTTTAGAGTTTACTTGTGCTCAGAATTCAAATGGCAACTGTCTGAATTTTACATCACATCTTTAATTGAGGAGGGAGTGGAATTATTTCATAATCTGGTGGGGGAAAAAGGTTGTTTACTCATGACTTAGGTGGGAGCTCATTATACTACTTGAAAACTTGCTCAGTTAGTCAGATTACTGCTTAAATCCTTTTTAAATGCAAATAATTATCATTTAATTGACACTTTCTACCATTTACTTAGGACTTTCCTCATTCCTGAGGTTCCATAGCATGTCCCACATTAAACAACGCTCTTTTTTCCCTCTTTCTCCCCAGAAATGTCTCAAATAAGATTTTGATTGTGCTATGGCAAAAAGTACAAATTCAATCAATTATGATTTGCACGGCCTCTCATTAGAAACTAAGCATGCATGCTGCTCATGCCAGTGCATCCTGACCCGTCCGCATTTAGCTGGTCATGTAGTTCCCTGGAATTCTAAACATCTCCTCAGTACCCAATACTGGGTTAAGAATGATGGTATCCAAAAGTAAACTAGATTACCATCATCCCTGTCACCATCCCAACTGCAGTATTTCAGAAAAGTGCCTGGCACATCCCTCATGATAATCATAATCACCCCATCAAATCAAAGTATCACCATGTCACCGCTCAGTTAAGCTGACAGCTGTAGTTGAAATGACTTGTAGCAAAAGAAAATAGATCTGTGCCATAGTCTCGTTGTGTCTGTTTTAATCCCAAGTCTCTTTCCACTGTTCTCTCGGTGATCTGGGATAGACTATTGGGCTTTTCTGTATCTCACTTTATTGAGCCCTGTGGCACAACAGGGCGTTCTGGTAGCAGAATGGCTAAGCCCTCAGTAGTCAACCTCAAGGGAAGTGGCTGGGTTTTCAGCAGCCACACCATGGGAGAAAATATGGCAATCTGCTTCTCTAAAGATTGACAGACTTGGAAACACAATGGGGGTAAGCTCCTCTGCAAGGCGCCGGTGAGTCACAATTCAACTCCACAGGAATAGGTTTAGCTTGGGGCTTGGTTTGGTGGCACAGCAGTTAGGTGCTCAGCTGCCAATGGAAAGGTTAGTGGTTCAAAGCACTAGTGGCTCCATAGGAGAAAGACCTGGAAATCCACAGAGGCGGTTGCTTTTTGTACTGTCAGGTCTCAGAGCAACCCTGTATGACAGAGGGAACTGCTCCACTGCAATCTCGTCAGGAACAGATTCCACCACACCCCACCCCAGGGGCACCTGGTGGGTTCTAACGCCCACCTTTGGGGTGCTTAGTGATTGCACCGCCAGGACCCCTGCCATGAAGACAAAATACTGAAAAGTCATGAGGAGCATGCCCACTGACACAGAAAGCTGTTATGAGTCAAAACTCAACTAAGCAGCCACTAGAAGCAATAGCATATCTCCTTGTCCCTTCCCCCAATAGGACTATCCTTATGCCGCTCATTTCCCCCCAGATTTGGGGAGACAGCAGATCAGGTCCTGCCAGTGATATTATTTTATAAAATGTTAATTTTATATCAAGGTGTGGTTCTGGCCACAGCCTTATGTAAAGGTAGATGGGGGGAAAACTGACTCACTGGATCTAATTCCTGATTTGAAGAGAGATCTTACTCAGACCAGGGGTGAGTTTTCCTGAGTAGCTGAGATCCAACTGGCTATGCTGGTCAAGGGACGTCATCGATGTACAGCATTTACCCGAGTTAATGTTGTATGGGCTCCCCCTCTGTATCCCTACCACACTGAAAATACCAAGCCTGGATTTTAAGACTTTCTGCCATTTTGTAAGTTCAGGAGAAGGACAGAAAGGATCAGGAAATTAAGGGGAGAAGAGGGAAGACCTTTGGCATTCTGATCATAACATACTAGATTCTGGTGTTTCCGAGTGGGCTGCTAACCACAAGGTCAACAATTCAAAGCCCCCAGCTGCTCTTTGAGAGAATGATGAGCGTCTACTCCCTTAAACAGCTCGTCTCCGAAACCCACCATGGCAGTTCTCCCTTGTCCTCCAGGGTCACTATGAGCAGAAGAGACTCGACCTAGTGGGTTTATTGGCTTACTTGCAGGTGAAGGACCCCTGGCGGTACTGTTGGACGGGCAGCTCAGACCCAAGCAGCCGTGAGGGAGAACATGAGGTTGTCTGCTCCTGTACAAATTTACCAAGTCTCAGAAACCATGCATGGGGCTGCTAGGAGTGAGAATTGACTTTATGGCAGGGAGTTTGGGTTCATTTGCAGAGAATGTCTTTCTTTCTATCATAGTAGCATGGAGTTCCATAATGATACTATTGCTCCAGGAAAATTCTGGCATTTGGAAGTTCAGTCTCATCCAACCAATGTTTAGTGAAGTGATTAAAGAGTGTGAGAGGCTAAAGGGACATCACATGTACTCTTGTCCATATGGGCTACTCTGTATGGCCATCAGAGAAAGGACAGAGCTCAAATATGGGACACACAATTTAATATACAAAGTCATGTGGCAGTGCTGTGAGGCAGAAAGAAGCAAGAGCCTATATGGTTTCTGTGAAGAGACTACATATGTGTCAGGTGGGAAAACAGCTCTAGGCTAAAAGTAGTAGCTGAGAAAACAGATGTTTGCAGGGAATTCTGGGAAGCAACAGTCCACAGCAGGGGCAGGGAGACTTCAAAGCACAGAACACATTAGGCACTGGTGACCGTATTTCCATTTTACCTTCAATGAGTCTGTTTAGCAGTACAAACCCTTCTTGGAATACACAGTCAACACCAAGCTCTGAAAAAGAAAGACACTCTCACTAATGCCGAGACAGGATGGGCAGAGCCCTCCCACGCTGCTTTATCTATGCCTCCACAGCAGGACCCAGAGGGAGTACACATGTATTAAATGAATGCAGTAATCCCTGACCCCCATCCTCAGCGTTTCTAAACTTGTAGTACCTAGCTTGAGAAATGTTCACTAGAGTATGGGTTAGGCAGAAAGAAAAATATAGATGCTAAGACTAGATAGTTCAGGCTCTCACAATGGGAGGACTTGAACACTTGTGACTGGGTGCATCCAGTTGGCTCCTCCTCCTAGTGACCCAGCAGACTGCTGGGTCTTTTCTCCCTTAGTGCTAGTAGTGGGTGGGCTTTGGTATTAGTCACCATTGAACACTAAATGGGATGTATTTTCATGTGCATAACCATTGAACACTAGACATGCTATATTTTTTGAATCCAGGAAGTAGGGGGTTTTGAAGGACTCTTGCCCAAAGCAGGGATGTGATCCAGACCTGCCCTTATGAGCGATGAATCTGGCAAACGTGTGCGACTTGGTCTGGAGTGACAGTACGACTGAAGCGGGCAAAAAGGTAGATTCCTGTTACATCAATGGCAAGGAGTGATGATACAGGCATGTAACAAGCACATCAGGAAATTAGAATCCACAGGACTTGACACTGAGTGGATGTACCCTTCCAGATAGTAATCTGGCATGTAAACCCTTTCCCCTGTCCCGGGATGACAGATTTTCATATGAGACCACACCTTGTCATATGAGATCATACACTATTTGCTCTTTTGGGTCTGGCTTACTTCATGTAACAAGACTTAATTTCTCTTTGATACTGAACAATAGCCTGTTGTCCTCTGTAGCATATTTTGTTCATCCATTCATCTGTACTCAGATCTTTTAAAATGACACTTCTCAAAGTCCGATTCAGACTGTGGGTTAGGTGTCAGGCTGCTAACTGAAAGGTCGGCAGTTTAAACCCACCAGCTTCTCTGTGGGGAAGATGAGCCTGTGCTCCGTAAAGATGGACCATTCCAGAAACCCTACATAGGATCTCTCCGTTTGACAGGCCACATGGCATTCGGGTTTTGTTTTGCTTTTAGTTCACATGGCATGATCTCAACCAGGAGCAGCACCGAGGGACGTATGAACTACTTCTGACTCGTGGTGAGTCTATATGTTACAGAGCTGAACTTCATAGGGTTTTCTGAGATGCAAGAACCCTGGTGGGGTAGTGGTTATGGGTTGTGCTGTGATCCACAAGGTCAGCTGTTCAGAACCACCCAGCACTCTGAGGGCAAAAAATGGGACTGTGCATTCCTGTAAACTGCTAGAGTCTTGGACACCCACAGGGGCAGTTCTTCTTGGTCCTGCAGAGTCATTACGAGTCAGCATCAACTCTACGGCAGTGAGCGAGTCTTACTGGAGCCAATCACCATGCCTTTTGTTCCATGGAACAGCTACGTGGATTTGATCGACTAGGTTTTAGGGAACCATTGCTCAAATCACTTGTGTCACCCAGGAACTTAGGAATTTGATAACACAAATCCACAGGCTCCATCTTAGCCCTTGTGTATCAGAAATTCTGAAGTAGGTTCCAACAATCTATTGTAACTAAGCCTTCAGTTGATTCTGAATTTTGATTGTGTCTGAGAACGATTAATATGGTGGGCTTCATTGCTGATTCCTTCTGGAATAACTGAATTAAAGATTCAAGGAAAGTCCAACACCTATATGTTTATTTGATTTGCATTGTGTTAAAACACAAAGAGACCACAAATCAACCAATCTCTCTCTCTCTCTCTCTCACACACACACACAACACACACACACACACACACAACTGTATGCAAGCGGTGTAACATAACTTTACAGCTTCAATGCCAGAGTCTTAACATGCTAGCTACAAGGATTGCCTTCTGTTTAAAAATATATGGTTTCTTCCTGTAGCTTATAAAAAGTCTACTGACTACAGACCCAGGCAATATTTATCAAACTTTCCTCCCTGATACATTCCTAAGAACAAAGGGGGTTTAGCTCTGGTAGCTTATCTGGAAGCAATCAGTTGCAAGTCCAAAATGTTGCTGTAACTTTTCCATTAACCTTTAAAATCTGTATAAATTTTATATTCTGTTCTATCACATACACATATCTTTTTTTACTATCACAACAATGTGTTCAATTGCTTTTCTGCTGAATCTACACATCTTTGTAGAAAATCTACACCTGAGAATTATGCCTGTTTTTACCAATAAAATACAGGGAAGAAAACCAGAAATAACATTCAAAGGAGATGGAGCGGGTGTAAGTCCTACTCAAAAGCAATATTCAAGAGGTATTTACATGTCTAGAAAATGCTTCTGTTGTCATCTTACTTCCCACACCACCAAAGCCATATTGGAGTGACTAACTCATATGTACTTAAATATCCGGCAATGAAGTGTATTCTGTCCCTTGGAAGGCTTATTTTTAGAAAAGCTTACTACCATTTGGGATGCTTTAGCATTAACGTTTGCTAATTCTTGCTTCGGATAGTCACCGTCTTCTGTCTTCAAAAGCAGCATTGACAGGAGGAGGAAAAGCGGTGACGTTGGGCACAGCCTGACTTGACTGTGGGCCCTCCCTGAAGCACCACATTGAGAGGAGTCTGAAGCTGTGTAGTATCATCAGTGACCAACTCTGCCATCAGAGGAGGAGGGACAACCAGTGTCCCTATGGCAGATATGGGTCATTCTGCTCCAATCAATGCTGATGAATAGTTAAGATAGTGTCTGGACATTGGTTGGTGCCTGTTGAAACTACAGACCTGTCTAAACCAAGTTCTCAAGAATCCACACACACACACACACACACACACACACGTGGCTGTTGGCATGATTGTCATATATTAGTTTCATGTGTGAGAGTAGAACTATGCTCCATAGGGTTTTAAAAGGCTGAAAAAAATTTTTTTAAGTATCTTTCACAACTTTCTTCTAACATACATCTTGGTGAACTGGAACTTCCAGTTAGCACCGCTGTCCAGGCCCCCAAAGTATTAATGATACAGGCCATGATTTACCAACCTAAAGAAGGATCCCTGGTGGTTTTGTGGTTATATGTTGGACAGCTAACTGCAAAATCAACAGATTGAAACCACCAGCCTGTCCAAGAGAGAAAGATGGAAGGGCAGTGCTCCAGAATCACCACGAGTCAGCATTGACTCAATGGCGGTGAGTTTGATTTGGGGATTTTAACATGTAAAGGACTATTGCCATGGTTATAGGTGTGAAATGCCCCTTAACCTGCCTTATAATTAGTAGAGTTACATCTGACCTGTTGCTACCTCTCTGCAGACCTCAGTTCCACATAACGCCTGCCTCCATGCCTCTATCCCAAAGTGCTACTCAACAGATGGCAATGCACATATGACCCTTCAGCTGATCATTTAATGTCAGAGTATAATTAGAGGTTCCATCCCAAAGCTTCACCACCCAGAAGTCTACGTGGTGACTCTCTCTTAAAACAACTAATACATATTCAAGACAGCAGCAGGCTCACTGTCTCTAGCATCATCGCTAGTCCTGTTTCCATTGGGTTATATCCTCTTTTTCCTGCCCCAGGAGAACTTTCAATGATTGCAGTCCTTGTCTTCCTAACAAAGCTCCAATATTTACCATCCCTACTCTCCATGAGAGCACCTAGTTGGGGCTTTCATAGCAATCAATGTTTGGTAATTATGTGACCAACAAATGAGCCCTTTGCATTGCAGGGCCCATTCCCATGCTCATTTCATTTGTGGACTCACTTAAAATAGTTTTCACATCTACTATCTTAGCATCCCTCCTCACTTTAAATTCGGATTGATAACTCTGTGTGAAATGTGAGCTAGGTATTGACAAAATTAATTATAAGAAGATTAACTCTCCTACTATTAAAATAATTTTATCAAAGGCCAAATTGGTTAAAAACACCAGGAATAAAGTGTTCTTGTGCTGAAGGAGTACCTGAGCAGGAGTCCCCTGTCCATCTGTTTCCTTAATTCTCAAACTAAAAATAGATGTACGTAGATCTAGCTCCCCCTCGTCATCTACACATGTATTTACATATGAATATGCCTGTTTTTAAATCTTTATTACAGGCCTCCTAGTTCTTTCCTCTATTTCTTTGTACTTTCCTCTTGTCCCACTATCATGTTGAGCCTTCATTTGGGATTCAGGAATTCCTCTCGGCTACATTGACCTTGATCCAGCCCTGCCAGACTTCCTCTACTCTCCTTTGCCATCGATTTCTGGTCACTTATTCCCTCGTCTCTGGGTTTATTAACACCCACTTCCTTTACCCCAACTCCCCTTCTCCCAAGTCCCCCCAACTGTCATTCCGTTGGTCTCTCTTCTGGCTTGTTTATCCCACCAATCCCTTCCAGATAGACATGCAGCAACACCGACACAAGACCGAGCACAACAAAGCAACAAGAGAAAATAAAACAATAGCTACAACAACAACAAAAAGGCAACAACAACACAAAAACCCCATAAATAGTTCAAAGTCTGTTAGTTGTTCTTTATGAGTGTTTTCTAGTCAAGTATGATGGGGTGCCATGCCCTGGCCCCACAGTCTATTTTTGGTGTTCCCTGGGGACTTCGTTGCTCTCCTCCCCTTGCTGCTCTGTTGCACACCCCCAGTGTCTGACTTTGTCGTGGTGGGCTCAGGGTGGGCACAGTTCCCTCCCTGTGTCTCCAGTGTTGTCCCCTTGATGCTTTGGATCAGTGAGGATTGTCGTGTCTTGTGGTGGGGTCAGCCCTATGGTGTTCTGTGTGCATTGCTGCTCTTAGCAGAAATATTGTCCTTAGGACTTGGTGGGCCAGGATGTGCTTCACTATTTTTTCCCTCCCCACTCATTGGCTCCTGTGTGCTCTGATCAGACAAGTCCCTCTCCTTGAGCTGTAGCTTCAGTGCTGTCCTCTGAAGTGAATTCTTCTTGAAGGTGTGGGGGGAGGTCCTGTCTACTTAGTTGATAATGGGGCTGGTGCCTCAGGCCTCTCTATTGGTTCCCTGCTTCATGTCAGCGTGTTTGTTGTGTTCTTATCTTGGAGCACTGGGTTGAAGTCTGATCCCTCTTGCCCTGTGGTGACACAATCAACACCCTCCCCTTGGGTGGGTTAGTGCCCTGTTCCTCCGGCTACCCATGTCTTTTCACCCCCCTCCTGTTTGTGGGTTAACACATGTATCCCTGAGTCTAGTCTGGCCTCTGCCATATTACCTGGACCTCACCCCAGGGACATATGTATACAGTAGCTTCTTCCCTATGGCCCTTTTGAATTATTTGAGCTTACCTCAGTGGACTCATGTTGCAATTGTTTTGTGCTTGGCTTACTTCACTTAGCAGGATTTCCTCCAGTTGTTCCCATGCAGCGATGAGCTTCATGTATTCATCACTGCTTTTCAGGGATACATAATACTCCATTGTATGTATGCACCACAGTTTGTTAATCAATTCATCTAACTCGGCAGTCTGAGATGCTCACCTTCCCCACATGGTTGCTGAAGACAAAGCGGGTGCATAAGCAAATATGGTGAAGAAAGCTGATGGTGCCTGGCTATTAAAAGATATAGCATCGGGGGAACTGATTACAAGGATCCACATGTGACCTCTTCCCTGGGAGAGGGACAGCAGAGAAGGGGGGAAGGGAGACTCCGGATAGGGCAAGATATGACAAAACAACGATGTATAAATTACCAAGGGCATATGAGGGAGGGGGGAAGGGGGAGGGAGGAGGGGAAAAAAAAGAGGACCTGATGCAAGGGGCTTAAGTGGAGAGCAAATGCCTTGAGAATGATTGGGGCAGGGAATGTATGGATGTGCTTTATACAATTGATGTATGTATATGTATGGATTGTGGTAAGAGTTGTATGAGTCCCTAATAAAATGTAAAAGAAGAAAAGAGAAAAAAATGATTAGGGCAAAGACTGTACAGATGTGCTTTATACAATTGATGTATGTATATATATGAACTGTGAAAAGAATTGTATGAGCCCCAATAAATTGTTAAAATTAAAAAAAAAAAAAAGATATAGCATCTGGGGTCTTAAAGGCTTGAAGATAAACAAGTGGCCATCTAACTGAGAAACAACAAAGCACACATGGAAAAAGCACACCAGCCTGTGTGATCACAAGGTCTCAAAGGAATCAGGTATCAGGCATCAAAGAACAAAAAAAAATCATATCATTGTGAATGAGAGGGAGTGCAGAATGGGGACCCAAAGCCCATCTGTAGGCAACAAGATATCCTCTTATAGAAGGGATGTGGGGAGGAGACGAGCCAGTCAGGGTGCAATGCAGAACGATGAAACATACAACTTTCCTCTAGTTCTTAAATGCTTCCTCCCCCTACACTATCATGGTCCCAAATCTACCATTACAGATATGGCTAGACCGGAGGTTGTACACTGGTACAGATAGGAAATGGAAACACATGGAATCCGGGACATATGAACCCCTCAGAATCAGTGGTGAGAATGGCAATACTGGGAGGGTGGAGGGAAGGTGAGGGAGAAAAGGGAAAGAGATTACAAGATTCTACATATAACCTCCTTCCTGGGGGATGGACAGTAGAGAAGTGGGTGAAGGGAGATGTTGGACAGTGTTAGATAACAAAATAATAATAATTTTAAAATTATCAAGGGTTCATTGGGGAGGAGGCAGAGGAGAGGGGGGAAATGAGGAGCTGATACCAAGGGCTCAAGTAGAAAGCAAATATTTTGAGAATGATGTTGGCAACAAATGTACAAATGTGCTTGACAAATGGATGGATAGATGGATGGATTGTGATAAAAATTGTACAAGCTCCCCATAAAATGATTAAAAAAAGAATAGAATCCAGATTTTCTGAGTACAAAGTCTATTATGTTTGTAATATGTTAAACAGTTTAATCAAACTTTTCATAGCTCTCTACCACAATTGACTCAAACATAGCAATAGCCATGAAGGTGGCACAGACCTGGGTAAGATGTTGTTCACCATAAGTCAGAGTGGACAACTAAAAATGTCAAAACAAAAAATAAGCAGCTCCCATATAAGAAGGTCTGCCTTTATGTCAGATTTGTATGTAAATCAGAACAATTAGGTCTTAGAGCTAATGTCTGCTAGTCAAATATTTATGTTAGCATATAATGTACCTTTCTATGCACAAAAAAGAAGAAGGACATCCAGCTGCACTAGAATATTTTTAGCATAAAATATCTTTAGCATAAATTATCTTTAGCATAATAATATAGTAGTAATAACAATACTAGGTAACACTTTGATGTGCATCAAAAAGCAAATCCCATTTGTTAATATGAACCCTTTTTGGGGAATGGTTTATGTAAGCTGGGGAAAGCCTATAAATATATACTCTGGGTTTTGCCAATAAATACCTATATGATATTTCATAAGCTACTAGGTCTCTTTGCATCTGACTTTTCTCATTTATTAAAAAAAATTGGATTTGATGACAAGCATATAAAAGCATGGCATTTTAATGCTGGAAGAAACTTAGAGATCATCTAATTCCACTACTTTATTTTCAGGTAAGGAAGGTTGACCTCTTTCTAGCTCTAAAGTAAATTCTGAGAGTCTAACAGGACAACCTCTTCTCAACAGTGAGACTACTCTGGAAACTCCTCTGCTACTTGTTAAATGTGTAATTGAGATCCAGCCATGTAATTTCCTCAGACTTCAATATCCTCCTCATGGAAATGGAAGGAATTGACCTGAGGTGCCTTTCAAATTTAAAATTTAGAGGATTAAAAAACAAAATTTTTAAAAATTGACATCTTCACTGCCACTAGGACAGTGCTCCCAATATAATAAAGCATACTATCACCTGGAGAGAACAAAATAACACAGAAATTAATGGGCCAGTTACAGGAACGAGTTATGAACATTCATTTCAGCCAGAAGATCGTGGTCATTGAGAGATCACAGTCATTTACATAATAACTACTGTCGAATTGAAAACACAAGAGTTATTTAAACAAAGTTTGTTAAATTGTCATGCAAAGTTTGATGCTTGACAGCAAATCAGAAGGGCTGGCAGCTCCTCAGAAGAAAGGCCTGGTGATCAGTTTCCTAACACATTTGGCCTAGAAAACCCTATGAGGCAGTGCTACTCGGTCACGCGGAGTCCATTAGACACAATTGACTTCATGGCACCCAACAAAAGCATCTTGCTAGCAGAAGCACAAGAGATCAGGTTAATGTGAATCTTAGCCTAGAAAAGTGAGGAAAAAATGTTTTAAGGGTAATGAAGAAACTCTAGAGCCCTGGGAGTGTAGTGGTTACATTTTGGGCTGTAACCCCAAGGTCTGCAGTTCAAACCATCATTTTCTCCTCAGGAGAAAGATAGCCTGTCTCCTCTTGCAAAGAGTTACACAGTCTGGAAACTTCACAGGGTTGGTTCTAACCTGTCCAAACAACAACAGACAACAATTCACTGACATAGACTTGTTGCCGACTCCTAGGGACCCTATAGGACAAAGGAATTCTAAGGAATAAAGGTAAAAGTCAGACACTGTAGACGTAGTCATTGTTGTCGGGTCCCACCAAGTCGACTCTGTCTCCTAGCAGCCCTACGCACAACTGAGCAAAGCACTGCATGACCCTGTGCCATCCTCACAATTGTGCCAGAGCCCATTGATGAAGTCACTGTGCCAGTCCCTCTCATCAAGGACCTTCCTCTTTTTCCCAGCCCCAAGCATAAGACCTTCTCCAGGGCCTCATCTCCCCTGACAATATGTTCAAGTATGGAAGACGTAGTCTCGCCATCCTTGCCTCTAATGCGCACTCTGGCCTTACTTCTTCCAATGCAGATCTGTTTGCCCTTTCACTAGTCCACGGTACTTTCAATACTCCTCTCCAGCACCACAATTCAAATGCATGGATTCTTCTACAATCTTCTTTATTCAGTGTCCGATCTTCACATGTAGATGATGCAATAGGGAATACCATGGCTTGGGTCAGATACAGCTTAGTCCTCAAAATGACATCCTTGTTTTCCAGTACCTCTAAAGAGGTCTTTTGCCCCAGATTTACCTAATGCAATACATCTTTTGATCTCTTGACTGTTGCTTACATGAGCACTTGTCGTATTTTATGGAAGGGGTTATAAAATTAGAGAAAGGTAAAAGATTGATTGTTTGGGAGGATTGTCTGTAATTGCTTTGCCTTTGGTTGATGAAGTCAGACAGATGTTTAACTGCAATAGTGATAAAAGGTAAGGCTGCCAGATATCCGGTTAATACAGTCCACAGTTCTTAGATATGTCATCTCTTGAGAAAGGTCTGTCTTTTTCAAGGTAACCTGGTAGAAATTTGGTGCTTCTCTGAATGACAGCCCTGGAAAAATCACTGAGGTTACTGTGAAGTCAGCCAAAATAGATACTTGAGGTCAGAGAGTACCTGTATTTAAAATTTGTTTGATTGATAGCTTCTTTTTAAAAATAACAACTAAGATCCTTTAATATTGGCTTAAAAATATGAGGGAAAGCTATCCATTAAGAGATTGAGGTTAATTTACAATAGATTTGGATGCTTCGGAAAATTGAAAAACTACCACTCTGCCTTGGGCTTTGTTGGGTATATCAAATTACAAGTTTTAGTTTTTATATGAGTATTGTTTTTGTTTGTTTGTCAATCGCACATCAGCAACTTCACAATCTACTTAATACTGCATTCCAAGTATCTGTTTACTCGCTTGTTATGAGTTGCCACTGGGATAGTCACTGTCTGTCACTTCCAGAGCAATTAATGTGTGAAAACTTAACAAAAGAAATCTGTCAAGTTTGAGTAAGTATAAATATTGCATGGAATTCCCTCAGGAAATCAAACTGAGTGGGATACAATTTTGCTTGTTGCCGTAGCATATGAGATTTTATTTTGTTTTATTTACTTGGCTTTATTTTTCAGAATGCTGGTAGCATTTCATGTAGCCCAGTGGATTGATGTTTTGGTCTGATAAAAATAGATTTTAGTCCCGAGGAGTAAAGTGTATTGTCTGTTGAATGATCCAACAACACTAGCTCTCAGTCTCAGATGCCAGGAAGTCTCATTATTTCATGAAAGAGAATGGGGTGTGACTAGACGGAGAAGGCTATCAATGATGAGGCTGTTTTTTGACTCTCTGACCTTACTGCCCTTCGGTCTGAGAATTGCTTTACTTTTAAAATGTAGAAATGGGATAAGTGGTCTTTTAAGGACTTTCTAATTTTGTGGTTACTAGGTGCCACAAATCTGTTGGGGCTCATAGCAACTGCATGTGACAAAGCAGGACTGTACCATGGTGTTTTTTTAAGCTGTCATCTTTATGGAAGCACTTTGCCAGGTGGTTTCCTCACAGAGCAACAGGGTGTGTTCGAGTTATCAACCTGCAGTGAGCACTTGAGATGCCTACCTGTCGCACAGCCAGGGCTCCTCTTTCGAGCTTGAGCACGCTGCTCATGTCTGCTCTGAATTCTCATCACATCACAGTGTGTTCACTCCTGCTTGTTCCTGCAATGATTCTATATGACACTCTGTGATATGTGCTCTGAAGAAAAATATATTAATATCTTGGTTAGAGAGCTTCTCCATTCTGGGGGTCACACATCAGTGTCCCACCTATGACTTTCACGTTGAGCTATCAGTTAAGGGATCAAGACTAGTAACAGGTGTCAACTGTTGAGCTCCTGTTAGGGCCTTCAGCACAATTGGAATGAGATGCCTTGTTCTTTTATGTAGGCCATGGAAAATCATCACCGTTATGTCACAACTTGAGAAACATCTTACAACTTGAATTTGCCTCTTTGATGCACATTTTATTTAGTTCTCATGCACTTTAGAAATGTCAGGAGAGACTAGTTCCTAGAGAAAGCCATCATGCTTGGTCAAGTAGAGGGGCAGTGAAAAGAGGAAGGCCCTCAACATGATGGATTGACACAGTGGCTCAAACAAGAGAATAATTGTAAGGATGGTACAGAACCAGGCAGTGTTTCATTCTGTGAGGGGTAGCGTGCACACACACACATGCACACACACACACACGTAGAAAAAGCTCCACTGGGGGAATCTTTCATAGTAGGCATTTTTCCCATAAAGTGAGCATCAAGCAACTCACTCTGAGTTAGTGCACCCAGTGGCATCGCAAGGACAGCTCTATGGGACAAACTCAAGTGTACAAGTAGTTTTCTCATTTCAAAAAAGGTGAAATGTCTACTAAAGATAAATTTTGTTCTCGAGATCTGTCAATTTCCTGAATAGACCTGCTCATACAGTCATCTCCGTGTGCCAGTTTTGGGCAAAAAACAGCATGCCTCTCTTGCCCCACACAAGTGACTCTCCTGACCTTGTACCATATGTCTTGTTTCCATGAATGCAGAGTGACATGAAAGGACAGCGATTTGAGGATATATAAGAAGTTTAAAAAAATGCAAGGGAAGCGTTGACAGCTGTCCAAAGATTTTGAAAAATGTTTCCAAGGATGGAACCACAGATTTGACAAATGTATTAAGTGTAATGGAAAATACTTTGAAGGTGATAAAGTTGTTTTGTTTAAAAAAAAAGTAAATACATAGCTTTGGGGGGTAAAATCCAGTTTGGGGGGGCGGTTATAGCCCCTTGTATTGTACATAGGGTCCCTATTTAGAACCAATTCTGTGGCACCTAACAGTACAGCTCTGGTGGTGTTGTGGTTTATGTACTGAGTTGTAATTCCCAAGGTCAGTAGTTCAAACCTACTAGTCACTCCACAGGAGAAAATCTCAGAAACCCAAAGGGCAAATCTGCCCTGTCTTACCAACCCACTGCCATCGGAATAGGTTGGTTGGTTAATGATGTTCTACCAAGCCAAACTAATACAATTAGGAATCATCTACTGCCCTTCGTTGCTTTCTTCAATTGAAGTCATGAGTCCATGGTTTCCCAAACCAAATTTTTTAGCTGTTAGAAGATGCTTGAGGAGCCCTGGTGATATAGTGAAAACACACAGGGTTGCTACCCAGGAAACTAGCAGTTTGAAGCGGCCAGTAGAAGATGAGATTTTCTACTCCCGTAAAGAATCAGTCTCAGGAATACACTGGGCAGTTTTACCCTGTCTTATAGAAGCAACTCTGGTGGTTTTTCATTTTTTGCTTGTTTGTTTGTTTAAGTAGTTGCTTTCAGGGTTAAAAAGAAAGAGAAAGCAAGATGAGGTATTAAATGCACTCAGAGCAATTTCAGGGAAAGGGGCATATAAAATCTCTCTTATATCCTGAAAGGATAATACCTTTAAATGTGTCTAAAATTTTTTATTCAAGTGCTTCTCCACATTATATTCTCAGGTCTTTTAAATTTGGAGAGAGAAGAGACCAAGAACATCCCTTAAATAGGAATTGATATTCCAAGGGATGGAGTTTGAAAATTTTTTAATTGTTGTTCCAGACCAACACAAATAAAGCACATATCAAAATAAAGCGGATCATAAAATTTTTGTTGTTTTCCAGTGAATATAAGTTATGTTTACACTGTACTGTAGTCCTTTAAGAAATACTGGTGGAAATATGGAATATTGTGGGGAAAAGGCCAGCCCCCTCACAACTAATTGTGGGTTCAATAGGCGCAATTGCACAGTGTATATATATATTCATAGTATGAGAAATAGAAGAGAGATTGAAATAATGGAGTCAGACACATTTCATAGTAGCATGCTCACCTCAGCCCCTCTTTGTGGTCCATGTGGAGATGGGAGACTGGAGGGCAGGGCAGGAGCGAGGAGGAGGGGAGGAGGACAAGGAGAAAGGGAAAAAGGGAGAGAGAACCAGAGAGGGGAGGTGGCAATGAGAGACCAAGAGGGATTTTTATTGCTAACCAAGGCTTATATATCTTTGTTGGGAGTACAAGGCCACTCATTACAGGTAAAGACATACGTCCCAGGAAGAGGTTGCACTCTAGGTTATACAGCAATGAGAGGGGGACAGTCTAGAGATATACCCGCAATAGGAAGAGGAGGGATTGGGGGTATACATGTGACAAGAAGGGCAGATCTTAGATTCAGGATGGCAGCTTAACTTTGGATGTCACTGAGTAGGTTTGACCTCTTCTCTGAATCTCCATAGAAACCATTACCAGTAGGGTGTAAACCCCACCTACAGGGACCAGACTGAAGGTCACAAGTCTTTAAGGAGAAGTAGCCCATTGTCCTTAACAGCAGGAGTGAGTCCTACTTGTGGTGGGACCAGACTGTAGTCTGGCAACTGACTGCCTTCAGGGAGGATCTCTAAGCCTCTGACCTCCCACCACATGCTGGCAAATAGTCTCTAATGTTTGACATGCCTTTGGGGAGACAAAGCTGGGGAAAAGTCTCTATAATCCCACAGGATAAGTGTTAGCCATAAGGTTGGCTGGTCAAATTCACCAGCCACTCCTCAGGAGAAAGAAGGGGTTGTCTGTTTCTGTAAAGATTGCAGCTTCAGAAGAGCCTATATGGAGTCACTTGGAGTCGGAAACACCGGACGGCGTGTGCTGTTGGTAGGTAGCCTATTGAGTTCCGCTGAGTAGTCTAGAGAGACGCTATGCTCAAGAAGTAACTTGACATTAGCAAGTCACTTGTTACAGCAAGAAGACATCCCAGCTCTGTCCAACTCGAGTCTGTGGTTCGCAGGCTAGCCAGGGGCCTCTTCACACTCACTGAGCTGAAGGCCAGTGACACAACAAGCAGACATTTGAATCGGAAGCAGGGAGGTCACAGGCAGGAAGGAGTGTGCAGGTGCTGGATACAGGTTGGTGTCAACATGGCAGGGCACTGCCACCTCTCAGGCTCAGGGCACCCACATGGAGCTGTACCTGGAGACAGACACAGAGCCTTAGCGAGCAGGATGGCAAAGAAGCAAACCGAGAAGCAGTTCCCAGTCTGTTTTATAGAAAAGGCCACAGCCCCAAGGAATCATCATCAGGCTACCACTTGATTGACAGGCTGGGCCCCACCCTGCCTCCAAGCAGGGATTCTCAAATTGACATAAAATTGAACTGCCAAACCTATTAGGTATGCAGCAATGTTATTTACAATGTGAAATTTTGTGAGAATTACAAAATTCTACCACAGAAACACAGCATGAGCACAGGTGACATAAAGAAAAAAGGTAAGGAAAATGGCTTTGATTGACTTGCTTGACAGGAGTCACCGCAAACCTTCATAATTGTGTGAGAAAAGTGCAGTGTCTGGGAAGAGCCGAGAACCAAGCCCCATAGAACAGTAGGTGCTCCTATTACACTCACAAGGTCGTTTGCATCTCTCAGCAAAGCACTCAATCATTGAAAACACAAGAGCAGTGAAATGGAGCAACTGACTTATTTGTAAGAGATTGAAATTGCTAATTGCTGTTTTTGTACCTTTTAAAACGATCATCCCGGTGAAATGCAGCCCCAATTATAACTAACATCTGGACAGCCCTTTGCACACTTCGGCTTGTCTTCACAGAGAAGAATCCTCACTCAGTGGCTGCATTGTCCTCCTTTTATTTATTAAGAAGTTGAAAGTGAGAAAGCTTAAATGGCTCTTTTATATATAGCACAGATTTGAACTCTGATCTTTTGTAGTTTCTTTCCTCCAATTAGAAAAAAAAAATAAGCAGGAGGCTTTTCATAGATGTTTACAGCCTGTGTGACTTCTAATGCTTGAGCCAGCCTTCTCCCTCCAAACTCAGGGAACTTTGTCACCACTAGCTAAAGGAAACAACAATTTTGAGAAAGGTCAGGCCGGCAGAGGGGTGTGCTGGGGCAGGGGTGGGGGTGGGGGCAGGGGTGGCGGTGGGGAGACGATTTTATTTATTTGAATACAAATCTCCTGGGAGAGGTTGTTAGATTCCTCGGGTGAAATACCCCTGTCCTTGGCTTCATACTAAAATGAATTCACACAGAAGCCTGGCTTGTGATCCAAGTGAGTTTGTATACAGGATAGAAGGCGTCTCTGATATGACACAGGCCCCCTCAGGGCACTTCACCCCCACATGTGGAAGCCTGAGGCTGGAGAAACCGCCACCAGACCAGTTGAGGAGTAGCTGGAAAAGAAGAGTGGGGGGTGGTCTCGAACCACTGGGAGGTGTGGTTGACAGTACTGGTTGACCCCAGTGGCTGAATTAAGCTCACCTGGCCTAGACTGGGGCCCTCCCAGGTGTCCTGGCTTCCGGTCTCAAAGGCCTGAATTTGTGTATTCTCTCTCTCTAGCCTGCTTGGCTGACTGGGCTCTCCTGCAGGGGCACCTTGGCAGGGACAGGGACAACTCCCTCTCCAGCTACCTACCAAGTTACAGGTTGATTAAGATTGGGCTGGTAAATTGCTTTCTACCTCTGACCAGGTGGCTTTGGAGATGCAATGTATACGGAAAACTCTCTTACAGCTAATGAGGCTGTGTTCTTTCATTGTTCTTATGAGAACGTTGGAAGGCTGTGAGATTACTCAGTTTGCCTGAAACTCACACCCCTGAGTGAGTAAGAAGTAGCAGATTGTGTGCTTGGAGATAATGAATGTCTCTGGTCATTATAGGCGGTGATATCTGATTAGACTGCTTCACGGCTTGTAGGAGCTTTTCTCCTCCCAGATTTCAGTTTCTGGAAGAAGTCACTAGCTTGCTGAGATTCACTTGCTGATTTCTACTGAGTAGCCTCTTGACAGCGGCATGGGTTGCTTGTAATTACATGCACACGTGTAAATAAAATGATTAGCTCTTCTCATATAAACATACTTATAGCCATCTAAAATAGTGCATGTAGGAATGTCACACAAATGTCAGATGACGAAGGGAAAGCAGCTCACATGACCCTTCCTTGGTAGGCTCGCTGTGGATTCCCAAGGCAGAATGTCTCCTGTTCCACATTCATTTGTTGAGGTCAATTACAATTGGGACTCATTGAAGTGTTAGACAACAAAAATGCCTTTTACAGTAATTTATGTTCATGATTCAAAACCCAAGTGTTCTTTCTGCCATTTCCCAAGGACAGTTAAGGCATTTATACAATAGCCTAGCCAACTAGTTCTGCAGCAGAGGGTTCCCTGTGTATCTCATTTTCCTTTGCCTACCCCATCAAACTTTGGCAGATAAAGTGAGGCAACTTGGCAAGTATCTTTCATTGGTAAGTCTATTGTGCCTGCAGCCTTGAACCAATCGGGAAAGCATATTTTAAGGGGATGGAGTCATTGGATGGCTAGAGCTGGAAGAGTGTGATTTCCTTGGAGCGCAATGGTTCAGGGCCCCAGATTATTTAAGCTTGCTGTCATTGAAACTTCTCCAAAAGTGAAAGTATTGACTCATGTGCTCATTCCCAAAAGATTTCGTTTTAAGAAAAATGAGAATGTCCAAAGAAACACCTTATGACTGACTCTGATATTCATCCACTGGCATATGTTCTGCACAAGTATGTGGGGAAATGTTGCTCTTTCACCTCTACTACATATTCATTCCCCTTTAGATATAATAGTTCTTCAGCCAATTTTTAAGTGTAGATTTAAGGTTGGGAACTAAACAAGCCAGTCAATATAAGCATTGACTACAACAATAAACCATTACCTCACAAAAAAGAAAAAGTAAATTCAACCTAACAAGTAGGAAGAAAGTAAGAATTTGAATGGTCAGAACAAAACGTTGCCACATGATTGAACTGAGACTGGAGAACTATTTTGTCTGCAGCCAGTGCTGAGTTTGGAATTGTTTCGTTGTGTCAAAGTTTCTCCATTAAAAAATGGAGACCTATATGATGTATTGGAAACTGCAACTATGATGATTATTATCTACAATGAAATAAATGATCAAAATCATTCCATGGCAGCTTCCAGCACTGTTATATTGGCATTATAACTCTTTGTGTCTATAATTTGAATGTTGCATTATGCTTGATACATGCTTTGTTGTCCCATCTGCTCTGATTCATGGCAATATATATGTGTGTGTGTGTATGTGTGTGTGTGTGTGTGTGTACACAACAGAACAAACTGTTTCCCAGTCCTGTCTCCTCTCCATGATGGTGGGTATGTTTGGGTCCATCGTTATGATGCCAGGCTATTTCAATGAGGATTTCCATTGTTTTTGCTAATGCTTTGCTTTACCAAACATGGTTTCCTTTACTGGCAATAGTTTTTGCTTGCTATGTGCTGAAAGTGGGTTGAAATCTCACCATCCTCAATTTTAAGGACCATTCTGGGTGTGTTTCTACCATTACCAATTTGTTCATTCTCTGGCAGTCCACAGTATCTTCGGAATTATTTTACAATGCAATTCTAATTCACTGACTCTGCACCTGTCTTCCTTTTTCTGCCATCCAGCTCTTGCATGCATGTAAGGAAATTAAAAAGACTATGGGTTGGTTCAGACACACATTAGTTATCAAAGTGATAATTTATCTTTTTAAATTTTCCCAATGCAATGCATCATTTGATGATACACGTTTAACAAATGACACATGCTTATTTAAAAACCCTTAAACAACTGTGGGTGAACTTTCTAGTTCTCTAGAAATAAAGTCTTTTATATTGACTTATGAGAAAAAGAGTAATAAAAATACTTAAAGACTTAAGATTGCTTCTTATTTCAATCTAGCAGACTAAAAGGGTCATTGGGTACTAGTATGGATTTCTAACTTAACCATATCTTTCATGAATACAGTAAATTTTCAATCTCAAAAGGTTTAGTCATAATGAGGTTTCCTTTTATTTACAGAGCTGAGTTATGCTTGGATCTTCAATGAATACCCTTCCTATCAGGATAATCGTCGCTTCGTTTCTCAAGAGACTGGAAATCTGTATATTGCCAAAGTAGAGAAATCAGATGTTGGGAATTACACCTGCGTGGTTACCAACACGGTAACCAACCACAAGGTTCTGGGGCCGCCCACGCCACTAACATTAAGGAATGATGGTGAGTTTTCTAAGTGATTTTGTCACTTCTACTTTTGTGATTACAGGATGAGTGCGAAAAGATGTTATGCGATTGGCAGGTAATGTTGATTGTCTAAGTGAAACTTTTAAAGGACTTAATGCTTTCTATATTTGGTACATGTATTTTCCTCATTTGTAAATGAACTAAACCAATGGATCCATTTTGAAAAACTAATTAAAAATCTAATGGTTAATTTCAACAGGAATATAATGTGGATTTAAGTAAATATGAACAAAGGAATCTATTTTTCCTATACCACTTGAAATATACACACAGGCAGAATGAAGTAGAAGGCTGGACAATTAGCTCATTAGTCAATTCTATATAATTTAGTATTCAGTATCCAAAAAAAATTTTATATTATCCAAATAACCTCTGGATTTATAATACTGGAGACATAGTACTCACCACAATGAAATGTAGAAGCAGTGAGACTCGTTTGCCTGAGAAATTATAGTGTCTCATACTTTTGTAAGACTATTTCAAGACAATATAAGAATTTCACCTTCATTTCTTAACTGCATGGTAAATCATCACTTGTGTTTGCAGACGGGCTTACTGCAGGTGTATCAAACTCTAGTAGCATCATGCTTCTTCCCATCATCGGTCTTCACATCTGCCCTTCTTTCTGCAGAAGCTCCTCGTTCTCTGGGTCTGCCTTTCTCTTGGCTGATACCGGTCCTTTCCATTTCTTCAAAGAAATTTGGCTTCTTCAGGAAGCTATCTCTGACTGTCTCTCTTACCCCTCTCCATACTATACCCCGTGCTTTCTGCATAAAGTCAAGAAACATCCACTAGAATAGTCCTAAGAGAATAATGAGGGCAATGAATGTACAAATGTGCTTTACACAATTGACGTATGTATGGATTGTGATAAGAGTTGTATGAGCCCCCAATAAAATGATTTTTTAAAAACATGAAAAAAATGATGATGGCAACAAATGTCCAAAAAAGTGCTAAAGCAATTCATTATTCTTTTGGAAAAATAAACAAATACCTTCAGCAGACCATATTTCCAGGTGGACTGGAAGCTCTAAACATGAAAAGCAAAGCAAATATTTACAACTCTTTTAGATCTCTAGATAAGAAAACTTAAAAAAATGTGTTTCAACTTGAACAAATTTACACAAGTTTAGGCTTTGAAAAATACGTTTTTGTTAAATTTTAAAAACATGCAAAAGGGAAAAAAAACCTAAAGGGAAATGATTGCCTAAATTAAATTACTTTCAAAATTAAAAATTCTGGAGAACAAAAGATACTGTAGAGCAAAAAGAAAAGCCAAAGGCTAAGAGAAATTATCTGCAGCACATATAACTAACAAAATGAATTAAACTGGGTTGTGTAGCCCACATATAAAGGAGACAAAAAATGGGAAAAATATGATGAAATGTGTTCATCAAAAAGAGGAGAAAACTCAAATGGTAATTAAACAAATTAATGTCAATAATCAAGGAATTATAAATTAAAACATAGTGAGAACTCATTTGAAACTCATCAGATTGGCGAAAATTAAAGTATTTGACAGTGTCAAATATTAGTGGTAATAAAAAAAAGAGTAGCCCTAAGAACTCTTTATTCAGTACTTGAAGTACTGCTGTAGTTAACTGTCTCCTTTATGAGAAATTAACCTTTGTGAAGACCTTGTTCACTGCTGTGGCTCAGCATCTATTATAAGGCATAGTAAAGCCCGTCAGTAATTGCTGATGTCATAATCTTAGCTTTCACAGTGGACAGGTGTTGTTTTCTACTCTTTTCAGATATCTTTCCCATCTTTCACTTGTTTCATCCTACCATTAGCAACATGACTTCCTAAATCTATCGTATCTAGAGCAGAGGATCTGTCAGAGGAAACTGTCATATATCAGAGGAAACTGTCGACCTAGACTATTAATAGCAGGCATTTACTGAGCACTTGCTATACTCTGGACACTGTGCCCAGAAATTTACATTCAAATGCCCAGCAATTATAGGAGAAATGTCCTCTCAGACATACTAAATAACAGACCCCAAAGTCACACCATTAATTAATAATTGATGACTACAGGACTTACAGCCAGGTGTTAATGACTCTGGAGCCTGGTCTCTTAATCCCTTGATGGACTTCGTTTTATACACTATGCCACTTGTTACCTGAGTTAATACAAGAAAAACATGGCAAATACAAGGCTGGAAGCCAAGCTCCTGGTCCCCCAGTCTGTTACTTTTCCCCTTGTATTACCAAGGAACTCCATACCCATGTTCTCCTCTGAGCATAGTTCTCCTAGAGCAGATGGGCCAGCGCTGCAGAGAGATTCTGAATACCACACCGACCATTGAAGCCATTCTGCGGAACATTTCCATGGAGCAAGATGAGGCCATCTGCCCCTGTACAGATCCGTGTCTCAGAAACCCTACAGGGGTCACTCTGCGTCAAAATGGACTTGATGGCAGTGGGTGGGCTGAATATGTGGGGCAACTGATGGAGAATTTCATTCATTTATTCATTCATTCAACAAACATTTACTTAGCTCTTGATATGTGTCAGCTACTATGTTTGGTTCTGGTGAACAATAGACTGTGTATCATGGAATTTATAGTCTCCATAGGATACACAGGAGCCCTGGTGGCATAATGGTTACCCATTTGGCTGTTAACTGCAGAGTCAGCAGTTTGAAACCACCAAGGGTGAAAGATGGGCTTTTCTACTCTTGTAAAGAGTTACAGTCTTGGAAACCCATAGGGAAATTTCTATGCTGTCCTCCCTATAGGTTTGCTTAGAGTTCAAATCAACTCGACAGTGAGGTGTTGTTTATTATTATTATTTAAAGACACAGATATAAAAAAGCAAGCCAAACCAAAAGCAAATAGATAACTTCACATAACTATTCAATAACTCAACCTATACTGTGAAATAGAGATTCTGAAGGAGCAGAGGGATCTACTTGATATGGGGAAATCATTGAAAGCCTCTCCAAGGTGATGATATGTGAGCTGATACCTGTGAAGAAGAGGGTTGAGCATTCCAGACTGAGTTAACATCACAGGCAAAGGCAGAGATCTGGAAACACTTGGCACATTCCAGAAACTGGAAGCATGTGAGTTGGGTTGGAGCACAGGATGGAGGATAGAGGGGCATTACATGCAGGTTGGAGAGGGCATAGAGAACCAGATCATGAAGGTCAAGAAAAAAGACTAGGTCTTATTTCATGTGTAGTGAAAAGCCTTCAGAAGATTTTGTGTGAGAGATTTATGTTTGAAAAATATATACTTCTTGACTACGATGTGGAAATTGGTAAACTGTTGCAGGCATTCGGATGAGAAGCAAAGACCGCTTGAACTAGAAAGATGCAGGTGGATTCAGGGTCTAGTTTACAGGTAACGTTCCAGGGCTGGCTGCTGTGGCATTGAATATGGGAGGTGGTAGAAAATAAAATTGAAGATGACACATAGATTTCTGGCATGAGTAATTGGGTGTATGGGATATCCATTTACTGAAATGGTTTTACTAACAGGTTTTCAGGAGAGAATAATGTCTGTTATTTTAAATACCATTTGTAGAGCCAAAAGCATGACTCCACCCTTGGCAACAGGAGGGATTGTTTGTTTGGTGTGTCTTTTTCTCTATTTTTTCATCATGATTATTCATTTATATATTCTCTTGTTAATTTCCTCCATCCTAGTATCATTATGAACAAGCAAAGATCATGCTCATTATTATACATCTTTGTAACAGGGTCTAGCACAGTGCTTGCATTGTGGTAAATGTTAGTGTATTGGGTTAAGGTGAATTCTATAGAGACAGAATCGACACATCCTATCCATGCACAGCGAAAAGGGGGGTCAGGTTCCAGCTTGGTCAGTCCTTAGCGGTGCTTTCTCTATATCGAAGGCTGAAGTTGTTCTGTGTTTTGTTTTGTTTTTCACAAGATAGGCTCCAGTGGCATTTTGTAAATGACTATTTAAGTGGACAGCACTTTTGGCCAAATACACTTATGCCACAATTTCTATTCACAGCATTGTATATTTTGGTGTGTCACTTCACAGGCATAACTTTATTGAGTTTGGAGCAGCCGAGAACAGACCTCACACAGTGTTGCTGCTTCGTGAATGAACATTCAGGAACAGGCCAACTAACCAGAATCTTCATGCACACCTCCAGTTGGCAAGGACGAGGCCCTTTTGCTTGGCAGTTAGGTTTATCTTGACTTGTATCATGTTCCTTCATGGAGATGACAAATGATTTTTATTAGAATGGCGAATGGCTTATCACAAAATTAGCAGACTAAAGGTCTCATTTTTCATCAATTAATGTCTATTCCCTCATAATTTCCAATGAGAGTTGCACAAGAGAGTTTCATAATATCTCTTTCCCTTTTGTTTGAGTACATAAAATGGAAACTAAAACTCTATTATCAAGCACAAAATAGGCTCTTTAATTGGCTCTTATCTGGAGGTAAAAGAATACAAGAACTATAAATCAAGATTAGATTGCAAAATAAGGATGGTATCCTTGTTAAGGTCTATTCTGGGAGTGTACATCCAATGAAATTTGCACTCCCCAAGAGTGATGACTGTGTGTTCAAAAGTGCTGGGTGGCTATAAAATCTGTAGGACCCTTGGGTAACTAAAACCCACTCCACATTTCACAACATCTTGCAGCCTCAAAAACTGAAGGCAAAAGAGTTAGTACCCAAAACAGAACTAATGGTCATGGCTGTTCATTTCTTTGCTCTGTGTGGTTGCTGCTTGCAGAATTATAGGGCCCCAATAAACAAAAAACCACTCACTGCCATTTAGTTGATTCAGACTGATGGCAACCCTGTAAGACTGGGTAGAACTGCCTCTGTAAGTTTCCCCGACACTAACTCTATATGGGAGTAGGAAGTGGTTTCAAACTGCTGACCTTAGCAGCCAAACCCTATGATACCAGGGCTCCTGTAGGTTGCCATAATAGCTAGGTTATTTCTTTGGAGTTCAGGCTACGTAGTTCTGGAATGTGATTAAATGTTTTCACCCTGTGATTTTAAAAAAGAAAAAAATAGTGACCCTTGACTTGGTGCTCATCGATGTCAGGTTTGAAGCACCCCATCTTGGCCTTCTGTGTGTGTTCACCACAGCCCAGGACATTGGGGTTCAGTAAGACATTGGCCCTTGCTGTTCTCCTCTCTAAAGCTCTTCGGGAGTTCCCTCATTCCAACATCTCAAAGTGAGGAAGGGTTAGCATGAACATTCAAGAACCGCATTCTCTGGAGAGAATCCAACCTTGCCACTTGTTCAGTAGGTGATTTGGGCACATTGCTTTAACCTTATTGTGCTTCCATTTTCTCATCAATGAATGAAGGACAAGAGTGCTTACTTCCCAGGGTTGTTTTTTGTGGTAAAGATATAAAAAGTGTCTAGAACAATGACAAAATTGAAATGGAAAGTCATTCACTTCCTTAGCAAAGATGTTCTCAACAAATATTATTGTTGAGAATGGATTGCATTGGTGTGCACATAGGAATCCGTGGATGGTTGCAATGGGTGAGCACTTGACTATAAGCCAAAGTAGAACTGCCTCGGAAGAAAGGCCTGGATTCAGTTTCCCAAAGAAGGCTGCCTTGGAAAGTCTGTGGCGGAGACCTGCCCTGCACAGATGGGTCAGAATCAATTCAAAGTCAACTGACAACAAGAATATTACCCTGGTTTTTGCAAATATATGTGAACAATAAAGCACAATGTGAAATAATACTCCAAAATGCCAATTACTTAATTGATTAAAAGAGTTATTTAATTAATTAAATGTGGGGTTCTTCTTTGGGATAAGGGGCCTCCCTGCATTTTCTTATTTTCTTCTCTAATTAGAGATTTTTTGAATTTTAGGAAGGCTGGTTAATAAAGAGGTTCTTCACAAATTGTAGGGACTGAAGGGGTGATGTTCTTGATTTGCGGGGGCATACTGAGGACCAGCATCTCAGATAGCATCTCAACCCCCCAGTCACCACACCAGCTTACTGATTCAGGGAAAGGATGTTTGGGTCTAGAGGTTTACCTATTTGTTACATTTCTTTCCAATGTTTAAGTTTTTTGAAAATTTTATTTTGGGAATTTTCTCAAGTTACTTTCCACTAGTTTATGCTGTTTTGTGTTCACTGCTAGGGGATACATGAAGTTGTTATACATAGTGAGAGACTTTTATAACTAAATAACTGTATTTATCTATATATATTTTAGTCTACTCTGAAACGACAATGTAACTTGATTTTATGAGCAAGTACACCTGTTGCTTAGGTTCCAGGAAAGAGAAAAATAAATAATTGGAGAGTCATGTATTAGTTACTATTAGCACAGGTACTGACATTGCCCATTGATCAATATTAATCCATGCAAAACCCAAACCCTGAGCCACTGAGTGAGCGCCCACTCCTAGCCACCCTTTAGTGGGTTTGAAAATCTTTACAAGAGGGCACAGCCTCATCTTCCTCCCAAGAAACAGCTGGTAGGTTTGAACTGCCAACCATGAGGTGAGCAGTCCAAAATTTACCTGATAGCACAACCAGAACTCTTCAGGTTTTTGGTTGCTTTGTTTTGTTTTGTGTTTATTATTGTCTCTGCATGTCTATCTAGATAAAAAGGTGGGATAAGCAATCTGGAGGAGAAAACAACAGGACCAACAGTAGTCAGGAGACATGGAAGAGGGAGGGGTGGGAGAAAGGAAGTGGGGTATCAACCAACCCAGGGACAAGGGAACAACAGGTGATCTAAAATTGATGGTGAGGAGGACATAGGAGACTTGGTGGAATCTAGGGCAATGTGGAAATTATTGAAAGCCAACTGAAGATTGAACAAGATAAATGGACAAGAGGAAAGTAAAAGGAAATAGAGGAATGAACTGGGAGCAAAGAACATTTATAGAGATCTAAATAAAGGCATGTGTATATGTAAATATATTTAGATATAATGATAGGGAAATAGATCTACATCCAAATATTTATATGTTAAGTATTAAGGTAGCAGACAGACATTGGGCCTCTATTCAAGTACTCCCTCGATGCAAGAAAACTTTGTTCTAATACCCCAGTATTCTGTGATGCTCACCTTCCCAAGAAGATTGCTGAAGATAAAATGGTACATAAGCAAATGTGGTGAAGAAAGCTGATGGTGCCCAGCTATGAAAAGATATAGCATCTGGGGTCTTTAAGGCTTGAAAAGAAACAGTGACCATCTAGCTGAGAAGCAACACAGTTCACATGGAAGAAACACAGCAGCCTATGTGATCATTGGGTATCAATGGCATCAGGGATCAGGCATCAAAGACCCAGAACAAAAAGTCCAATCAATGTGAATTAGGGGGAGATTGGAGTGGAGATCCAAAGCACATCTGTAAACAATTGGACATCCCTTACAGAAGGATCACAATGAAGAGATGTGTCAGTCAAGGTAAAGTATAGCACTGATGAAACATACAAGTTTCCTCTAGTTCTTTAATGCGTCCTCCCCCCGCCCACCCTCCACTATCATGACCTCAATACTACCTTACAAATCTGACTAGACCCGAGTATGCACACTGCTACAGATAAGTTCTGGCAACAAAGGGAATCCAGGACAGACGAATCCCTCAGGACCAACCAATAATGAGATTAGTGATACCAGGAGGGGAAGGGGAATGTGGGAGGAGAAAGGGGGAACTGCTCACAATGATCCACATATAATCCCTTCCCAGGGGGACAGTCAACAGAAAAGTGGATGATGGGGGACAGCAGTTGGTATAAGACATGGAAATGTCTGTGTGTGTGTGTGTGTGTGTGTGTGTGTGTGTGTGTGTGTGTATAAAGGGTTCATGAGGGAGGGAGGAGGGAGGATGGGGAAATGAGGAAGTGATATCAAGGGCTCAAGTAGAAAGAAATATTTTTTAAATGATGGCAACATATGTACAAATGTGCTTGACACAAAGGATGGATGGATGGATTGTGATAAGAGCTGTACGAGCCCATAATAAAATGATTTTTTAAAAGAACTCTACATAGACGATATACGAAGGAATAGGCGACAAAGATTCTGTTACAATCTCAGAGCCCCTTGGGAACAGTTCTACCTTGACCTAGATAAGATTGCTACGAGTCAGAATGACTTGATGGCAGTGAGAGTGAGTGGGTTTTCAAATTGTCTTCCTTCCTTTTCCTTCTTCTTACCCTTCCTCATCTCTGCTCTATCTCCTCTGTTGACCTGCTTCCTTTTCCTCCCTTCCCCCTGGGTCTGTGACTATTATGTGCCACTGAGTTGGGTCCTTCTCATAGCGACTCTGTTGGCACTGCCCTGAGCCATGCCATCCTCACTGTTGCAGCCCCTGGGTCGATCAACCTCCGGGAGGGTCTTCCTCTTTCTCATTGCCCTCGTGCTTCACCAAGCAAATGTCCTTTTCCAGGGACCAGTTCCTCTTGATAACATGTCCCAAGTACATGCTGTCTTCTCAGGAACGTTCTGCGATGCATCATAATTTCTTTCATTTGCTTTAGCTACTCTATGATCAAAAGTGAATTTCAAAACCTCTTCTGACATTAGCATGTAATTCACATATACAATTGGATAGTTCAATCACATCAATTCAGGTGGGTTATACTCAAAATAAGGTCATATTGTGACTTTCATGACCTTTTAAATTTTTTCTTCATATACAATTTGTACTTACATATGAGCAATTGATGATCTGGTCCGTAGTCAGTGCTTGGCCTAGTTTTGACTGGTGAGATTGAGCTTCTGTGTTATCTCCTCCCACATATAAGTCAATTTGATTTCTATGTATTCTCTCCATGTTTATGTATATTTGTAAATATATGTGTAGTTATATATATATTAGTAATATACATGTCTTTTGTATATACATAGAAGATATAGTTATTTTATGCATTCTATATAATTTTTCAAATGTAAAATTCATATTTTAATGCTATTTATACTTCTATATACTTGAAAAAATTTTAATTTATATTCTTAAATATAACTACAGAATTATCATATTTATCTAGTTCCTCACCCAATTTTTCCCAATATAATTTTAAGCATGGTAGCATTTTATCTTCTCCCCTTAAAGCATGCTCTTCCTAGTGCTGAAAGACCCACTGGGGTCCTTCGCATACTGTAACCGCAGTACAGTGTGAGGCGGATCAGAAACAGATGTGCTGGCCATAGATTGTCTCTGACTGCTGCCAACCAACTTGGCCTTGTTCCCTGTGGCCTCCCTGAGCTGTCCTTGTTCCCTGTGGCCTCCCCGAGCTGTCCTTGTTCCCTGTGGCCTCCCCGAGCTGTCCTTGTTCCCTGTGGCCTCCCCGAGCTGTCCTTGTTCCCTGTGGCCTCCCCGAGCTGTCCTTGTTCCCTGTGGCCTCCCCGAGCTGTCCTTGTTCCCTGTGGCCTCCCCGAGCAAGTAGTAAGAATGGGCATGGATTAACATGAAGAGGAAAAGACCCAGTCTTTGGAATCTGGGCTTTAATCCCACATCTACCACCAATTTACCTGACATTTCCTTACTTCTTGACTTCATAGATTAGAAATGTGTAAAGATTTATGGTTAGATCTCATGTTGGGTCTGAAGGAGCCTGGTGGTGTAATGTGTTACTTTTTGTGATGCTAACTAGAAGGACAGCGGCTCGTAACTACCAGCTGCACCTTAGGAGAAAGATGAGGCTTCCCATTCCCATAAAGAGTTACAGTCTCTGGATTAGGGCAAAGAATGTACAGATGTGCTTTATACAGTTGATGTATATATATGTATGGATTTGTGATAGGAGTTGTATGAGCCCCTAATAAAACGTTTTTAAAAAAAGGAGTTACAGTCTCAAAAATCCATAGGCTGCCGTGGATGGCAGTGAAGATTGGGTCCACCTGCAGTCTAGGCCTCCAGTCACAGCTCTCTAGTCTTCTTCATCACAATGTTTCCACAGACTAGTTGTCCCCAAACTACTTACCAAGCAGCGGCTGCTCGTTGAATTTATACCCAACTAACAACCAAGGTTAGCCAAACCAATGCTTGCCCCCAATCTAGCTGGCCACCAGGCATATTCACTCTTCTGACCAGAAAGGGACATGTTATTGTGCTTTGGGCTGCTAACCACAGGTTAGCAGTTCAAAACCACCAGCCACTCATCAGAACAAAAATAAGGATTTCTACTTCCATAAAGATTTAGTTTCTGAAGTCTACATGGGCAGTTCTACCCCATCCTATGTGGTCACTATGAGTCATAATCTATGTGCTACCAGGGAGTGCAAGTGTGGTTGGTAGTGTAGTGCTAAGAACAGGCTAGCAGTTTGAGTTCACTACTCCCTTCTCCGGAGAAAGATGAAGCTTTCTGCTTCCATAAAGTTTTACAACCTCTGATACCCACAGGGGCAACTCGACTATGCTTTTTGGTTGGATATGAATCAGAGTCCTCTTGATGGGAATGATTTTGATCTTGACTCACCTCTGTGACTTGTACACCTTTGAGTAGTTCAGAAGATTATATTTTCCTCAAATTTAAGACAGACAAACCTTTAAAAATATGGAGAGAAGTAGTTACCCTGGAGTATTATCGATGTGGTGTTGTGTTAGTCTAGGTTGGCTAGAGAAACAAATTCATAGACACGCAAAAGAGTTTTATATGAAGAGCAATTGCATATTAAGAAAACATCCAGCCAGTCCAGATCAAGTCCATAAGTCTGATATCAGCCCATATATCCGATACCAGTCTGTAAATTCCTCTTCAGACTCATGCAACGCATGCAATGATGCTGAATGCAGGAAGAGCACAGGCCAGTGGGTGGAAAGTCTTGTGGATCCAGTGGCAGTAGAAGCATCTCAGCACTGGCTGGGGCTTCCATGTGACTCTTTCAGTTCCAGGGCTCTAGCTCCATCAGGTAGCTCCATGTGTCTTGTCAGCAGGAAGATGAAGCAGAGAATGTGAGTCTGGCCTCTAGTGAGCTATTTATCTCTGTAGAGTCTCCAAATGAGGTCATCAAGCTGTGATCTGATTGACGGGCTAACCTCCACCCCTTCTCAAGTTGACACCAGATTATGTAACTACCTCAGGTGTAATGTATCATCCATTGAGGTACTGCCATCTGTTCGCAGTCAACTTCCCTGATATTGCCCCAAACTAGACATTAACAGTGATTACATGTCTTCATGAAGAAATTAGCTTTGTTTGTAGACCACTTGATTAATCCTGAGCTACTAACTTTTCTTGATGACCTACATTTAGACTGAGATGAGTGAGGAGCACTGCTTGGTAGCAGAAGCAGTATGGCCTCCATCTGTGCTATGCTCTTATGTAACTTCAGGTCCAGAATTGATACCCAAACCCTTTGCTTTATTTTACTCTCACTTCTCAGGGCAACTTTTGGATGCCTTTGCCAGAGCAGTCATGTCTTGTTTTTAATTGTCTAACAACGTCACGGTGAGAAGCTGTGCGCGTAAAACATGTTTTATGAGGATAACATCTAAATGACTAAAGGATCTGAGATAGTTTGCTGCACTGCCATTGCTAATCTGATTTCATAAAGTCTTAATGGCTTCAGAGATTTTGAAGGCTTGACAAGCTTAGGAACTTGGCAGTCAGCTTTAATTCTCCAGCACAATCATTTACATCTTAGTTCTACTTGGGGACCAAAAAGGTCTTGGATGGCCACTTGGCAAGTCGGCTAGGAAGCATCTGTTAAGTGCATGCTCTGTGTGCTGCACTCTGGAGCAAAAAGACATGATCTCAGCCTCAGAACTCACAGTCTTGGAGAACTCCAAATCATGTAAGGGCTAAAGCGATGTTCATTGGAATTATTAAGTGGGGTTCAAGACAGAAGGATTTAGAATGAAGGAAGCAAGTAGACGTGTTTACTTTTGATTTAGAGATGACATGGGACATTAAGCCAATCATTTTATTTAGGTAATTAGTATGTGCTGAGCGCTCTTGTCTACCAGGCTCCGTCATTGTTACCAGGGTTGCAAGTCTCGGCAGAGCCTAATTTTAACACGCAGCAGGGTGGGAGACACTTAAGGGGAGAGAGAATTAAACCAAGGTTATTTGCATATCAATTGTTACAAAAGCTACCCCAAAGCAGTGAAGAATGCAATATGTATATATTCATGGTTGCAAAGCAAAACCAAACTCACTGCCATGTACTAGTATTACCTTACCACTCTTAGCAACCCCGTAGACAGAATAGAACTGTTCCTTAAAGTTCCCGAGATTATTAATCTTTATGGGAGAAGATGACCTCATCTTTCTCCTGAGGAATGGATAATGTGTGTGAACAACTAACTTTATTGTTAGCTACCCGATGCCTGAGCCACAGTGCCGCCAGCCAAGCGAGTCAGTAAAGGCTTTGGGGTGAGGAAAGGACCTCACCTTAAAAATTAATTCAAGATTCCATGAGGAATTGGACAATCTAAAACTATAAGTAGAATTCCAGGCACTCCTCTAAACCAAAGCTGATTTGAGACCTATATAAGCAAATAAAATTGTTCTTTCTTTTCCTTTTATTTTTCAGAATTATTAGTACTTGGATATTCTGTATGTTTGATTGCTATTGTAAAACAATCAGTACATGATATCTTATGTTTACTTACATCTTCTTACAAGCGACTAAGTATTCAACAAACTTCCTGAAATCTCTAATTAGTTCTAGTGTCATGGTGTTTAAAGATATTGATTTTCTTAATTATTTCTATTTTTCCCATTTCCTCTAACCAAGGACTAATCAATTATAATTTGTGGACAAAATCCAGCCAGTAGCCTTTTAATTTTTTGTAAATAAAATTTGCATTAATTAACACTTGGCTTTCTTTCATCTAGAAAATGTCATTATGATATATTGCCTAAACTGATAAAGAGTGTTATTGTGAGCTGGTTGCCTGTTGACATAACATATCAGCTTTCCATTCAGTAATTCATGGACATTTTGTTTTCTCTCATTGATTTGAATCCCAGAATGAAATTTCTACGATCCCAATCCCTTCTTGGGTTACTTTTTTCAGTTCCTAATCCTTCTTAGCTTTGTCCTTGCACAAATGCTTTACTTTTGATCACAAATGACTGATCATTCGAAGGTGCCCCTAGCTCCTCAGTGCTAGTGCTTTTCCCTTTATAGGCTCCCCTGCTGTTCCGCTGAGAGCTGACCCATGGGTGAGTTCATGTCCAGATCTGAGCCACTAAAGACTGGAGTCTCTGGGTTCCATTAGTCTATATCCAACTAGTCTTGTTTTATAAGGGTAAGTTTAGTTCTACGTGTTTCCCTGGGACCTTCTAATGTGCTTTCTTTCATCACAGTCAGTAGTGGTAGCCGGTTACCGTCTAGACATTCTGTTCTCAGGGTCATAGATACTGATATTGTTTGATCCCTTAAACCACTAAACTAATTGTTTCCAAGTGTCTTCGATTTCCATCACTCTTCTTTCCTCCAAACAGAGAGACCAATTACCATGTTTCAAATGGCTGCTCAGAAGGTTTGAAGACCTAAACTTGTACTGTCTCGAGAGTGAAAGAGGAAACGATTAAATATCTAAAGAAAGCTGGGTAACCAACGTGCCCCAAACAAGCAGGACTGTAGAGTCACTCCACGTTTACATGTGTGAGTGTTCTGGGATAATTCAGCTTATCTCTGCATTTTAATTATTGATAGAAAAATAAATGATATGCATGTTTCAGTGAAGTTGAATCATGGGGTTCATCTTCATTTTTCATATGTTTCTGAGGCTGTCTTAAAATATCTAGTGTAAGAGATACTATCCAGCCCTCAGGAACTTCTCTCTTAAGAGAGAAGAGTAGGTTCAGACAAGTGTTGCATCAGTTGTCCACACTTGGGACACTGCCGTTATGCTACTCCAACTATTGAACAGGATGTGCTGGTAAAATGGATCAGTGGCCTGTCAGGTAGGCCCTAACCTGTCTCCTTCAATCCTGCACAGAATTAACCACTTTAAAAAGGCAATATGGTAAATGGAGCCCTGGTGGTGCAGTGGTTATATATTGGGCTGCAAAGGGAAAGGTCAGTAGTTCAAAACCACCAGCCACTCTGAAGGACAAAGATAGGGATTTCTATTCCCGCAAATAGTTTTGAAAATACACAGGGGAATTTCTTCCCTCTCCTATAGCTTGCTCTGAGTCGGCATGGACTTGATGGCAGTGAGTTTGGGGTATTCGTTTTTCTGGTAAATGTAGGGAAGGGAATCTGTATGACTAGTCAGATATTTCCAAAAATGTTAAGGTTATTAGAATATACATCATCTGACTTGTTTCTCAAAAGAGGCAGCATAGGAATTTTTTACATTGGGGAGTTAATGTTTCTCAATAGAAAAATCCCACCCAGTAGAGGTTGGTAAAGTTCCTTCTGTGGATTAATTTAACAAGCACAGATTCCAGAGAAGGCAGGTGTTGGCACAACTTACGGCATGTAACTCTACACACGGGCCCCCCCTCTGCCAGCTCAGTACTGTGCACTGTGTAGTTAAACATGCACCGTGTGTGGCTGATTTCTCTTTCATGTTCGAGAAATTGCCAGTGATTTTTTGTTGAATTTTCTGTTCCCAGAGACATCGGCATCAAGCTTAATGACTGGCCAGATTTTAAAGCAGCCAACCATTGCCACAAGTCTCCCCTGAGAACACAGGTTTTCATGGCCTTATCCCTGGTAGGAATGCATTAGAAGTGCTCGTCCAATGACTAGCCTATAGGAGGCCGCTACCACTGTTAGGTGGAACTGTCTGCTTGGTCCCTGTTTAGAAAGTGGCCCCCCACACTATTTGATGTTAGAACTTGTAAGAAATGTACTTTGAGGGGCTCGCCCCCAGAAGTGCTTAAGTAGAGGCTACCCAAGAGTTTCTGGCTGTGTCTTTCCCAGGAAGTCGTCTCTTTCAGTTGCACAATCATTACCGAAATAATGCCACATGAATATGGCATGCATTGAACAAAACATAAAGATAAGGAGCAAGTCTGTGCGCCCATGTTAGCTAGAGTGCACTGCTCATAGTAGCTGCAAGGTGGACGGCTATTGAATTAATTTGTTGGAACATAACAAGAGCCAGCTGCTGAATACTGAAGACATTTGGAGTATGAAATTTTAAGTGTGGAACTTCCACTTTTGCTATACTGGCTCTCTAACCCCCAAACAGAAAACACTGGCAATGAATTTTAATAATTTGGGTTTTTTTGGGGGGGGTTGTTTTGTTTTTAATTTATGTAGGTATAGGTGCTATTTAGAATTGAAATCAAGCAATGTATCTCTAAAGGCAAGTTGGGTTTTTCATGTAGCAGAAAGTTTTGCTAAGATTTTATGTCCTAGTAGATCCAGACTATATTATATGTGCTAATTAAACCAAACTATATTTTATGTGCTTCCAATAGGAATTCTTTGTCTTGGTGGTGTAGCCATGGTTAGAGCTTTATATTTTTCCATCTTTTCAAGTAGTTTAAAGATGGGAGAAGGGCGCTGAAGCAAGTTCTTCGGAGCTTGCTCTTAGTCTAATCATTGTGTAAGTCACAGAATAGCTTTCGACCAATTAAGTGCAGAACAGGTCCTGCACTCCCGGGTAAACAGGTCCAAGGAATCACTTGGAAACACATTCCTGTTGCAAAGGAACTTTTGTTTCTTAAAAAATATAAAGGCAACAGCTTTTTAAACCTAATGCATAATCCAAAGGCCCAAAGCAAACCACACTCACTGCCTTTGAGTCAGTGTGACTCATAGTGACCCTATAGGACAGGGCAGAACTGCCCCTGTAGGTTTCTGAGCCTGGAGCTGTTTACAGGAGTGGAAAATCCTCGCTCTCTCCCTGCGAACAGCTGCCACCCTCTCAGATGGCAGCCGATGAGTACCCGCTCCACCACCAGGGCTCCTCTTCAGGGCCAACGAGCTAAGGAGCACAAGAAGGCATCAAAGAAAATGCCATCCCATGCCAGCTGTAACCACATTAAATGGAAATCATAGTGTTACCTTCAAAATGTTCATAAATAGTTGAAGAATATTGCTTTCTTCCTCTTTAAAGATGTTATTGCAATGATAATATTTATGTACAATGGAAATTCTTTAAACAGTGGTTTAAATTCCTTAAAACCATGCTATTTCATCATTGATCCACATCTTTATATTCTGTACTGTTTTATCATCATTTACTCATATTGCTGCGACTCACATTCCAAAGCCACAACATGGCATCACAGCGCACGAACCCAGACATCATTCACGTAAAAACATAGACATAGTCATTTCACTAAACTGAAAATTTAAAAGGATGACGATAAGGCTGTAAATTCACAGTAGAAGCCACAATGGTACTTCAGAAGGATGCCCATACCTAGAAGTACACGTTTGGCTTAATAGCATAAAGGCCAGCATTTCTACATCACTTCTTTACTTCCGCAAATTCTTGCCCCTTCCATTCATTTACCCACATGCCTGGTGCTGAGCTAAGATTTGTGTGGGATACAAAACAAAACAAAATATATCAGATAAACTTCCTAAAGGAAGTAAAAATACCATAGAAGAGATGGCATGTTTCTAAAGAGCTATCAAGCTGATGGAAATCAATAACGCTACTCAAGAGAAGGCAGTTTCTGGTCAAAGAAAGACCCCTAGTGGGGAGAGTAGGGAACCCTGGTGACATAATGAGTGAAGCGCTGGCTGCTCAGCACAGGACAATGGTTCAACCCCATCAGTGGCTCCATGAGAGAAAGATGAGGTTGTCTGCTTCTGTAAAGATTTACAGTTTCAGAAATTCTAAGAAACAGTGCTCCTATGTCCCATTGGGTCACTATAAACTGAAAAAGAGGGATGGCAGAGAGTGGGTGGCAATGATGGTGATCTAATGTGTATAGAAGACCGAGGACAAGGGAGAGCAATATGAGTCAGACGCTAAAGGAAAAAGGTCTTAGTCTGGTCTACAGTACGCAGTCTCTGACGACCTTGAAATCCTCACTGCAAGCAACATGTCAGTTGCTCAGCACTAAGTTGTGTGAGATATATTTTTCTCCTTGATATATCTCTCATAGTTGGGTTGCTTCAATACAAATTAATATGTAATACTTTTAGAAAGAGGGCAACAGTGAAGAAAACGGATCACTCCTAAGACGTGTTTGTCCCTTTTATTTTAACCTTCCTGTCTCATCTGCCTCTGATACATGCAATGCAGATTGTCTAGCTTCCGTGGGCGGGGTGGAGAGCTTTATCTCCTGGCAATTCTGTTTTTAATTAGCATGATGCTCAGAGTACACAGCCTTGTACACAGCACTAAAAGGTGTTAACTTGCTCACTGCTGTCAGAGACGAACTACTGATATTTATGGGACAATGATTCAACTGTATGAGAATGGCTGTTAGCAAGTCTGGCAGCGGGGTGTGAAAGCCGTTCTTAGGTATGCCTGCTGCACCAGTCTGTCTTTTCAGCAAATGCTCACTTGGGTGGAGGAAAATTCAGAGAGCAGGGGTTAATCCAAAATTTGAAAGAGGGATGATTTTGTATGTGAACTTGTCAAGCATAAACTTAAAATATCACAATGTAATTTTGTGAGGATATCAATTGCTGTATTGGGATGAGATGTGAAAGGTTAAAAAGAGGAGTCAAAAATCTGAATTTCCACACTGACCACTGTGAAACACAAAGCAAACGTTTCTCTCCTTAGAGACAGAAATGTTGCTTGGGAAAGGAAGGGATTGGTTAGCACTGTGAGTTTAATCTTTGGGGAATGAGTCCCTTCAAGAGCATAATGCTAGATGTCCTTGTTAGAATTCTATTCTGGAGAAACATAGCAGAAATGTGCAGTAATTATAGGTTGTTGTTGCTGTTGGGTATTGTCGAATTGGCTCTGACGTAGCAATCCTATGCACAACACAACTAACACAGCCCAGTCCTGCATCATCTTCACAAATGTTGTTACATCTGAGTACATTCTTGCAGTAACTGTGTCAATCTACCTTGTTAAGGGTCTTTTTATTTTTCACTGCCCCTCTACTTTACCAAGCATGATGTCCTTTCCCATGAACTAGTTGCTCCTAAAACATATCCAAAGCAAGTGAGATAAAGTATTACATCCTTGCTTCTTTTTAAAAAAATCATTTGATTGGGGGTTTGTACAATTCTTATCACAATCCACACATACATCCATTGTGTCAAGCACATTTGTACATTTGTTGCCGTCATCATTTTCAAAACATTTTCTTTCTACTTGAGCCCTTGGTATCAGCTCCTCATTTCCCCCCTCCCACTCTGCTCCACCCTCCTTCACAAACCCTTGATAATTTATAAATTATTATTATTTTGTCATGTCTTACACTGTCTGATGTCTTCCTTCACCCATTTTTCTGTTGTCCATCCCCAAGGGAGGGGGTTATATGTAGATCTTTGTAATCAGTTCCCTCTTTCGACTCCCCCCTTCCTTTTACCCTCCTGGTATCACCACTTTCTCCACTGGTCCTGAGGGGTTCATCTGTGCTGGATTCCCTGTGTTTCCAGTTCCTATCTGTACCAGTGTATATCCTCTGGTCTAGCTGGATTTGTAAGGTAGAATTGGGATCAGGATTGGAGTGGGGTGATGGGGAGAAAAGATAAAAGAACTAGAGGAAAGTTGTATGTTTCACCATTGCTATACCGCACCCTGACTGACTCCTCTCCTCCCCATGACCCTTCTGTAAGGGGATGTCCCAATGCCTACAGATGTGCTTTGAATCTCCACTCTGCACTCCCCTCATTCACAATGATATATTTTTTTTTCTTTGATGCCCGATCCCTTCAAGACCTTGTTATCACAAAAGCTGTGTGCTTCTTCCATGTGAGCTTTTTTGCTTCTCAAATCGATGGACGCTTGTTTATCTTCAAATTTTTAAGACCCCAGGCACTGTATCTTTTGATAGCCAGGCACCATCAGCTTTCTTCACCACATTTCCTTATGCACTTGCTTTGTCTTCAGTGATCATGCCGGGAAGGTGAGCATCATGGAATGCCAGTTTAATAGAACAAATTGTTCTTGCACTGAGGGAGTACTTGAGTGGAGGCCCAATGTCCATCTACTATCTTAATATTAAACCTTTAAATATATGCACATAGATCAATTTCCTCATCATCAGCTATAAATATATTTACATATGTACATGCCTGTATTTAGGCCTCTATCAATGCCCTTTGCTTACTAGTTCTTTCCTCTATTTCTTTTTACTTTTCTCTTGTCCCACTATCATGCTCAGCCTTCATTTGGGTTTCAGTAATTCCTCTCTGTTACATTGCCCTTGATCAAGCCCTACCAGGCCTCCTACATCCCCCTTGCCACCTACTTTTGATCATTTGTTATTCCTTTTCCCTGGATTTGTTAATACCACTTCCTTTCCCCTCACCTCCCCCTCTCCAATGGCCCCCCAGAACTATCAGTCTCATTGTTTTCTCCTCCAGATTCTTTATCCCATCTAGTTTATCTAGATAGACCTGCAGAGATAATAATATGCACAAAACCAAGAAAGAGCAAAACAAAGCAACAAAAGAAAACAAAACAACAACAATAAACCAATGACAAAAATAAAAAAGAAAAGCCTATAATAGTTCAAGGTCTGTTTGTTGACCTTTAGGAATGTTTTCTGGTCCACTCTGATGGAGTGCCATGCCCTGGCCGCAAAGTCTATTTTTGGTACTCCCTCAGGACGTCCTTGCTCTGCTCCCCTTGCTGTTCTGTTGCATGCCTTTAGTGTTCCACCTTAGTGTTTTGCCTCCGTGTGGTGGGGTCAATCGGGCACGATTCCCACACTGTGTCTCCAGTGTTGTCCTCTGTAGGGCTATGGGTCAGTGAGGGATGTCACATCTCGTAGTGGGGCTGGCCATATGGTCCTCTCTGTGCATTGGCTGCTCTGAGCGGGATATCGTCCTCAGAGCTTGGTGGGCCAGGATGTGCTCCACTCGCTCTTCCTCCACCTTCATTTGTTCCCGTGTGCTCTGATCAGACATGTCTCTCTTCCTGAGCTGTAGCTGCATTGCTGTCCTCTGAAGTCAATTCTCCTGGGGGGAGGGGCGGCTGTCCATGTAGTTGGGATTGGGGCCAGCTTGCATCCTTGCTTCTAAGGAGCATTCAAGCTGTACATCTTCCAAGACAAATTTGTTTGTTCCTTTGGCAGTCCATGGTACCTTCAATATTCTTTGGGAACATCATAATTCAAATACATTGATTCTTCCGCCTTCGTTATTCAAAGTCCAACTTTCACGTGCATATGAGAAAACTAAAAATACCATGTGCACCTTAGTCTTTAAAGTTGTATGCTTGATTTTCAGCCCTTTAAAGAGGTCTTATGCAGCATATTACCCAGTGTGCTGTGCTGTTCGATCTCTTCTTTGCTGCTTCCATTAGCATTGATTGTGGGTCCAAGCAAGATGAAATCCATGATAAGGTGTGCGTGTGTGTGCGTGCGTGTGTGTGTGTGTGTGTGCATGTGTGTGTGTGTGTTGTTAGCTGCCATGGTGTTAGTCCTGACTCGTTGGAAACTGACTCAAACCTCTGTGCAGCAGAATGTAGCTCTGTCCAGTCCTGCACCATCCTAACAATCATTTCCATATTTGAACCCATTCTTATAGCCCTTTATCAATTTATTTCATTAAGGGGCTTCTTTTTTACTCATTTTCTATTTTATGAAGCAAGGATCAAGTCCATATTGATAGCATGTCCAAGTACATGAGATGAAGAGTTAGCATCTTTGCTAAGAAGAATTCTAGCTGTACTTCTTCCAAGTCAGATTTTGTTTGTTCCTCTAGCAGTGTATGGTGTATGAGTATTCTTCACCAACATGATAATTCTTGTGCATGCATTCTTCTTTGAACTATTGTCTTCTTCACTTTGATGTACTGTGGTGACTTGTGTTGCTTTATCCTAGAAGCTCTACCAGCAGTATTTCAAGGACCAGTAGGAGCACCCATGGTGCTCATATTTCTTCCAGTCTAAGATAGACTAGGGAGAAGTATCTCCTTCTGAAATAATGGCTAGTGAAAACCTTGTGAATAGCATTCATCATATAAATATATATAGAGAGATTTTTGAGGAATTTGCTCTTAAAATTTTTAGGATTAAAAAATTAAAATTACAAGGGAACAACATGGGACCCAAAATGGGAGTGAGGGGGGAGTGGCAGGCCTGGTAGGGAATGATCAAGGGTAAGGTTATGTAAAGGAGAGGTATAGCTGTAACCCAGGTGGGGACAGAGCATGGTAGTGGGGCAGGAGGAAAGTCAAGGGAGATGGAGGAAAGAGCTAGGAGTCAAAGGGCATTTATAGAGGTTCAGACAAAGACATGTACACGCAAATATATATATGAGGATGGGGAAATAGATCTATGTGTCTATATTTATAGGTTTAGTATTAAGGTGGCGGAAGGACCTTGGGTCTCTACTCAAGCACTCCTCAATGCATGAATACTTTCTTTTATTAAATTGGCACTCTACGATGTTCACCCTCCCGACACAACTGCTGAAGCCAAAGCGGGTGAACAAGTAAATGTGGTGAAGAAAGCTGATGGTGCCCGGCTATCAAAAGAGATAGTGTCTGGGGTCTTAAGGACTTGAAGATAAACAAGCGGCCATCTAGCTCAGAAGCAACAAAGCCCACATGGAAGAACACACCAGCTTGTGTGATCATGAGGTCCCGAAGGGATCAGTTATGAGGCATCAAAGAACAAAAAATCATATCATTGGCGGCACACCTCCATGATACGATCGCTGAAGACAAACAGGTGCATAAGCAAATGTGGCGAAGAAAGCTGATGGTGCCCGGCTATCAAAAGAGATAGTGTCTGGGGTCTTAAAGGCTTGAAGGTGAACAAGTGGCCATCTAGCTCAGAAGCAACAAAGCCCAAATGGAAGAAGCACACCAGCCTGTGCGATCACAAGGTGCTAAAGGGACCAGGTATAAGGCATCATGCAAAATATATATATACCATAGTGAATGAAGGGGGAAGTGCAGAGTGGAAACCCAAAGCCCATTTGTCGGCCACTGGAGATCCCCTCACAAAGGGGTTTAGGAGAGTAGATAGGTCAGTCAGGGTGCGAGGTAGTACCGATGAAGAACACAGCTTTCCCCCAGATCCTGGATGCTTCCTCCCCCCAACTACCATGATCCAAATTCTACCTTGCAGGGCTGGATAGGGCAGAGGTTGTACACTGGTACATATGAGGGCTGGAGGCACAGGGAATCCAGGGTGGATGATACCTTCAGGACCAAGGATGTGAGGGGCAATGCTGGGAGAGTGGAGGGTGAGTGGGTTGGAAAGGGGGAACTGATTACAAGGATCCACATGTGACCTCCTCCCTGAGAGGGGGACGGCAGAGAAGGGGGGGAAGGGAGACTCTGGATAGGGCAAGATATGACAAAATAACAATCTATAAATTATCAAGGGCTCATGAGGGAGGGGGGAGTGGGGAGGGAGGGGGGGAAAAAGAGGACCTGATGCAAAGGGCTTAAGTGGAGAGCAAATGCTTTGAAAATGATTAGGGCAAAGAATGTATGGATGTGCTATATACAATTGATGTATGTATATGTATGGATTTTGATAAAAGTTGTATGAGCCCCTAATAAAATGTAAAAAAAAAAGAAAACAATAATAAAAATTTTTTTAAAAGAAAATAATTAAAATTAGGATTGGTAAAATCCATGGACCAACCAATAGACTGAAATTTTCAGTAGTAGTTTTATGTCCAAAAATTGATCAGGTGATAGGATAAAGGAATTCTGGAAGGATAGCTACATAGAAGTCTGGGAGCAAAACCTTCCGTCCCAAAGTTTCCAGTTTTGCTTTAAAAGTCTCCAAGGTATGAAAAACCCAACATACATCATGGAAGGTAATCTTCTTTACTTAAAGCCTATAAATTTAATCACAGATGATTATTATAGCACCTAAACTAGTGTTTGATTCACCTGTTTGAATAAACAGCTGAATACCATAGGCTAGCCAAGTTTCCATGTTCACCATCACACTAGCTATGGGGTCTCTCTGTAGAAAAGCATACACAACCTTATTAAACCTAAGATTTATAACGTTCAAATAAACTATTTCAGAGGTCTCTTCCAGACTCAATACCCCTTGTGATCCAATTGGGGAGGGGTGACTTTGAATAAACCTCATAACAAACCTGCATTACTGAGACATAGATTTTTTTGGGGCCCCCAGGTTGAGGCCTTCCCTGCTGTTTCTCAAACCCTGAAACCACAGAAGAGTAGGGTCACCTTCTGTGCAAATTGGCTCTCTTCGTTAAGGCAGCTGTTCCCATCCATTCATTACCTTAAGCTTTGTATTGGGAACCTTTTCACGCACGTACTTTGGATGTGTATCAGGAGGAACCAGTCTTTGAAAAGGGACATCATGGCTGGTAAACCAGAGGGCCAGTCAACCTGAGGAAGATCCTCACTGAGATAAATCAATCCAGTCTGCCACAATGGTCACAAACCTAGGAACGGTTGTGAGGATGGTGGCAGAATACTCAGTGTTTTGTGCTGTTGTACGTTGGGCTTCCATGAGTTGGGACAAATTCAATGACACCTAATACCACCACCACCAACACTCAGAAGCCTTGGCCTCGTTCTGGTGCCTGTAGGGAGTCTAAGGAGAGGTGATTGGGAACATCCGCTTGATTTTTAGTGTACTTGATAATTCTAAACTCACAGTAGTACAGATGAGTTCAAGAGAGTGGAAAAGTAACCATACATTGAATAAGAATAAACATATAAAAACAATTAGGATGGTAATATATGGTGTCATCAATGTATTGATAAGTTTCTGCAGCCCTGAGGCCTGAAAAACTAAGCACCACTACCAACCACCCTGAAAGGGATCTCATTAGAAAGTTCTGGGTAGTAGGGAAGAAAAATATGAGGGGGAAACCCAAAAGCATAAAAAACACCATGCCTACTGGTTGGATAGAGACTCTGACACTGAACCACGCCCATGTTAGAATCGCCATGCGTGTAAGGTAAAAGAGCAGCATTCATGCAAGGACAAAGTACAGAGGTTAGAAAAGAAGGAAGAATGGAAACGTGGGAAATGGAGGAAATGGGATCGAGGCTGGCACACCGAGGGGCCTGCAGTGGATGCATTGAAACAAGATGTGTATCGACTGTTAAGTATGAAATTGATGGTGTGCTTTATAAACCTTCACCTAATTCACAAACGTTTTAAAAGAATGACTGGATAAGGAACAGTTGATAAACATTTACTTATATAATTTTTAAGTTGTGTTATCTTGACTATAGCAGTAGAATCATTTTCCAGGATGTGTGTGTGACAGTAAGATGTTCTAACTCAGGAGACTGTGGGGAAAAGTGGGTATAAGTTTCAAGCTGGTGTCTATAAGGTTGCTTCCAAGCATTTCTCCTTCATTAATTCAGGCCATGATAGAAATATAGGTACTGGATTTTACCTTGAACGTATTAATTCACACTGACCTTGGAAGTGAAAGACAAAGTAAAAGCTATGGCCACCAATTTATTTTTCAGCTATTTTTTCCTTAGATTCACATGCCAAAGCAAATATTTTTATAACTATTTTCAATATCTCTCAATTGAGGTTCCAGAAAGATAATTCATTTGATTATTTTTGTGATGAGGACTTTATCTCCCCACTACCCCCAAAGAGTTCCTGAAAAAAAAAAATGCTTCAGAAGTGAACTTGTAGGTATGCAGAATTTAATTCTCGGCAGATGGTGTGAATCTGTGATACAAATTTTCCTCTAGCAGTAACTGGGAGAAGAGCCACAATTCACGGTTGCCAGAGATAGGGGCCTGTTTTAATTACAAATTAATTGTGCACATAATGATGTATAGGAGCTTCCTCCATTAACAGAAAAGCACTTGTGTGTGGTTTAAAAGAGTCTCCAAGACTTAGCCTTTTGTTTATTCACAGGGGTGATGGGTGAATATGAGCCAAAAATAGAGGTGCAATTCCCAGAAACGGTCCCGACTGCCAAAGGAGCCACAGTGAAGCTGGAATGCTTTGCCTTGGGAAAGTAAGTTCTGCTTTCTTTACCTCCTTCTCCTCCTCCTGCTCCCCCTCCAACATGGGCAGGTGTAGAGTTTTCTTTGCATGGTGCACAGTGATCATTCAGCGGTGATGGAAAAGCAAGTCCAGTGGTTCTTTTTGTAATTCGGGGTGTGCATCTTTGCTTCTGCCCTCTCACAAAGAGAGAGGGCCGTAATTGCCCTGGGAGGATTAGCCTGCCACAACTGACATGGCTACAAAGGAGAGAAGAATGGGCAATTCTGAAAAGGCGTTTTCTCCTATTACTATGACCTGGAACAGGTATGCTGTCTAACCCCAAATGACAGAAAAAGCAGTGGCCTTCACTGAAGGTTCAGTCAAAGTATTTGGAAAACGATGGGCTTTAATTCCGGTCCAAGTTTCCAGGTGATGCATCGAACTTTGCTTGAAGTTCTTTTTAAAATCTTTGTCTATTCTCCCCCACTTTGGATTTCCTTGTGCTTCAGTGAGAGGCAGGGAAAACCTAACCACGTGCACAGGAGTCTGGATTTTCCAGTCATCCAAACATTGCCCCAACTTTATTATTCAGTGTATGGATTAACCTTAGGTAAACCTAGTTGGATTAAGTAATTTTTTCATCTATTAGAGGCCATAAGAAGATAAAATACAAATTGATTGGGGCATTTTATTTGACAGTAACCAGAAGAAAGGGTTGACATTAACTATCATTTGAAATAAGTGTGTTTAGATTGTGCATGAATTTTGGGGAAATGGAATTATTTTGTTGTTCTGAGAGTAAACACAACAGAGCATGTTCCGATGCAAGGACTCTTACATTATAGCGCAGGGCTATTGATGACAGTCCTTGAGTGAGCGACCACTCTCACCCTCCTGTGTGGAGTTGCCCCTTCTTTGTTCATGTAAACTCGACCCCCGAAGGTTCTTCCCGAGCTCTTCTAGCTGCTACTTGATCCCATCTTCATGGCTCTTAAAACCGCCCTGTGCCACAATGCTCCAGGCAGGCATACTAAGATGAACTACTTTTTTTTATTTTAAGGAAACTTCAGGTGATATTTTTAATTTAAAGTTAAAGATGATAATAGAATTGCAAACAAATACACAAGTCGACAATCCCACTTTGTATGAAGCACAGAACAATCTTGAAAGAAATTCAACAAAAACACAATCTATCCAAATAATGCCCACGCCAGTGGATGGCATCCAGATAGGCCAGCAGGAACTTTCTCTAGGTCCACGCATCCCACCCACCCAGACCTCCTGAACTAGACGACAGCACCAACCCATAACACGTTTCTTGTCTCAGACAACGTCTTAGCTTCCCCTCCCCCTAGTGTTGCTCATTCTGTGCCCCGCCATCTCTAAGGTTCTCTTGTCTCACAGTTCCTCCCTTTCTCCTGCGTTAAGGCACCCTGGTTAAAATGACTGAGCATTGGACGATAGCGAAGGAAGTCCACAGTGGAGCTGTCCCAGCTGCTCTGTGTGAAAGCGACCAGGCAGTCTGTTCTGCAAACAGCTGCGGCTTCAGAACTGCGCAGCATTCTCCTTGGCCCCGTGGAGTCTCTGCGACTCAGGATCCAATCTGTGGGATTGGTTTCCGTTGGGTTTCGTGTGAGCGCACGTGCTCCGGTTTCCTCCCCTCCCCCCTATTTTCTTCTACTTCTATTATTTTTCCTCCCTCTTTTACTTTATTTTACTCTCTAGCACTCATTTTTCTTTTGATTTACTTTCTTCCTGTTTTATCTTTTCTTCCTTGGTCTTTTCTTTTCCCTATTTTTAATTGTTATTTTCTTCTTATCATTGGATGTTTCCCCTCTCTTGACTTTTGTTTTGTTTAGATTTTGTTTGTTTTTATTATTTTTGAATTTGTTTTGGTGAGCGTGTTGTGAGGCAGGCAGTGTTTGATTTTCCTTTTTTTCTTTTGTGTGTTTTATTTGTCTTTGCCTCAGCCTTCAGGAGGCATCATTCCCACACTGCGCAGCCACACCCACAGCGCTTAAAGACCCACCCACTAGATGAGCGCCACCACCTACTCCTGCACCACCTTCTAAACAGTGACCCAACTTCAGCCTCACTGCCGTCGAGTCAATGCTGACTCACAGTGAGACCTGACGGGGGTCTGAGCCTGTAACTGCTCACCGGAGTAGAAAACCCAGTCTATTTCCCACTGAGCTGCTGGCGTTCTCAAACTACTGGTCAAACTTGTCACTTAAGAGTTTAAAATGACATTGGCATTGTTTAATTCCTCAACTGAAGAAGGTTTATGCGGACTTGATCACGAAAAGTGATTTTCACAATAGCATGTAACTAAAAAACGGAAAAACTAATCTGCCTCCTTGGAGAAAGTGGCCCAGGAAAAGGTGAGAGCAGGTAACTCCTGAGTCCTGGTTTAGTAAACTCTGCAAGGTGACACCTTGGAATTTTTAGGAGAAAAAGGCGTTGTTCCCACTTCAAAGGGGCCTATGAATTAAACTCTATTCATACTGCTTGAATGGCACTAGAATAAACAAAAGGCCTAAATTGGGCTCCTTCATCTACACAGAAATATTTGGGTGTGATCATCCAGCTGCCGCAGCACATCATCATCTCCCACTTAGGAGCAGACTGGCTATGTGTCAGCTACAGTTATTTTTAAAGGCACATATGTAGAGAAGTGTGTGTCTCATCAAATGTAAAGACACCTTCAATGACCTTTTGATGGGCCCCCGGTTCTGGGGGGGGGAGAGGGGGGGCTTTTCTTTTTTGCATTTTGAGTGTCTAGGAAACTTAAATTACTTTAAAACAGCTATTGCATACTTGATGATTTTAACATTTTAAATACTATCTCAAGTTTTCCTGAGAAGATTATCAATTCTTTAGCCTAATTACTTCTCTCTGTGTGTGTTTTTGTGAAAAAAAAAAAAGTAAATATGTCTCCTGCTGGGAAGCTGTGATCTTAAAAGTAGAGGGTAGCTTCGTGAGCCATTGATTTGTAGACTGAATGATGCCCTCCCGTCACTTTCAGATGTGCTAAATGTCATGGCTGTAGGGCCACAGATGCCTTGAGAGTACATAAAGACCCTCATAGATTGCTTCCTCATTTATCTGAATATTTTAAGTAGAGTTTTCCTACATCACTTTGGATGTAGGGGGTGGGCTTCCAGTTTCCAACCTTTGGAATGGATTGCTATAAATTGATAAGTGCCCAATGAAATAGGTAGCAACAAGGAGGAGAATAATTATATTGTTCAAAATAATATACATCAAAACAAACAACAAAACCCTTACCTCTGTGTCAGCACGTAAGCTGGGTCTCCCCAATATTTAGTTTATTAGTTCTCCCATTTCTTAATTATTTGGCTATTGCTGAAAGAAGACTTTTGCTGTTGATAAATGAAAAGATGTACGCCAATATACCGATGATGTTATCTATGGCTGCATAATACATTTAGCATCGTGTGGCAACCAGTGCTTCCCTGTCTCCCACAACTCAGTGCATCAGAAATTTGCACAGGGCTTGGCTGGATGATTCTTCTGCTCTGGGTGGCATCAGGCCCAGCCTCTCAGTGATATTCAGGGAGAAGATGAGTTGGTCTGGAATGTCCAGAAGCATTGCACTGGCATTTCTGGTGCCTTGGTGCACATGCTAGAAGGCCGGTTCCCTAGGATTATCAACTGCAGAGCCTTATGAGGCTTCTCTCCCACGTGACTGTCTCTGGTAGAAAGCATTCTTAATACCTGGGCTTGCAAACTGGCACAATGCTAAACCAAGAGAAAAACCAACCCATCGCCACCAAGTTGATTCTAATGCCCAGAGATGGCGTGTTCCATAATCTAAAAGGGTTCCATAGGGCGGTGATCTTTACCAGAGCAGAACACAGCACCGTCACTCAGTGGGCTCAGTCCACCAGCCCTCAGTGAATTGTGCAGTGCAAACTGTTTATGTCACCTAGGACCTAGCACTCCAGTTTCCTGCCTTATTTCGTTAGTCACGGTAGTCACAGAACTCCCCCATATTTTTGGAGCAGGGATAACGCTTCCATCCCAATGATGGAAATGTAAAATAACTGATAGCCAACTTATGTCAATGAACCTTTTATTTTAATGTGTAATTCCAAAAGTGTACGTATTAGAAATTATGACATCATACACAATCTGCTTTCAATTCAGAGAATTTTGCATAGGAAATAGATGACATGATCTAAGATTAATAACATGATTAAATCTCAATAAAAACACTAACTGATAATACTAGAGATGTGGATATAGGTAAAGTCATAATGAAAATGAGGGCATGAAGACCTCAAAAATTGCTTCTCTCGGTATTTGAAGTAGCCACTCACTATCATAGAGTCAATGCTGATGCACAGTGACCCTGTGGGACAGGATAGAACTGCCCTGATGTCCAAGATTTAGTCCCATAAGTCTTTATGGAAATAAAAAAAATGTCTTCAGTGGAGCAGCTGGTGGTTTCAAACCGCTGACCATTTGGTTAGCAACCCAGTGCAAATCACTTTGGATTGCCTAATGTAATCCCTTAAATTATAGAAGGAAGATGTTAGGCGCATAGATTTAAATAACTAGAGTTTCTCTATTTCATTGACTGCTCTTTATTCCTGCTAACAGCCCGGTTCCAACTATTGCCTGGCGACGAACAGATGGAAAGCCAATAGCAAGGAAAGTCAGAAGACACAAGTCAAACGGGACTCTTGAAATCCCCAACTTTCAGCAGGAGGATGCTGGGTTATACGAATGTGTGGCTGAAAACTCAAGAGGGAAAAATGTAGCAAAGGGACAGTTGACTTTTTATGGTAAGTTTGGGATTCACCTCAGTACGGCGTTGCTGACATTTTTGAGATTAAAAATAAGCTTGAAGATCAGAGATGAGGTTTTCACCGAGGGATGTGCAGATCACTGTGCAGACCGTTGCTTTGCTGTGTGATTATCGTTCTCCAAGTAACTCTGGGGGTGGAGAGTGAAGGGGAGGAGGGGCTAGGCGGTTGACTGAGCAGTGAGGAGGAAATTAGGCTGATGTGTTTGGGGATGGCTATTACTGGAAACAAGCTTCCAAGAGAACCTATTTTTCTTTCGACCTGACACAGGAAACATTTTGGGTTTTCCTGCTCTTGATTTATATTTTAAAGCTCTGGACTTTTTTCATGAAGATTTTCATTTGGGGCTAGTGTTGATCCATTCTAATAGTTCCTATTGGGTAGTGATTTAATGTGGCATGATGAACATTTCAAAAAGCACACCCCAAATTTAGTTCTTATCAGAGTGGAGCATGACAAATCTTTCTCACCTCGAAGGTTTTTGCTGTGCAGCTGCTCCTATTCCAATCAAGTCATGGGCATTGATTCAGACATAAAATAAATGTAAAAACCCTCTAGCACGTGGTCTTCAATTAAGCCTATCTTGGAAATGCTGCTGAGTTAGGTTAAAATGTAATACTGATTAATATCATTTAATCTCCCGTTTGATCCGTTTTCAACTTGGTTCAGTTTTTAATATTTTCTGCTTTATTTTTCAGTTGATGTTTTTCTATGTGTTGTTTAGTCATTGCTCGAGTGTTTTTGCTTGCTTGTCATTTGCATTATGTATGATTTTATTAAATTCAGGATAGATAATCTGTGAGACAGTGGATTGATATTACCTAGGGTCCTGCATGGGAGAATTGGGGATGTGGGGACGGGGGAGAATGGGAGCTAACGATAATGAGGATACTTCAGGAAATGTCCTGCACATGATTGTGGTGGTGATGGCACTCTTGTTAATATGACTGAACGATTAAATTGTGATGTGTGGATTTTATGCCAATAAAACTATTTTTAAAAAGACAGAAATTGAGAATGTCAGATTTATCAAGAGGTTTTTGTTGTTGTTTTAAACTATTAGCATTTATTTTTCCTTACCTAAGAAACAGTAATTTCTTAGATGTCCAATGCGGTCAACCTATATTCAGAGAGTTGGTTATTTTGTTGTCGGTTGAGTGTAGAGTTGTTAGGTGCCATAGCGACCCTGTGTAGGAAACAAAGACCGCAGAAGAAAACGCTGGCAGGTCCTACACCATCCTTGAATTGTTGTTATTGGATCTTCCTTCAACTTTTTATTTCAGTCATATTAATCTTCATAACGCAGAACTCACTGACACGGAGGTGGTTCTGACTGACAGAGACCCTGTGGGACAGAGTAGAACTGTTCATGTAGCTTCCGTGATTGTAACTATTTATAGAAGCAATGTACTTTCTTTCTCCCCCAGAACGGCTGGTGGTTTTTAACTGCTAACCTGGCAGACAGCCGCCCCAGGCACAGCCCACTACTTTTTAATTCTGTAATGATTATTTCAGAATGTTATTTTAGTTGCGCAACGAATTGAGTAAAAGTCAGTTTCGCTTTCATGAGTTCCTTTAACTAAAATGACTGTTTTCAGACCATTGAAGAAATCTGAACTTTTCTGTCACCATGGGCATAAGCTGTTCCAGCACTTTCCATCTGAAAGAAGAACATTCCACAGCTCTGGTTATGGGGAATTACACTTGGCACTGGCCCTCAACCTTGCACCTTAGAGTGGTTTATTTTTCAGAATCCTGCCCTGGAGATGGAAATCAGGTGCTAATAGTTTCTCTTTCAAATGGAGCTATTGCAGCCCGACTTGGGGAAAGAGCCAAGTGAAATTTGCATGCTTTCTGAGGCTAACTCTGTTTTAGCTCAGTTGTCAACCACCCTGGATGTTAGAAACCTGTCACATCTATTGACCTCACAGCACTTGGCTGCTGCATGTACGGTTATTCCTTTGTTTTTACTCAGTCAGCATATCAGTGACAGGGAATTGTTGAACTGTTTTCATTGTCACAGGGGAACTCAATTATAAATCCTGCCCTCTCTTTCCCCTCGCACTTTTTAGTCTCCATCGGGTTTTCCCAGTTCTGTGTTCTGTACTCCCAACTGCCTTGATCGCCCATTTAAATGCATTAGCATTACAATCAGTGTGTAGATTCCAAAAAGGGAGAGTACCCATAGTCACTGATCCATGAAATGTCTGTCTTTGTTGACAAGTGAATTTCTTACAACTTTGTCGTATGTTATGATTATGTATTATAACCCTGGGTTGTGTTATGTACTGAAAGCTGGTGTCCCCAGACTTTTCTTCCTGGGAGAAATCTTGCAAGCTCTTCCAGAGTGGTTTGCCGCCACATCAAGGCAAAATGAAAAGCGAGTAAGCAGAGCAACACCAGTTTAACATGCGCCATTCACATAGCAGGTTGCCTCACATTTTGAAGAAGACGGCAGCCTCTGGGTTTGAGACGCCGGATTCTATAGGAGTTGGCTATCCAGACCCCACTGGCTCACCTCAGACCCTTTCCTGCTCCGCGTTGGGATGAATCATCCAGCATAGCTAATGCAGCGGATCCTGGGAGGCTGTTTCCGAGAGGGCCTCCAGACCTCGAGCTGACCTGGACAGATCTGAGTTTAGAAACGTTCTGCTCTTGTGGGGTTCCAAGTTGTTGCTTTCCATGCAACTTTCCACTTAAAAAAAAAAAATCTCAGGGTGTAAACTCCTGTTTCTGGCTTGAAACAATGGCGAAATTGTTCTTGCATGAAGTTCCTTCCCCTGCTGGCTGTGCCTTGACTGTCCCTTCCCCTGTTGGCTGTGCCTTGACTGTCCCTTCCCCTGTATTTTAGAATTAAGGCATTCCCTGACTCCAGCTATGCTTTTGGTTGACATGTGGTGCTCATTTGTAGGCTCAGGCAAAGCAGTGATCCAAGTTCACACAGAGAATATTTTCACTTGACTGCTTTCCCCTAATTTTTTATTTGTTTCCTCACATATAAAATGTAAAAAAAAAGCCATATAAACACAATTTAAATAAAACATTTTTATCACTCAAGACAATAATCATGTGAGATTTCTCAAGTGGGTAATACCTCAGTTCTTGGCTTTGGATGAGAAAGAATTCATTCCAAAGTCCGTTTGTAATGTAAGTGGGTTTGTATGAAGGATGAGAGAAGGTTCAGGTTTACAGCCTCAAAACAGTACACATTTCAGGAAAGTGTGTCAAACCACACGGAAGCCATGCTGGGGTTCACAGCTGAACACAGGTGACCTCGTGGGAGTGCGCGCCCACGTGTGGTGACCTGAGGCCAGAGAGAGCACTGCACGGCTGGAGCAGGTGCAGGAGCGGGGTGAAAAGAGACCGGCCTTCCCTCCACCAAGGTATTTTAAACCTCTGGCTGGAGAGGCATGGTCGAAGATATATTGTTGAACCCATTGACTGAATTAAGCCCACCTGGGCCTAGTTTGGTCTGCCCAGGTGTAATGTCCACCAAGCTTGGGGCCTGAATTTGAGCATGCCTAGTTAAGGTCTTCATAGGTGCCTAATGATCTCCTTATTCCTTCCCAATTCCCTCTATGGAGCCTGTAGAGGCATGGGAGGGACCCCTCCCTAACTGGGCTACCTAACAATAGCTCTCCATTCCAGCCACCCAGTCCTTGATATCCATGTACCAATCTACTTTCTGTCTCTATGCATTTGCTGACTATAGACAGGTCAAACAAGTGGATAATACAATATTTGTTCCTTTGTGTCTGATGTAGTACACTCAACATATGTTTTCAAGGTTCATCTCTGCTGGAGCATGAATCCAGACTACATTTATCTTTATGGCTTAGTAATAAGCCATTGTATGTTCTACCTTTAGTCTTCTGTTGAAGGACATTTGGATTGTTTCCCCCTTTGTTTATTGTTGAAATTGTTGTAATGAACATTGCTATACGAGTATCTATTTGAATTCCCAATTTGGGGGGGGGGCAGTTGACTTGTGTAATTAAATTCTAACCTGTTGTTTCAGCTCAGGGTTCCCCCTGCCTCCCCCCCCCCCCGCCCCCCGCCAGCTCCCCGCAACATGAAAAAGTCTCAAGGCAAAATTATTCTCTCTTCAGAGATAAAGTGCTATCAATTCTTTTTGCTAAAGGTGGAAACATCGGATATGGCTTAGATATGGCTTTGATGCATTATTTATTTGTTCAAGGCGTCCTGGTGACCTAGTAGGTATATGTTAGGCTATTAACTGACAGGTCAGCAGTTTGAAACCACCAGCTTTCTAGGAAAAAAGATGAACCTATTTAGTCCCAGAAAGACTACAGTCTCAAAAACTCACATGGGCAGTTTTACTGTGCCCTGTATGGTCTCTGTGAGTTGGAATTGACTCAGTGGCAGTGATATTCATTTGTTCAACATATTTTGATTTAAGATGAACTAACATTAAACATGGTGGCAACCCTCATGGTTGGCAGTTCAAAACCACCAGTAGCTACTCCGGCAGAAGAAAGCCCAGGATTTCTATTCCCTAAACAGTTACAGTCTTGGAAACCCACACGAGGTCACTATGAGTCAGCAATGACTTAATTGCATTGAAGTTGGTGTGGTTAAACACTACAAGGCGACACTGCTGCCATTGAGGGGCTTAGAATCTACCAGAAGTTGATAGAAAATATATTATTGACTATTAAGTAAACTAGAAAAGTTCTTACTATGATAAGAAATATGTAGAAAATAATTGGGATGATATGATAGAAATAGAGAAGGGAAAAGTATTTAAAAATATATATATAAGGTGGTTGAGGGAGACTTGTCTGAGAAATAACCTCTGAGTTGAAAGCCTAATAATTTCAACAAACCACAAGAGGAGGGAGAGGAAGGACCTGGAGGCAGGAGAGTGCTTATCTGGAATGAGATCAGAAAGGAAGCCTGTATAGTTAACTCTAGGGACCAAGTGCAAAAGTAGTAGGACAAGTGTAGGGTAACAGGCTGGGCCAGGCACAAGTTTGGGGCTTTGTTCTGGGCAGCAGAGGATCTTAAGTATGGGACTGGGTCATCTGATTGGTGCATCTAAAAGACCACTCTGGTGCCTCTGTGGCAAATAGGTTATAGAGGACAAGACTAGGAGATCATTCCCCAAAGGTAGATGAGACATGTTGGTGACTGGGTGGAGGGGCAGTAGGTAGGGGGAGAAACAGAGGGATTTTATCTTTGAGATTCAGACTTAGAACTCATTTAATTCCTACAAATACTCAGCTTGCAATTAGAAAGCACATTCTGAAAGAGTTGAAGTACCTGACATAAGCAGTAAGCAAAGCGCAACTGCAAATGCCAAGTCTTTCCTTCTTATTAGTGATGTTGCAAGATTTTCTTTTGTAAGAAGTAACACCAGACTGGTTCCAAGGGGCTGGAAATGTCCATAATGTCCAGGTTTCCGAGATGCCACTTTCCTGCATCCGCCCTCCCTCATCACCTCTCTTTAGTATGTTCTCTCACATCCCTGGGCTCTAAAAGTCACATCCCTGAGAAACTCATGGAACTTTGAGGAAATATTTTACATAGTGCTGGGTACTATTTAGTCCAAAATCAGAGGTTAAGGCAAAGGAGAGCCAAGTGCTGGGTCTACAAGTAGAAGCCAAAATGCCCCAAAGCCACAGCAGGTCTTGCTTCAACCAAAACTTAGGAAAATAGAGATCTGGCTCTACAGGTGTGGTGATGTTTGTTAGAACCAGCATTTTAAGCCTCACCAAAAATGGTGTCATTTTTCAAGTATGCCCTCGCTTAAGGTGGGGTCTTAAAGATATACCCAAACAAACAAAGGGTTTGGCTCATTTCATACCCTCTACTGAAGTCCTGAACCATAAGATATAAATAACTGTGTCTTGAAGGGCCATACTAATTGTCAGGCACTCAAGTTGGTCTCAACTTCGGCATGCATCAGAATCATCTGGACACTTATGAAAATACAGAACACTGGCCCTACCCCTGTTTCTGATTCAGTGGGACAGATAGAAGAAGGAGTGAATCTTGGCCTTTCTAGTAAACTCCCAGGGAGCATTAGTGCTGCTGTTCTGGAGACAGCATGTGAAGAACTATCATCTCTGAGTCTCCCATTCAAGTGATATGGTAAAGCTGAGGATGAAATGTCATGTAATTTCCCACTCTCCTAAGAAGTTAACAGCTGTCACACCAGGTGCTGAGTCCAGTCTACACAGACCAAGTAGACAGAGAGCACAACGTTAATTATCTTTGGATAAAAAAGTATAAAATTGATTTAATTTGTTTATAATTACTCATTTCCACCTTATTATGTCTGTACAAATACTTACATTTTATATAAATAGAGCAGTAGATTTATAACCATCAGTTAGAAGAATGAATGTGAACTAAATGACATGATCTAAATGACTTGAAATACCTTTATGTATAATTCTCCTTGCATGTTACAAGTATTAAGAGAATAAAAGCATTCTTTATCAGCTGAAAACACAGGGAATCCAGGACAGATACACCTCTCAGGACCAATAATGAGAGTAGAGATACCAGGAGGGGAAGGAGAAAGTGAGGGAAAAGGGGGAAACTGATCACAATGATCTACATATAACCCCCTCCCTGAGGGACAGACAATAAAAAAGTCGGTGAAGGGAGATATCAGACAGGTGTAAGATATGAAAAAAAATTTATAAATTATCAAGGATTCGTGAGGGAGGGAGGGTAGGGAAGGGAAGGAGAAAAATGAGGAGCTGATACCAAAGGCTCAAGTAGAAAGCAAATGTTTTGAGAATGATGATAGCAACAAATGTATAAATGTGCTTGACACAATGGATGGACGTATGGATTGTCATAAGAGTTGTATGAGCCCCCAGTAAAATGAATTAAAGAAAGAGATATATTTTGGAAGTAATAAGACTGTATTACACAGAATACTATAATATTTGAGATATAAGTAGTCTAGGGGAGAAAAGGGACCGCCAATTAAAACACAGATATCGTGATAGATGTATTGTCTTAAACAGGACAAAGACAAATCATTGTGATCAGAGAGATCATCAGCACAAAGCCACAATAACGTCCAAGGATTTATAGAAAATTAGCCACTTAAATAGGATATGAGGAACAAAGGATACTGTTACAAACCATGATTGTCAGCAGATCAATTAATCACAGTTGCAGGCCATACTTCGGAAGTAGGAAAGAGACTAAGACTGGGACAGGCACACTCTGGCAGAGAGAAAAGCTTACACAATAGGTTCAGGATCCTCTGAGCTAGGCAGCCAGGGTATGTCTCAAGACCTTGAAACCCTCTTATCCTAATTTCCATCAAGGACACTTCTCAGGCAAGTCCCTGACAGTAAACCTGCCACTCCAGGGCTGGCTAGGAGAGTGGTAGCAATCCACTTTCAAAAGCACTCTGCCTGAGGGCAAAGTTGTTCACATTGCTGGTCAATGGTCACAATGAACTCAATGGAGAGTAAATCAATATGGGGACTCAAAAATAGATCCTGGTTGGCCTTTTGCAGACCTAGTGCTTAGAATTTAAACTCCAACACAGAGGTTAAGTCTAGGCATCATCTGTACCAAAGATTAGATTTTTATAAATAAGGAACACTTGGCTCCAAGACTTAAAATAACTTACTCGAGTCGTACAATGAAATCGTTTCCGAGCCATGACTAGAACGGCTCGTTTGGCTGTATTTCACATGCTACGTTCCTGCCGGTGAAACATTTCAATGAAATAGGTGAGGGAAAATGCATCAATCATGGAGATTTTTTTTTGCACAGATATCTTCCATAACCAATATCATAAATGAAAACATTCGGCTGAACAAATGACTTTTTCACTTTCAGTTTTCTAAGTCCATCACTTGATTATTGAGTGCAAAAGATCCTTTGAATTTTTTTTACCTAAATGGCATGTATGGCAATATGTCTAGTCATCACACACTATAGCCCTTTGGCTCCAAAGGTGAAGCTGCAGGCTTTCCGACCCTGCATCTAGTGTTTCCGTATCTGTAAGGTCATCAATACATACTTATAAAACCATCTTGCAGCACATATGCACACTTCTCAGTGGATGTGCTATATTTATAAGTGACCACTAGATAATATCCAGTCCTGCCAAGTGGCTTTAAGGACAGAGTGACCTAAAAAAAAAGAACACAATAAATAAGGTAATTTCACAGTAGAGTAATCGTTTGCTTAATTGTCCTAGACAGAACGATATTGAGAGCCTCAATAGTTCCCTGGGTATCACTTAGGATAAAGTCAATAATTTTTGTTTCTTTCCCTCATCTGGTCATTCCAATCAAGTGGATGGCTACAGTTTTCCAAGGAGTGCTCCCTGCAAACATGCTGTAAATCGTGGGCCACAGGCAGTGAGAGTGGAGTGGAGAGGCAAGCTCTTCAGCCCTTGAGGAACTCTAAGTCAGGGAGAAAGAGTCATGTCGAGAACCCTGGATTGAGATGCACTTCAAGTCGCTCTCTATTACCATAGAAGATGGTGGGATGGAACTGCTACAGTCTTTATTGATCAGGGAATATTGTTTGAATGTGTTTGTACTGTGAAGGAGCTTAAAAAACCCCAAGTGCTTGGTGTGGGAGTTACATAATCTCCTGTCAACCCGAGCTAAGTGGTAGAGTCCAGCCTGTCCATCAGGTTGCAGCTTGATGACCTCGTTTGGAGGTGCCACAGAGATAAGTGGCTCACTGAAGGCCAGACCCTCTCTCTGTCTTCCCTTTCCTACTGTTGAGACGCTCAGAGAACCGGACGAGACACATGGAGATCTGCACCAGCGTTGAGATGCCTCTACTGCCACTGGAGCCGCAATACTTTCTACCCACTTGCCTGTGATCTTCCTGCATTTGACATCATAGTATGTGTAGCGTGAGTCTGAAGAAGAATGTATAGACTGGTATTGAACATATGGGCTAATATCAGACTTAGGGACTTGATCAGACTGAGCTGGGATGTTTTCTTGATATACAATTACTTTTTGAGATAAAGCTCTCTCTTATACACACATGAGTGTCAATGAATTTGTGTCCCGAGTCTACGGAGGCTAACACAATTGGCATACAAAGAGTCACTGCCAAAGGGGCAAGCCAGACTTCTTTTTATTGTTGGTGACTTTTACTGCTGTTTCAGAGCTGACTTTGAAAAGTCAGCATACCTTAGGAAGCCTCAAACACCCTTCTTCCTTCAACCCCATTTCTTTAACCACCACATGCTCTCAGGAAGAGCATTCATTCAGGTTGGTCCTGGAAATACCCAACAAAAAGCTGTGAAATGACTCAAACCTTACATTCAGCAAAATCATATTTAAGGGGTCTTGCCATTGTCTTATATCCCTTAAGGTCTCTGTGGTAGTTACATAATCTGTTGTCAGTTTGATAGGATTAAGAGTGAAGGGATGGAGTTTAGCCTGTCAGTCAGTTCTCAGCTTGTTGAGCTCATTTGGAGGTGCTAAGGAGATAAATCACTCGCTGGAGGCTGGACGCAGTTTCACCTCTGGGAAACCTTGCTGTTGACAAGACACATGGAGCTACGCTAGTGTCCTGAGCTGGAGGAGCCATGTGAAGTCTCTCACCAGTGTTGAGAGTCTTACAATGTCACTGGATCCACAAGACTTCCCAGGCACTGGCCTTTGATCTTCCTGCATCCAGCATCATTGCATGTGTTGTGTGAGTCTGAAGAAGAATTTATAGATTGGTATCAGACATATGGGCTAATATCAGACTGTGGAGTTGATCTGGACTGGGCTGGATGTTTTCTTAATGTACAATTGCTCTCTATAAAGCTCTTTCTTATACACATATGAGAGGCTCTGTAAATTTGTTTCTCTAGTCTACCCAGACTAACACAGTCTCATTTTGTAAATGTTGACTAATCAGATTTTATGGTATGCTTTGTGAAAGATTGCTTTCACTGTAGGCCTTTTTGAATCCTTATAAGGTACTGCTTGAGCCTGGATTACTTTGTAGAGTCAATAATAATCTTCAGAGATTATTGCTCTATAATAATCTGCAGCAGAAGATCCAGATTGCTCTTTGACAGTAGGAAATTTTGCTTCAGTGTATTCATTATTCCCAAAGTTCTGAAATGTTGGGTTTCAATATTTTTTCACCCTTAAATATTTTCGATATCCTCAAATGCTTACATTTATGTGTGTATATAAGCCGTATTAAAAAATGAGAGCTAGAATTTAATATCTAGCTTTCAGTATTTTTTAAAGTAATAGTAATATTGCCAGGATATGTTAGCATTATTAGCCATTATAAGTGTGGAATAATTTTTTAGAAGAATACCAAATAAATCCCAAAGAGTTGGAGATTAAAAATGTCTCAAATGTCCATCGCTTCCAAGATGCTATTCCGCTCCATTTCCCCCTATTCTTCCCTTGTGCTAGGGTTGTGCAGTTCACTGTACTGTCCCACAGAAGCTCAATGAAACTTTGAGGAAATGTCTCATGTGGTGGTAGATGCTCTTCAGTCCCAAATCCGAAGGTCAGGCAGAGGTGATCCAAAGTCAGGGTTCAGAGACAGACACCAAATATATCCAAAAGTCACAGATCTTCTTGCTGCTACCACAGCGTGGTCAGGAAATAGAGTCTGGCTTTCCAGGAGAGAACTGGGCAGTGTACCAGCATATGTGCCCCATTCAGGGAAAACAAAATATGGTATCTTAAGTCATATCCTCTCCTAAGGTAGAGTCAAAGATGACCCCAAGCAAACAAAGGGTGTGACTTGGCTCACACTCTCTACTAAACCAACAAAACCAAACTGCTATTGAATTGATTCTAACTCATAGTGACTCTATAAGATAGGTGAGGTAGTTATTGTGCCTACCTGGCCGATAAACATATGTGGGGTTAATTGAAGGGTGGAGAGATAAATGGCTCGGTGAGTCTCACCTTTCTAGTTCTCAGGTCTCTTGCTTTCTGATGGTTGGACCAGGGCGCAGCTGCCTTAGCGAGTTCCCTGCTTTAGCTGGGAAGGCTCACTTTCCTGCAAGACAACCCTGAAGAGAAGTCACATGGACCTACCCCGATGCAGTGTGCTGGAGCAGCCGTGTGGAGACCGCTGCCAGTGCTGAGATGTTTGCACATTCACTGACTCAGCTTTCCTCCTGCAGTCGGCATCATAGTGTGTGTTTTGTGAGCTGGAGGAGGACTTTGTGGATTAGTGTCGGACATATGGGTTAATGGGTTAATGTTGGACTTGTGGGCTTGGGCAGCACTGGGTTGGGATGTTTTCTTGATGCGCACTTAACCTTTATATAAAACTCTCTCTTATACATGAGTTTCTGTGGATTTGTTTCTCTAAAGTACCCGGACTAACACAACACAACTAACACAACTTCCCCTGTCAATTTCAGAGACTATGACTCTTTATGAGAAGAGCATGCATAGTCTTTCTCCTGTGGGGCAGCAAGTGGTTTTGAACTGCTTACCTTGTGGTTAGCAGCCCAAGTCACTACATCCTTAAGGCTTGTCTCTCTACTAAAATCGGGTGTTAACCCCACCCTAATCCTGCCCATTAGAATATTAGAAAATACCCTTCAAAATGGGATATAGCTATACACATATAGAGTCAGAATCATGTCACATAGGAATTATGTCTAGAAGGACCATATTGACTATTAGTAAGAAAAATCATATTCTTTAAACAATGTGTTTTTGTTTTTTTAAATGAGAAGAGTGATGCTGTTTATAATTTTGCAGATATTGTCAATAGAAGAAAGCTGGATTCTCATATCTATTTCTGTATTCAGTCTGTCAAGATAAACTTATTTTGGTTAATTTATATGAGAAAAAAAATCACACAGATAAGTAGTTGGAAAGGGGAGGACCTCATGATGTCCCTTAAGGGGACATAAGGACCCTGGTCCTCCTTAGATCGCACTTTAAGAACTTTGTGCACAGAAGATTGCTCCCCTCATAATTGGAGGTCAGGGTAGACATATTTGGGAAGCAAATGTGGATGTTGGAACCAAGTAGGTCTGTCAGTTTTCAGTGAACCTCTTGACTATACTCTCTGGCCTTGTTTATAGAAGAGATAATCCCACTCCACTTGTAGGCCGTAACAAGGTTTAGAAACAAACTGGTGCTTATAATTTATGAGGATATGTAAAAATGTATTGCTGCTAGAGCTCCCATTCATACAGGAAAATTTTAAAAATGAAAAACTCTCACTGCAATTGAGTTGATTCCAACTCATAGCAATCCTATAGGGCAGAATAGGACCATGTTTGTGGGTTTCGTAAACTCTAACTCTTTATGGGAGTAAAAAGCCTCACCGTTCTTCGAAGGGGTGGCTGATGGTTTCAAACTGCAGCCCAATGTGGAACAGCCACACCACCAGGGCTCCCTATTCATGCATATAAAGGTTTCCCTTCACCCCCACCCCACCCCTCAAACAGTTTAGCTGTGTATCTGCGCTTAGTGCATGCTGAAGATAAGTTCCCTCTGTAACATACTTGTCTTAGTCTTAATGGGGTAGGTGCCTTCAAAGAAAGATTCTATCGAAACAGTAGCTCCAGAGGGCATCTGTTGGGTCTGGTAAATTCAAGGCAGAGAATCAACTCCAAAAGTTATGGAGACAGGGATTTTTTATTCCTAATGGGTAAACTTGATAAAATTCCCTCAAGGACACAAGATTATCACAGGGATTTATAATACAAAAATTTTAAGAAAATTGAAAATTGCATTGATGAGAAAATGGCCAAGAAAGTTGTGCTAGGGAATTTCCCCCCCCCCCCCCCAAAAAACAACAATGTACCTGCTTATTATTCAAGGACAACAAGGTTGTCCTACTGGAATTCCACTGGGAAACCTTATTCCACAGATCACACAGCCCTTGTCTTGCTTTGTTTGTTCCCCAAATGCCAAGAACATTTAAAAGTAGCACTGTTTCAGTCCATCCAATATGTCAAAACTGCCTTTTGACATGCTGTACATTGAAGTGCACAGGGTTCAGGAAGGGGTTTGTGAGGTGGAAACCTTAGCTTCAGAATTATACATATATGATATGTAGAGAAACATAATATTTATCATTTTGATATTTTTGAATACTAAATTTTTCTCTCTTTTTAAAATAATTTGTAACAATAATTTTTACTAAGCATCAAACTCTATAAATACACAGAATCACTGATTTTTTTATGTTATTTGGAATTATTGGTGGATGGAGGAAGGACAATGGGATGGATTCAGCTCAGTAACAGTAGATTCAGAGAAACACAGGTCCGGAGTAAGGAGAGGATTTTAAGGAAGAAATCTCTTTTAGACTAGAGTAACAGCTTGGTTTACTCTAGGTTGATTTGGGCTTAAGGTCTTTTTTAGTGTATGATTCATTTATGAAATTATAAATTGACTTCAGTGTCTGGGATAAAAAGAAAAACATGAGTGTGTATAGAAGTCATTTAATAATAAACAAGTTAAACCAAGACCTAATGGACTAATATAAACAGCTATGCGATATGTGCCAACTTAACCGAATATGGTTAGGGAGATTGTTATTGGCAGATCAGAGAAGGTGTCGTGAAGTGAAATTCCTTGGTGTGGCTCTTCATAGTCTTTGTAACTCCTACAAAATGACTGGGTGGGAACATGCAAATAAGGATAGAGACTTAAGATGGGATTGGTCAGTTTTACCATTGTCTGGGTATAAACTTTGCCATCTCAGAAGCAGGAGTGAGAATTCCAGCACCACCAAGAATGAAGAAGCACCAGTAGAGCGCATGTTAGATCCCAGAAGACAGTCCATTAGTGCCTACACCTAGACCATGAGACCGAGAAGGGGCTTCCGGGCCCACTGAACTAGAGAAACTGAGTGCCATAGGGCCAGTGGCTGGCTGCAGAATAGGAGGCATTTATCAGAACTCAAGGAGCTTCTTTGGGTGAGCAGGGCAGTGGCTGAGGACTACAGAGAGATGCCTGTGTTGCCATAGCGGAGAAGAGGTACTACTGTGGAAAAAGAAGACTGTATCCTTAATGTTCTCTGATCTTGACTTGTTGTGACCTATTAACTTCCCTAATAAACTCTCATAAAAAGGGGGTATTGTCTGTGAGTTTTATGTTGCAGGGAATTTTGAACCTGACAGAGAATTAGAGTGTTGTGGGGGAGACAGTTTGACAAAGGAGAGACAAAGGATGGGGGATGGAGGCACGTCTGACTTCAACCTTGTGGAGGTTGACTTTTTCCACAAGGGCTACAGTGGAGTTAGATTGCTTTCCATCTTCTGTAGCTGGAGATGTGATCCCGACCCCATTTCATCAAAGGGTTTCATGGAAGATAAAGTACTACAAAGTAAAAATTTGTTAGCAACCAATGGAAAGAACATTCCAGAAAGTCAAAATGATGTAAACAAAGTTATTGAGGCAGGAGCTGGCTTATTGTATTTGAAGACAAAGAAGACAAGAAATATGGGTTCCGAGAGTATAGTTGGAGAGGTGGCCAAGATGACAGATAAATTTAAATATCAAGCTTAAGAGATTACATAATGGCACTTTACTAATAAATTTTATAACATTTACAGCATGTATAGCACATTCAAAAGTTTTATCCATTTTTATACCTATTGTCTCATCCTGATGATGTCATTTAACTGTGTCTATTTCTGTATTGGTGAATGAACACCTGTAAAGAGATATGTCTGTTTGGGTGCTCTCCCCTTCATACAGGTGGTTTCTCATTGTATCCGTGAGAGCTTTGGCCTGATGGCAGCTCATCTGCCAGTGGCAACAGCAAAATTCAGATGTACCTTGTAGACAGATAAGTAGACCATGAGCAGATATATCTAAGAGAAGCACATATTATTTAAAAAGCTAGATATCCGCAAATTAAAATGATTCAAGAAGTAATAATCTCATGGTTTAGCATATTTATCTCATTAAATATGGGCCTCATTAAACCCAATCTCCCTCAATTCAAATGAAAAAAATTCAAGGCTTTTTGATCTCAAGCACCAAATCCAAAAGTTATCCTCCAACACTACAAGAATGAAACGCCTTCTGTGTTAGTCTGGGTTGACTAGAGAAACAAATTCATAGGCATATAGGAAAGAGCTTATATAAAGAGCAATTATACATTAAGAAAACATACCAGCCCAGTCCAGATCAAGTCCATAAGTCTGATATTACCTCATACGCCCAGTACCAATCTGTACATTCCTCTACAGACTCACCTAACACATGCAACGATGCCAAGTGCAGGAAGATCACAGGTCAATGGTTAGAAAGAAAGTCTCATGGATCCACTGGTGGTGGAAGCATCTTAGCACTGGCTAAGCACATGGCTCCTCCAGCTCCAAGACCAGGGCTGCATCAGTGCAGCTTCATCATGTCTCTCAGGAAGTTTGTGTATCTGGCCTCTAGTGAACTGTTTATCTGTGTGGCACCTCCAAATGAAGTCATTAAGCTGTGACCTGATTGACAGGCTAACCTCCACCCTATCACAGGTCGACACCGGATTATGTAACTGCCACACATTTGCAGAAGGTTTTTCAAAATTCTTGATTGATTAATCATCAATCAGTTAAAAAAATAAATATACACACACACAGAGTATGCCCCACCCCCACAGAAATGGAATTTTTTTCCATAGCTGTGTATTTGATTTTTTTTTTTTACAAAACAACCTTATCACATACAAGGTACTCTGCATTATACTTAATGCATTTGTCAAATCTGCAATTCCTTTCCTGGAAGTATTTTTCAAACTCATCTCTTTGGATGACTGACAGCACCTCTCTTGTCTTTTTCTTCACCTCTTTCTACATCATCAAATTGCTATCCTTTCATGTCCCTCTCCATTCATGGAAACAAAAAGAAGTCACATGGAGTGAGGTCAGGTTAGTAAGGTGTGTGGGGAAAGAGCCATGCTATCTTTTGCCAAAAACTGGTGCACTGAAATGTCTGCATGAGCAGGTGCATTGTCATGGTGGCAAAACCAGTCCCCCATTTACCACTAATCAGACCTGTTTGTCACACACAATCTTTTCAGAACCTCTAAATATAAAGCTTGATTAACAGTCTAACCTGGTGGAATGATCTCCAAATTCACTTTGAGTTGACATTTTGACTATTTTGGAAGTTGACCAATGTCCAGAAAGAGGCTTGTCGTCAATCAACATTTCACCTTTTTTGGAAAATGGAAAACCACTGTACACTTGAGTTTTCCCACAGTGCTGTCCATGTAATCTGTGGTCAATATCACAACAGTTTCTATGGCACTTTTTCCTCAGCAAGAAACAAAATTTCACAGCCTTACACTATTCTCTTAAATAAGCCATTACACTAAAAATGGTTCACTGTGACCAGAGAGAACCTTCCCAGGCAATGCCGCTGGGTGCACTATCTCAGAGTGAGTTGCCTAATGCCCGCCTAGGAGGAAAAAAATATCCTATGCAAGCTCAACCTAACAGCTTTTTTTCTGTTTTTTTTTGGGGGGGGGGGGGTACACCTGTGTGTGTGTGTGTGTGTGTGTGTGTGTGTGTGTGTGTGTGTGTGTGTGAATCTCACACATGGGATTTTCAGTGTTTAACACAAAGCAAGGTTGTTCTCTTTGGAAGGAAGTTTCCCCTTGGAAACCCCTATTAAAATGACATTGCTTGGTATTGTGTGAGAAGCAGATACGAGCTTGCAATCAGAGGAGTGGAGTTGATCAGTGCTGAACAAAGATTAAAGTCTATCCTTCCTCACAAAGCAAATTTATTTCTTATAAAGCTGTCCTTCTAGTCAATGACTTCTGCAAATTGGCTCTAAGGAGATGGGGCTGATAAGAAAGGAGGCTCTCAATCAGCATGAAGGTGCTCTACAGGAGGGGTGGAAAATGAATAGTTACACAGTCAGAATCGACAGTGGTAGATTTGAGCTCATGGTAATTGCATCTATCTCAATGATTCTGTCAACAGTATAATATTCTAGGTTGGAAATAAATATTTGGGGGACATTTGTACACAGGAGGTAAACTGAAGCTAAGTCATTCTTTTCAGACCCATAAAGCCCAGTGTCAATAAATTCTTGAGAAATTTTAGCCAAACATTTGCATTCGTTGGAGACAGATGAGTCATCTCTCTAAGACTGCATAAGCAACTAGAAGTGATTTAGAACACCCACAGGTCATGTCTGTAACAGTGATTTAGATATATTTTGTCCATCATATCCTTTTTTTTAGGTTTATATTTGTAAGTCTAAGGCTAAGGATGGCATTTCTTCCTGTGAGAAATCTCTCTTTTTAAAACATTTGGAGATCCAGATATCGCGGAGAATTGTTTGACCACTAAGTTCAAATTATATCTGTCTGCAATATAAATTATTATTGGATAAGATGCTTGCAAGGTTCCAGTGCCTGGAATATACAAACATTGATTTAGGTCACCTCTGGCAGTTATTGAACAAAAGATTGAAATGAAGAGAGTGTTCATCTATCTAAGAGGCTGATGGTGTCACAGGGTCAAATCCTGGCACAACCATTTAACCTCATATTTGAATTTATAGCTTGAGAACAAGACTTAAAAATAAAACAACAGAAAAACAAGACTTACAATGCCTAGGAGAAAGGATGCATATGGTTTGAACCTTGAAAGAACATGAAAGTCAAAACTCATGGTTGTCTTTTAATCAGTCGTGTAGGATCTGTATGTATTGTTGGTCCCTGGAGAGCATGCTGCGTTGTAATCCAGAGGAGCGAGGAAAGAGACGGAGACCCTGCACACAGTGGATTGCCACCATGGCTGCAAAAGCAGACTCAAACATAAGAATAAATGTAAGGAATGTGCAAGACCACGCGGTGTTTCATTCCGCTGTACTTGGCTCACTGTGCTTCAGAACTGACTCGATGGCACCTAACACAACATCCATAGTAAAACCATTTAGAGATAGGCATAGTCCAAGATTATAATACTGAGCAGACTTCTTAGGCCCTGATTTGGAGCTGTAATTTAGACATAAGTTATAAAATGAAGTTGAGCCTAGACACTAAGTGTAAAGTTGTCAGTTGCTATCAAGTAATCTCAGACTCGTAGTTTTATGTAAAGCAGAAAAAATCTTATGCAAAACAGAATGAAAGACTGCCTGGTCCTGTTTCAGCCTCACAGCCACTGCTATGTTTGAGCCCATTGCTGCAACCAGTGTACTAGTCCATGTACACTGAGGGTCTTGCTCCTTTCCACTGATGCACTTTGCCACCATGATGAAAGATTGGCCCTCCTGATGCCATGAGTGGGATGAGGTCTCATGTTCTCCCTCCTAAGAAACATTCTCTATGCACTTCTTTCCTAGCTGATTTGTTCATTCTTCTGGTGTATTCGGTATTATTTGTCACAATTTCATGATGCCGGTTCCCCATTACATTCCATGTGCACATTGTCCAACTTTCACGCACATATGCGGAGATTGAGAACATCATGGCTTGGGTCAGCTGCATCTTAGCCATCAAAGTAACGTCTTTGCCTTTCCAGATGTATGTTCCCATTTCTTATTTTTAAAAAGAAACAAACTGTCTTTTCCACAATGCAGTGATTTCAGTTATTTGTTGTCAGAGGATCTTGAGCCGATGAACCAAAGGTGACCCTTTGGAGAGACATGAACAATCAAGCACAGGACTTTAGTTTTCAGTAAGAAAATCTTACCCACTTATATAGGATTTATCCAATCTCAGTGAAAGGCAGCAGCAGCCCGCACAGTGTGTGTGTGTGTGTGGGGTGGCCCTGTGTGTCTGCAATCCGCTTGTTACAGTAAAGAAGACTGCTTAATCAATCTTTGCCATTGGTGTGATGTTCTCCTCCTGGTCTCCATGGCCTCAGTCCAGATAGTCACTCTAAGAAGAATATGGTTTTATCACTTCAAATCAGGCTTCTGTGAATTTCACTTTGAAAACAAAGACACTTCCTGATAACGCTTGCCAGAGGTTGAAGATGGTGTTGATGCCACCTCGGCCAACAGAAATAACCATCACTGCTGATCACGGGCACTCTGGACACACACTGCGACCTCCATAACCCGGTGCAAAGACACCGAATGAGCCACCAGAAGTATGTAATTAGTGCGGACTTTTCATCTCTGCCCCGTTGTTGTCTTTGTGAGGTCTCAAGGTTTTGTTTCTCACTTTCTATAGCTTTGAAATAAAGCAGGGAATGAGCCCAAGAGCTACAGGAAATCCATGACATTGAAATCTGTCTCTTCACAAAGTTTTGATGTTTCCTCTTGGAATTTCAACTGGGCATTGCTGCATGTGTCCTTTTGTTTTTGTTTTTACCCTTAACTCCCTTTGAAAACTATGGCTTAGTGGTTAACATTCCACAGAGGATTCTGTGGCTTTTATGGCTTGTTTGCTTTCCATGGACCCCGTGGGGTGCAAACATTCATCAGATAGAGTGTGGGATCATGCACATAGCTGCCCTTGGTCCTATCAGGATTGCACATCAAATCCTCTAAGCAGAGCACTGAGAAGATAGCTACTTTTTGAGAAACCTGCATTAGTGACAGAAAGACATAGGTAAATGACAGGTTTTCAGCTATTTCAAGGAATAAGGGTTACAACACGTCATGCAAGTTAATGCTTGTTAGTGTTAGAATTTTTATTATTTTTATTTTGAAGTTGACCCTTTCAGCCTACCCTCATATGCAGCAACATATCATCCCCATCAGTAGAGGAACTGTGGAATTGTGGTTTGCACTTGTGAAACACGGGATTGTTTAAAGGCCGCAAGGAGAGAAAACAGCATTACTAGTGACCTAGAGATCACTACTGGCTAAGTGACGAGTGTTTTTCTAATGTTCTCTGCTATGGAGAAGATAATAGGTATAGGCTGGCCTCCACATTCATGACTTCCAATTAAAATTAAATTAAAGATTATTTGAATATCAATTGAAGGTAGATACTGAGCTCAAGGCAGCGAAAAGACCTCTTAAGCTTAGTGGAAAACATCTTATAATTGAAAACTGAAAGCAGGTGTGATGAGGAGGTTCACACTCGTGGATATGCCACTATAGAAATGCCCTGTGAGCAGATAGCACTTCTGAAAAGATAGCTCTGGTGCTCTTCTGCTTGCTGTCTGGGTTACTGGCCTTTTCCTAGCAAATGTTCATGATGGAGGCTCATCCCATGTCGTGACATGTGACAAGTGGATTTTGAGCTACCACTATAATCTGTAGTTTTCCACATCTGGGTGTTTAGGATTTGGACACTGGTACTGTTCCCTTTTATAGGTGTGGATCTTATTATTAGCTATCATTGAATGACACAGATTAGTGTGCTTCTTCAGTGTGGACTTAGTTGACTCCTCACATGGCTGCTTATTTTGCGACAAGCCTTTAAGACTCCAGAGGCTATTATTCCTTACAGCCGGACACCGTCTAGATTCTTCAGCACACTTTGCTCTGGCATCCATATCTTCAGTGAGCTCTTCATGGGCAAGTTCTAAGTGTGGTGAGCATTGTGAGGGGGTGTTAGCCACTGTACTCAGGCCAGAATGTGACATCTGGTAATTTGATATTCATACAAACCCAATGTGAATTTGTTCTAAACTTTTAATATTCTGTGAACATTTTTGATGGATCCTTGCTTGGTGTCTGCCCTAGTATAAGTACACTGAGATTGGAGGTATTACAAAGATAGTAATGGGATTGATGGCTACCTGGGAACATGGAGGGAAAGGAAAGGGGAAATGGGAAATCAGCATCATGTGTAAGAGAAAGGGGGGCTAAGTTTATTGTGGTCATGACTGCACAGCCCTTCTTGATATGATAGAACCATAGGCTTATATGATATGTAATTACAACTCAATTAAAAATAAAATAAAATAAAGGTCTCCTAAACTCATTTAGCAACATAGTTCATGATTTTCCTTTAAGCAAGACTTGATATTTATGAAGATTTTTTTAGAATTCAGAATTAATATTGTCATTATCTCCCTAGAGGACATGGCAAGAAAATGTGGCTTCAGCTGTAGCAGGCAAACATCAGATAACGTTGGCAGTTGAGTAAGGACAGTGAGCAATGTGGAGATGAAGCACTTTCTTGAATTCCTGCACTGCGGTGTGGGCAAGGCATGGTTTCTTAGGATGGTTTAGATAAAGATAGGGCTGATCCAGGGAGTTAGGGTCCTGGAGCCTTTCTCGTTTGGGTAACATTCTATCAAGCCAAAACCAAGAAGGAAGAAGCAGTTAGGATAGTCTTGAAAGAGAAAGAAACATAAATATTGTCTGTATAACTTGTGGGAGTTAAGTGTATTTGTTAGGGACAGATTAATTTGCTGTAACAAAAATAAGGGTGTTTGCTTAACTTTATCGTCTCAATTGTACTCCAAAAATGTGGCGAGAGGGGCTGGGGGTTGAGGACATAGAGCGGCCTTGTACTATAAAAATCATTCAAGGTCCAAGGCCAATAGGTCAGCATAGCCATCCTACATATCTAGTTCTCATCTCTGAATCCAAGGTTGCTTCTATTGTCACTGTTCTTTCATCAGTTGGATGGTACAAGAAGAGTCCAGGGCAAGCATCTGTATGGGAACAGCCTGGTAGTTACTCTCATGCATTCTGCACATGTACCATTGACATGAACGAAGTCACAGGCTTCCTTCAACTGCAAACAAATCTGAGAAATGCAGGGTGTCATAAAGAATACAAGGGGTCAACTAAAAATGACAACATTGTGGTGGAAATTTCTCTGAGACTAGAACAAGGCATGGCGATATTGGTGGAGGAGACAGACAATTTTTCCCCTAAGGATAATGGTAGTCATGTTCATCCTGCCTTTAGTGATTTAAAGACCAGTCACAATATAGAGCACAAAATATTTGTTTCATAGTAGGGCTAAGAAGTACATTGCTTCTTAAAGAACCCCCTTTGAACCTCTACCTAGCCTTGGCATTTATGTTAGATTCGAGCACGGTATGTGTGTCCATTTGTTACCTATGACAACAGTGTACTGAACGTTTACTCAAGCATGCATATTTTTCTTTGCCTTTTGAATCGCTATAGCTCAACCTAATTGGATTCAAAAAATAAATGATATCCACGTGGCCATGGAAGAAAATGTCCTTTGGGAATGCAAAGCAAGTGGAAGACCCAAGCCTACATACAGGTGGCTAAAAAACGGTGAACCACTGCTAACTCGGGTAAGCAGACAGAGGATATGTGTGCCTTAATGTGGACTGCAGTGTTTTGTATGGACTTGTTGCGATGAAAACAGGAAAATGATGAGTTCTTTTAAAAAATAATAGGCAGCCAATTGGTCATAATAGTGGAAAAGTGAAAGTGAATCCTGTTGAGGAAAAATAGATGCAGGACCAGTTTTTCAGCCTCCTTTCGTTAGATATCTAAAACAGAATTTTAGTCTTCACAGCCTAGCTGTGGCTTTACCCAGAATACCCACAGCATGTAGCTTTGATAAGATGCAAATATGCGAATACAATATGAAAGAGTGAGTCACTGACCATTGACTGGCCTGTTGGCATCTGTTATAAATTGGTTTGTGTTCCTTCAAAATATGTAGTATAAATTCAGGTGAGTTTAATCCTATCTGGGATTGTCTTTGCCATGCTATCAAGGCCATGTCAGCGTGGGCTATCCCTGAAACTAATAACGTTTGAGATATAAAAGAAGCAGACTAGACTTAGGAGTATGGAAAGATGCCTATGCAAGGGAAAATCGATGCAATGTAAAGATTGCTGCTCTGTATTAGGCTGACTTCTCTAGAGAAGCAAAACTAGTGACATAGATGTGTGTGCATATACATGAAGCTAACGAGATATAGATACACACACATACACTTATGCAGATGGATTCAGATTAAGGTGAACATAAATCCAGGAAAGTGTCACCTGTGGATTGGATGTTAAGCTGAAGACTTCTCCTGACTGGAGCAGCTGTGGGGGCTGACAAACCCAAGATTATCAAAGCAATACAATGGACTACAGCATGATTCCAAACAAAAATATATGTCAATGGTGTCTCCTCTCACCATGCATATTTAATGTGCACGTTGACCAAATAATCAGAGACGTTGGAGTATATGAAGAAGAATGCAGCATCAGGATTGGAGGCTTATCAACAGCCTGCGATGTGCAGATGACAACCTTGCTTACTGAAACTGAGGAGCACTTGAGGCACTTGTGAAGAAGCTCAAGGATTGTAGCTTTCAATATGGATTACAACTCAAGGCAAAGAGGATTACAACTGGACCAATAGGTAACATAATGATAAATAACAAAAAGATTGACATTGTCTATGATTTCATTTTGCCTGTATCCGCAATCAAAGCTCATTGAAGCAGCAGCCAGGAGACCACAAAATTAGTTGCATTTAGTAAATCCGCTGTGCAAGACTTCTTTAAAGTGTCGAAAAGCAAGAATGTTACTTTGAGGACTAAAGTGTGCCTGACTCAAGCCATGGTATTTTCAAATGCAAGTGATTTTCCACATGCAAGTGAGAATTAGACATTGACTATGAAGACTGCAAAAGAATCCATGCATTTGGAGAAGAATATGAAATGTACCATGGACTGCGGAAAGGACAAACAGGTCTGTCTGGGAAGAAGTGCAGCCACTCCTTAGAGGCCAGGATATCAAGACTTCATCTACATGCTTTGGACACATTGAGAGGAGATGCCAGTCCCTGGAGAGTGACGTGTTTGGTACAGTACAGGGGCAGCAGAAGAGAGGGAGGCTGGCAAGGGTATGGATTGCTACAGGGCTGCAGAAGTGGGCTTAAGCATAGGAATAATAGTGAGGATACACAGAATTGATCAACGTTTCATTCTGTTGTGCATACTGTCACTATGGATTGCAAATGACTTACTCAGCTCTAACAACAACAACAACAACAACAACAACAACAACAACAACAACAACGTTGGCAGCTCAGATGGCAGGCCTCTGAGGACTTCCATGATTGACAGTCAATATGACAGGATGTTTTCTCAAGTCCAATGAACCAGGGATTAATAAACCAGATGCAGGGTCCCGACCCAACCCAAATCAAACAAGATCCCCCCCCCCACCCCAACACTTAAATGTCCGCTTTTAGGGAGCCAGCCCCACCCCCTGGGAAACTTCCTTTCAATGTACTGCACCAGGCCTGTGGCCCAAGGAAAGGTGTTCCATCCCACTCTTATCTTCACACAGCTGATTATCTACTCATAGCATAGTCCATTAAGGAGGTAATGGCATTGAGTTAGGCCATGAAACTTACTGGTTCTTAACTGACAAGCTACTGAGAATCCAGGCCCAATCCAGAGAATACAAAACCTTCCTATCACTATCACCTATGAATATTATCTTAACATGGCCCTTTCAAAACAGAAAGAGGAGACTCTTCAATTCACAAATTCCGTGAAATAGATAAGAAGTTTCTGGCAGACCTGGCATCTCTAATTTGGACATCTAGTCTCCTAAGCTGTGAAAAAAAGACATGTTAGTTGATTAAAATGATCCACTTGGTATTTCTGTCATAGCTACATTAAATAACTAAGACAGCATTAAACCACCAAGACAATGATCAAACTCCCATCCCAATGTGGCTATGTTATGTTCTTCATCCTGAAAGACTTTATGGACAATGCCAGGCAGTAAGTTCACCATTTAAACACCCTCATGGTCTCAAACATGTAGCAACAACAGATTCCAACCCAAGACAGACAGTTCCATGAAACAGGAAGAGGACACATGATGAGTGAGAGAGAAGGCTCCGGCCTGAAGGCTTGGAACCAGGCTAGGCGGCTGAGAGCGCCTGTACGATGTGGGAAAATGCTCTCGGGCAGCGGGTCTCATCCTTCCTTCTGCATGTCGCAACCCTTTACTACTGTCCCTCATGTGGTAGGGACCCCCAAGTTAAAATTATTTCTACTGCTAATTCATCGCTGTAATTTTGCTACTTTTATGAATCCGGTGACCCCTGTGAAAGGGCCATTAGAACCCCCAAAGGGGTCGCGACCCACAGGTTGAGAACCGCTGCTGTAGAGCAGCAGTAGAAAGGCCAGGAGGTGAAGACCTGTTTAGCTATGGCTATCAGATGAAAGCAGGACCAGACTCCTCTCTGGCTTGATCTGATGCTGCAGTGAAGTGTAAGAGAGGTGGTAAGGACTGAGCCACAACTCGGGACAGGAACTGCAGCGAGTCCCCTCTCACCACAGGGTAGGACCTCCGACAGATCATGTTTCAACCTGTTTCTGGCCTGGTGGCTAGGGGACTAGGTGTAAACAGCCACCAAGTTGCTAAAAAGGGGATGTGGCAGTTACATAATCTGGTGTCAATTTGAGACTACTAAGAGTGAAGGGGTGGAGTCTAGCCTATCAATCGGGTCGCAGCTTATGACCTCGTTTGGAGGCACTGTGGAGATAAATGGCTTGCTGGAGGAGGGACACAGATTCTCCCTGAAAGACATTCCTGTTGACAAGACACATGGAACCATGGTGATGGCAGCCAGAGCCTTGGAGCGGGAGGAGCCAGATGGAGACCCATGCCAGTGCTGAGATGCTTCTACCACCACTGGATCTACAAGGCTTTCCACCCACTGGCCTGTGATCTTTCTGCACGTGATGTCATTGCACACATTGCATGAGCATTAAGAAGAATTTATAGATTGGTATTGGACATATAGGCTAATATTAGACTTATGAACTTGATCTGGACTGGGCTGGGATGGTTTCTTAATATACAATTATTCTTTATATAAAGCTCTTTCTTATACACATATGAATATCTATGAATTTGTTTCTCTAGTCTACCCAGGCTAATACAAGGGAGTAAGAGATAAAACCAGCAAACAAAAACTTCCTTTCAAAATACACCTGCAAACCAGTATTCTGAGACACATGAAGAACAATCTATGTAATAGTCTACCAGAGAAATAGTTAAGTTTGCTCCAGAAGAACAAAGGGTGCCGTAGTAGTACAGAGGTTAAGCGCTCAGCTGCTAACTAAAACATTTGCTGTTCAAGTTCTCAGCCATTCCATGGAAGAGAGATGTCTGCCTCTCTAAATATTCAATTGTGGTAACCCGATGGAGCAGCGCTGCCCGGTCCTGCAGGGTCAGTGGCAATGAGTTTGAGGAAGTTCATAAAGATAAATGAAGAAATCATGTCCATAAAAGTAAACAAGACATTAAAAAAGATAAACAGCACCAGATAATACTGGAACTGTATAATCATTCCAATGAAATACTCAGTATTTCATGTGAGAAAAAAAATCTACTCCTACTGTATGTATTTTCTATGATGGTTGCGCTATGTTACAGACCAGGGGTCCTCAAACTTTTAAAACAGGGGCCAGTTCACTGTCCCTCAGATGCGTTGGAGGGCCGGACTATAGTTTAAAAAAACCACTATGAATACATTCCTATGCACACTGCACATATCTTATTTTGAAGTAAAAAAAGGAGGGCAAAAACATCTAGCAGGCTGGATAAATGTCCTCAGCAGGCTGCATGTGACCCACGGGCCATAGTTTGAGGACCCCTGTTATAGAATTTTAACCATGCATATTTTATATGAAAATAGGATATTCACCAAGTATTTGATAGCTTCTGAAACAATTTTAGCAAGTGTTAGCAGGTATTCAAAGGAGCCCGGGGGGCGTCGTGGTTACAAGTTGAACTGCTAGCTACAAGGACAGCAGTTCGAAACCACCAGCCACTCCTTAGGGGGAAAATGTGGCTTTCTATTCCCAAAAAGAGTTAGAGTCTCATAATCCACAGGGGATTACCTATAGGTAATCTACCTACCCTGTCATATAGAGCCATTACGAGTCAGAATCAATTCAGTGGTAGTAAATGGGAATCTGTGTAGAAGACCACAGTGCACAGTGGATTAAGTCCTGGCCTACTAGCCGAAAGGAAGTCTTTCAAATGCACAAGAGAGAGGAGGCTGTCAGTTCCTGTCCGTCTTTACAGTCGGGGAAGCCCTGTGGAGCAGCTTCGCTTTGACCTTTAGGGTCACAGTGAGTCAGAATCCACTTGACCACAGTGGGTTGGGTTTTTGTGTTTAATTGAACATGTATTAACAACATTTTACATACATTATGTTTACAAGAAACTTTGTGAGGTAATCATTTTACAGACGAGGGGAACTAAAGCCAAGCAATTTGCCTAAAGTCACATTGTTGGTAGCAGAGCTTGGATTAAAATATCTGAAACTATGGATGCATGAAACTTCTCTCTGGGAAAAAGACAGAGGAGGAGGAAATGTGTCAGAGTCTCTGGGAGCTGACTGACAGCTTTGCAAACCTGAGGTGTATCAGACAGCTTTCTGAGGCATTTCATCCGCAAGGGAGCCAGAGAACACAGTTTTTGGCAAAGGGAAAAGTTAAACCTCGATGACTTTGCAACAGAGGCCTCCTGGGGGTGCCTAGAATTCCCAACAAAGTGGAGTCAGTCCCCAACAAAAAAAAATCTGAAGGAAGTCCAAGGACAGGGGAGCTTTGAGTGAGGAACTGATGTCCAATTTCCTTTTCCTTATTGCACTTCCCCATTGAACTTCAAATATTGGGAAGTTGACATTTTCCCTAAGCTCCAAGTGGAGCCCCTGCCCTCACTTTGTCCCTCGGTGCTTCAATACCTTACTGCATAGACCCCTCTGCAAAAGGGGCCGGCTCTGGGGATCAAACCCGCGCGACAGGAACCCGCACGGTTTTTCGAACAGTTGCTCCTAGCAGACGCCCAATGTGAATGGGCATGGCTCTGCCTCCATAAGTCCCTGCCAGTCCCATGCACCTCCTCTGACTCTAAGGGGCCCTCTGGGTTTCCTGAGGCTCACCACGATCAAAGCCAAATTCAAACAAACTGCTAGAGTGGGAGGGACCCGGTAAAGAGTTTTCCTCCTTTTACTTAAAGCAAAGGAACCTGAATGCCTAGATTTGATCAAAGCCCAATGAAGTGTCTCCTCAGCTGAATTGCAACCCTACGGCACACAGAAGCCCAGCCTTTCTTTAAATCCTCTTGGTTTTTTTAAAATGACACCTCTCCTGAGGAGATCTTTGTGGTACTTATGAAAATTGGTAACACACATTACGCATCCTCAGGCTGACAAATGAGAATAGTCCTCTGCTCCATCAGTAACTTTGCTTTCCTCAGGTTGGCTACCAGCAGATGGTCCTAAACTTAAATCATGTCACTGACAGCAATAAAATAAAGGAGCATTAAATTATTAATACCTTTATTTTTTAGTTTAGCAAGCTTCAGCCAATATGCAACGCTTCCCTCTGAGTCATCTGAGTTTACACGCCTATTAACCTTCAAAAGTGTTGTCTGGTCATAACCTGAGTATTTAAAATGCTTTAAATGGTAGATTTGGTTGTATTTTTCCCCTAGTTAGCATAATGCCTTGGAGAAAGAAAGCATTTTAAATTTCAAGTGCATCTATTAGAAAGGGTATTAATCTGAATGGTTTCACTATCAAGTCAATGAGAACTTGAGAGAATCCTACAATTGAAATTTCATTTACCAACTGGCATACCCTTGTTCTATTTAGCATCTGACCTGCCACAAATTGAGCTGACAGATAAATAGATCATGTTATGTAAATCATATACATGACAGCTATTTTCTTCCCATTAAGTTCCCTTGAAGTAAGACAGAGCAAAACTGCCTGAAGGTCCCAGCGTGGAAGGTCATTGTTTTTGTGTTCTTTTTCTCCTTTCACAGGGTAGGATTCAAATTGAGCAAGGACTGCTCAACATAACAATAGTGAACCTCTCGGATGCTGGCATGTATCAGTGTGTGGCAGAAAATAAACATGGAGCTATCTTTTCCAACGCCGAGCTGAGTGTTGCAGGTGAGTCTTCATACAGAAAAGAATTGAACTAACCTGTGGTTTGTTCAATACACGTAAAAGGGTAAGGAAATCTTCAGGGAGAAAATGTTGCTCTAGAATTGGAAAATGCAGTCTACCAGCAAAAAGAAGACACCTCTTTCTTTCTTTTAAATCATTTTATTGGGAGCTCATCCAATTATCACGATCCATACATGCATCCATTGTGTCGAGCACATTTGTACATTTGTTGCCATCATCATTCTCAAAGCATTTGCTTTCTACTTGAGTCCTTAATATCAGCTCTTCATTTCCCCCCTCCCTCCCTGTTCCCCTCCTCATTCACAAACCCTTGATACTTTAGAAATAATGATTTTGTCATATCGTACACTGTCCGACATCTCCCTTCGCCCACTTCTCTGTGGAAGACACCACTTTCTAACTGAACCTCCTCTGATGCTCACCGTAGGCAGCACGGCTCCCTGGACACTCAGTTTTGTTCCTCCATCCGCAATGGAGCAGTGCTTCTGAAATGTTTTACAGTTCGCTGCTCCCGCGCTGATATGGTACAGACTTCACCCTGCAGTGAGAAAGAGCTGACTGGACGGGTTTGCTGAACAGCCGGCAATGTGAAGCCCCATTCCTTCCATGCTTGACCTTCCTGGCCCCTCTCTCCAGCCATAGCTTGCCCCGTACGCCTCTCCCGCCCAGTTCTTTAGCCACACTGACTACTCTGTAATACATTACGGTGGGCAATACGGAGACTTACGACATATGGGGACCCTGTAAATGGATCTGAGGCTTCTACTGTCATTCATACTCTTCTGCAAACCACGTGTTCAGAACTTAAATCCCTCAGATACAATTCCCTCCTCTGGATTTTATTATTTACAATCCTTGAATCACACAGGCCAGTTTACTTCTTCCACGGACTTAGTTGGTGCTTCACTGTGATGACTGCTTGTTTGAAGACAAGCCTTTCAGACCGCATATCTTCATTGCTGTCTTCATGAGGGCGAGTAACAAGTAGGTCCATGGCATAAGAACGAATTGTTCTTAGTTTGAGGCTACAATTAAGTGTGAGCCCCAAATCCATTCATATACATATACATTCCCTTTAGCAACAGCATTATCACATTATCACATTATGATAGAGAACATTATAAAGCATCCCCAGGAGGCATAAAATAATTATATTCATCATATCATGAATTTAGCCAATTGTATAAAATTTAAACTGTTGTTACCTCTTCTTTATAACAAACACCACAGATGCATTTTATATCTTTTTGTCGCTATCGCATTTTAATTTTCCTTGCAGTCAAGGTTCACGTTTAACTCACCATTTTAATGCAGCATTGACACACATGATAGTCACTCAAGGAATGGATTAAGTGGATTAAGTGGATTAAGTAGTTGAGTATCTCCTTAAAGCACTAAAAGTTGTGGGCTACTAACCACAAAATCCAAGGTTCAAATCCACCAACTTCTTCAAGGGATAAACGATGAGACTACCTCCTCCCATAATGTGCAGGCTTGGAATTTCTGTCTAGAGTCACTGGGAGTCAGAGGAGACTCAAAGGCAGGGGGTGGCTTTAGTGAATGCAGTAATAAGTGAAAGAATAGGTGAGTACATTGCTAAATTGTTCACACTAAAAATATTTTAAAAGGTCTAGCTTGTGTCCCATAGGAACGTTCTAGCATTAACATGAGATTTTTAGTCTTCTGAGGAAAGACAGAGATGATACTATGACCACCCGTAAATTACTCTGACACTGCCTTCTCTTTCAGAGGACGAGAGCAGTGGGTCTCTGTGGTTTAAACATGATAGAAAGATTCTGAACACGCGGCACACAGGGGGAAGTAGCTCATATAAATCCTAACGATCAGCACGGTTGCCGAGCGTGAACTTTCCCTGCTACAAAGCGCTTGGTGCTGCCCTACACGTGTAAGTCGATGCTCCTGGAAGGAGATGTAAGTTGAAAGTCATTCTGCGCTACACAAGGTCAAAAAGAAAGGGACGGCTTTTATGGCTTCTTTTCTCATCAACTTCTTTACCTTGGACACATCCTTATCCCGTGACAAGAATCTGTGAATGCTCGCAGGGTTGTAGTTTTTTCCAAAGAAGCCTAGGCGCTGTTCTGTGCTCCTTGAATAATCATTAACCTGCCTTAGCCTATCGTGTAAACGTGGCCTTTTGGAAGAGCAAACATCTACATGTACCATCTTATAATCCCTTTACAGTAAGCAGTACAACTTCATCCAGGAAAAGCATGGTTGTTCCGCCCTGCCCAGGTTGTGCTTTACTTATTTGTGTTAGCCCGGGTCAACAAGGGAAGCAAATTCATAGAGACGCATATGTGTAGAAGAAAGAGCTTCATATACCAGAGCAGTGAATATTGAGAAAGCATCCCAGCCCAGTCCAGAGCAAGTCCATAAGTTCAATATTGCCCCTATGTCTGATACCAATCTATACAGTCCTCTTCAGACTCACAGAGCACATGCAATAATGCCAAATGCAGGAAGATCACAGGCCAGTGGGATGGACGTCTTAAGGAACCAGTGGTGTTGCAAGCATCTCTCCGCCCAGCTCCCAGGGCTACATCAGGGTAGGTGCATGTGGCTTCCCATCCAAAATGTCTTGTAGGGAGTCAGCCTTGTCAGTAAAGAGTCTCCAAGGGAGTGCTTCCAGGGAGGAAAAATAGGAGTTCCCAGAATTCTCAGGAGAAACCATGCCCACACAGAGGCCTCATTGGTTATATCTTGATTGATAAACCAGACGCCACCCCTTCACTCATAAGCCTCTCAAATTGATACCATATTATTAGTACTGAGAACTGCACTTTATAATTTGATGATAAATAGCTTAGAATTTTCCTCTGAAAAGAAACTTGTTCTTTATTCAACCATGTGTCAACTGACCCACTGGCCCACAGTCTTCCAGTAATTTCTGACTCAGCAACCCTCTAGGACAGAATAGAATTACTCCCTAAGGTTAATCAAATGGCAAACCTTTCTGGGAGCAGACAGCTTCGTCTTTCTTCTATGGAGAGATCTGGTTGGTTGGTACCCACTGACTTGTCAGTGAGCAGCCCAATGCTGATTCCATGTCACAACCAGAACTCCTACATGTCAATTCACTGGGGAATCGCTAAAGCTGAGAAAGGGTGGCCTAATGAATAAATCATCTAAAACCCTTTTCAGGAGTATTTGCCAATTTACAAGGCAGATGACTCTTTTCTAATTTTAAAAGATGTTTTTAGCCCCTTTAATAAAATAAGAAAATGTGATAATACTGAATGGCTGCAATGAAATGGAAAAATGCATCACATCTGAAATGGACAGCATGTTTATGGAAAAGGGTAACATAAGCTGATAATTAATTTTTGGTGCGTATATGGAGAAGCCGAGGGAAGGATACACAGGACTTCTCCCATGCTGCCTTTCAACTGCCTTCAAATCGAAACTTCTGTCTCACTAAATAAAAGGAGTGTGCTTTAAAGAATGTTAATGACACTGTATACAGCAGTGTAGGTTCCCATCCGATAACTTGCACACTAATTGTTTAGTGATATTAGTTACATCTAACACATATAGCAACAGTCTCTTTAACTGTGCTCTTTTTGTTCCTTTTCCAGAACCCTCGTTTTCCTGCCCCCTTATCTTCTCCTCTTGGTTTTCAGTGGTTGTTGACCATTGGTCTTGATGGTTTTTAAGCAGGGCACTGATGTTATAGGTAATATCCTTTATTTTGTGCAATTCCTGTTTCACTAAAAGGTGACCTCAGATGATCGACCACCTTTTAGATTTGAAGGTTCTAGATTTAAGCACCATCTCAGGGTGACTCTCAAGGAGTTCTCTCTTCTCAACTATTGTCTGGCTTTTTTTCCCAAACAAGTATTTGAGTTCTGCTTTCCATCTTTTCTCCCATTCTGTGTGGGACAAGGAAGCCCGGTAGCTCAGTGTGTTGCTGTGTTACTCATGGTCTTTTAGCGGTGCTGTCCGTGATTTAGACCTACTAACCACTCCCAAGAGAGAAAGATAAGATTGTCTGCTCATAAAGATTTATAGCCTCAGGAACCCTCTGACCTACAGGGGTGCTTTGAGTCAGACTTGACTCCATGACAGAAGGTTTATCGGATCACTTATTGTGGTCCAGGTCAGAATGGTTAGTGGTGGTAGGCAGACTCTATCTAGTTCTGGTCTCTGGGTAAATGATGTGTAACCCATGCAAAGGTATTTCTTTTCTGAGCTTCTGCTTACATTCATATTGTTTGGCTCTTATTGAGTACAGACCTATCATTGTACCTTCAATGCTCATCAACGTTTAAGACCCCACATGCTACTTACTCCACTAGGATACTGATCATGATGTTTGTGAACTATATGCAGGTTGGTTTTAATGCTATTTATAAGTTTTCAGTGGCTAATTCCTCACAAATGGTTAGGCTGTTCCTTCACTGCAGTCCACTCAGTCTGGAAGATCTGCAGAAACCTGTTCACTTTGGGTAACCCTGCTGGCATTTGCTATGGACATGTCGTCAGAGTCTAGACTCTGGAGAAGGACATCATACTTGGTAGAATGGAGGAGCAGCCCACCAAAAGGGGAAGACCCTTGACCAGATGGATTAACCCAATGGGTGTAACAATGGGTTTGAACACAAGAACAATTGTGAGGATGACACAGGATCAAAGTGTTCCATTCTGTTGTACATAAGGTTGCTATGAGTGTATAGACTCAATGGCACGTAGCAACATATTCTAAGTAATTGAGTTGTCCCATGATTATAATCCTAAACTTTCAAATCATTAAAACCCATATAGGAAGATGTTTGCAGCAGCTGTTTCTTCCAAAGTGGTAGCCAATCCTAATAGGATAAAACTTAAATGCATACAATTCAATATGTGCCACCCTCATTTAAGCATAATATTCTATAAGTGAACAAAACAAATATATCCTATGTATAACAATTGCAGTTAAGTAACACACTTTAATCCTATGATTATATTTCCCCACCTATGAAAGTTTGTAAACCAACCACTTCATGCCTTTATCTCCCCAACACCACCACACACACACCCCTCATGTTGGGGATCCAGTTTCTATGCTGCCCACTTACATCAACCCAGTGCTCTGAGGAGACAATCAGATTCTTTGAGGTGAAGAGCCCTCATTCCAGATGGAACCGTGTGAAGTCCGCATCCATAAGCAAAGTCAAATCCGGACAGGCCATCCATCAAGTCAGTAGCAATCTGCGGCAATTCACAGGCTCAAAAATCTTCTCTTCATCTGGTCAGGTTCTGGTTAACTTAATGTGGGCTGCCTTATGTTCCCCTAAAGATTTGAAGTCTTGGAAACCAAAGAGGCACTTCTACTCTGTCCTAGGGTTGCTATGAGTCAGAATCGACCTGACAGAAGAGAGTCTTTGAGTATGAATGGGAATGAGCCCCAAACCTGTGAGCTTGGTATCTTCTCCAGAGAGTTGCTAAGGGGTACTTGTCTTTAGTCTTGTTTGTTTGTTTCTTTGCTGATTCTGAATGCTTGATCTCTGAATTTAATACATACATTTGTGAGGAGTGATGTTTTCTGGTTGCAGACAGTGATGTAAGTGATGGGCGAGGCTGAGCTACCTGTGATGAAGACTGGGGACTAACTCTAAGGCTTTTGCTCACGGACGTCACTGCAAAGGCTGTGCGTGTGCCCATCAGCTCCGTCATGCCCTGCTGCCCTTGCTTTTTCTCTGGCTACTACTGACTGTCCTTGGGCCTTCTAGAAATTCAGCAGTACTCTCTTGAAGCGCCACACTCTCCCTGCACCCCCTTCCAACTGTGCAACCCCCAAACTCTCACAGCCAGTTTGCACCTACTTTAAAAAATGAGCTAAAGAATCCACAGCTTAGTTCCCTTTCACACTTCCCTGCTGTCAAGTTCTGTCCAAAAATGGTTGCAATGAGCTTGAACTCATGACATTGGTTGGTAAGTCCTTCCAATTCTATGACATCTCTGCTCCACTCCTCAGCTGACAACTGAAATTCTGCACTCTCAATCTGTGTGTGTTACCTTTTACTTATTAATTGAGTGAAGGTTTACAGAACAGATCAATTTTCTGTTTGACAATTCATATGAAGTTTGTTTCATGATATTAATTGCAATCTCCATGCTGTAACATCATTTATCCCACTTCCTCCTTGCAGTTCCCATTTCTGGTCGACCTCCTTTCTAACCCTTCTGAAATTCATCCTAGAGGAAATGCTGCTCTTTGGGCTCAAATGTTTGGTGATTCTAAAATGTGAGTGCCCTCCTAGTGTTGTTTTACTCAAGCTCTTCCTGCCTTGGGCTAATTCTGACCCAGAGTGACTACAGAATAGACTAGAACTGGCCTTTTGTCTTCTCAAGACTACAGATCCTTACAGGAGTAGATTACCTCACCTTTCTCCCATGGAGGGGTTGGTGTCTTAAACTGCTAAGTTTACACTCCATAGCCCACTACCTCACCACCTAGCTACTGTTTGGCTGAAATTTTACCTGTGGAGGTGAGTTAATTTCCATACCTGAAGGATGACTAAGAACCATGGTTTTAGGGAGTTCACCAATCTTGATGTGACTAGTACACCTGGATTTTTTTTATGAGTTTTGTTCTACATCTCCTCTCCTCCCCCTACTCTAACCAGGACTTCTAATGTGATTCCTTCTAGAACAGTTGGTTGGAATTTCGGAACCAGCTAGTTCTTTTGACCTCAGAATCATGAAGATTCGCGTTTTACTGGCTGGTTGTCTTTGACTTTCTTCATTCTTCTTTCCTGCGGTCGGAAAGAGGACAACAACTGTTCTTAGATGTTTTATAGTAGTGGCCCCTTTTGTGATAGATCTCTTTCGCTTAGCAAAATGTTCTCCTATTTCTTCCATGGTGTACGGTGTTTCATGGATCCATCAATATTTCCTAATGTTGTATTAATATTTTATTTTGTGTGTGTGCCACAAGGCATTTTTCCATTGCTGGGCATTTGGATTTTTTCTACCTTGCTGTTACTGTGAATAGTGGTGCGATGGATATGTGTATGCATACATCTATTTGTATCGTAGCTTATAGTTTTATAGGATCTTTACCAAATAGTGGAATTGCTGGATCATAGAGTGTTTTCATTCCAACTTTTAAGGAAGCACTAAAGCATTTTCCACACTTATTGCATCATTTTATGCTACCAGCAGCATATGAGGATTTCAGTCTCCCCACACCCTTGCGAGCATTTGCTGTTTGCCATTTTGTTTGATTCTGAATTTACTATTAGTTCTCCAGGTGAATACCATCTCCAGACAGAGGGTTGAGATGGGAACCCTGCATTCTGAAATGATGGACATCTAAAGAAAGGCATTTCCATCATAGTCAGTCTTTCCAACCTCCATTAGCAAAGCACACGAAGTTCTAGGATTTGCAATCTGATAGGATTATCTCCTCACTGGTGGAAGATTTTAACAAATACGGTCACTTTGATTTATTTTTATGAGACCATGAGCTAATAGTTAAAGATAATAAATAAAAGGTTAAAGTATTATGAAGTTCTGAACTTCTAGAAGGATCATCAGCTAACAAGCTCCCCCCACTTGACAGTGTTATCAGTGGTGTTTTCTACAGAGTAACTGAGCACGCCTAGTTATACGTCTGCCTTCAGAATCACACTCAGATATTTCCTGCTGGGACTGCCAGTGCACACACTCCCTTAAGGAGTTTGCTTTCTTACTGTCTTCCTTGAGAAATGATACTATAACACAGAACCTTTGTTTGCTAGGGCTCTGCTGCGAACCACTTACAAGATCCTTGACGTGTGAGCAAATATTATTTATTTAAATACAAACCAATAATGCAGAATTATATATAGAGGCACATTCTACCAGATGTTCCTCTTAGATTAGGTAAGGTTAGAATAATAAAGATAATTAATAAATAATGAAAAGTTGCATTTCCCACCTGGAACAAGTTCCATAGCATACTTCATTCCATCAATGAAGGAGCAGTACCCTCTATAATTCCTGCTAGGAAAATGATCCATTACGTCTATTGGATTTAGCAAATGAGACTCTTCTGAGCAATATTTAGGCTCAAATGGGCAATTTGACAATTGGCCTTATCTTTTCTAAACTATTAGAAACCAACCAAAGTCCCACCTTCAAGGAGAATTGATTTTTTTTAAGTGCTAGCAGAGGTGAAGTTCTCATAGTGCCCTGTTCAGGGTCTTACCAATGACTTTGTAAAGGTTGGCTCTCCTCAAGTCCCCTCCTGAGCCAGTATGTGCAATAGGAACAAACATCGAGTACAGACAGTATAACCCATCATCCTAGGTTATGGAGGTCATCTGTTAAAAAACCCATGAATGCGTCAAGTATGCAAAAGTGGATGAAAGTCTGATGTCTTTGCCCTAAATGCTGAAGTTCATGTGAAAACTGCTAGATTTTCAGGATTAAGTAACACCAGAAGCAAATTAAGGTTACTATGAATTGACTAAATAAAGGGAGGATATTTTAATTGACCATTCAATATGGATTAGTAAAAGATATTCAATGCCAGTATTATATCTTATTTATCCAAGAGGAGGTAGTGTATGTGGAAGTTGTACTTTACAAATGCCTTTGAAACTAAAAGATGTGTTTCTGCTTTCTGTGTGGCTGATATACCATTTCAAACTTTGTAAAAGCAATATGTAGTTTTCTGACAAATATACCTATGAATTGCACACAGTTTGATTTATGTAAACTAATTTCACATGCAACCGCAGAATTCTTCCTGAGTGGATGAAAAATATCTGCTGAAAGTGATAAAACTATATCTGGGTAGAAAAATGTAGCTTTAAGAAGAAGTTTTTATATAAACAGATTTGTAACGCTATTCCACAGAACTACCCCTTTTAAAGAAACTTCCAGAAGACTTGTTTTTTTACCATTGCATCAATTTGGATGTTTGCCTACCATGAGAATGAGTTTTTTTTTTTTTTTTTTTTTGTGAGGTTGGTTTGGCAACAGAAAGAAAGAAAGCAAAGGTAGAAAACCGTTTCAGAGGTTTATTTCATAACTCTTGGAGGGAGGGAAGCTAAGAAAAATAAAAGAGAGAGATAAAGATTAGTGGCCCTAATAGGGGTAACAACCAGGTAAGGGGGATTATAGCCAGCCAAACGGGAAGTAATGCATCCTTCCCTGAGTGCAGAAGTCCTCACTTAAGCAGGCCAGCATTTCTATGTCTTGCTCCACTAGGCCAGATTCAATGATGTAGCAACAACTCTCCACCCCGAGGAAGAGGCAGGGACCACCTTTCAGCAGTGAGAAGATCGAAGGCCCGTCTGTTTTGTAGGGCACCTTAGGCTAGAGAGGTCATCTGGAGTTGCAACACGGCCAAGGAGGCTGTGGTAGACGCCAAGGCAGGCTGCAGTCGGGCTGCTAAACCCTGTGCTGAGATGATGGAGTGGCCAAGTGTGCCTCCAACCACTCCAGATGCTGTGATTGAAGAGGCTAGGCTTATACCTACCATTTTAGAAAGGAATATCACTCTGTTGATCTTCAGACAGAGAGTAACCATGCTAACTTAGACTGACCATACAGTGTCAGCTGGGGAACTATGGTCACTGGAAAACAAGGGCTCGCTGTGGAAGAATGTACACATTTAGTTAAGTTCTGTTACACCAAAAGAATTGTCCAGGATCGGAGAACAATTTAGTATTAACAGTTATATTATGTCTGCAAATTCCATGCAGAGAAAAGTCATCTACATTCCCATCTGTGAAGTAACAGACTTGCTGTGAATGAGTCCGATTTACTTCCTCAGCAGGCGACCGTGGCTGCTCTGTTGTTTCCTTGTGTTACCAAGGAATCATCAGTTTGATGTCCTTCATATTTCCAATATGTAAGGGGCCCCCTGGACAACGGGTGAGAGGGACAGCGTCGATTCCCATGGCAAAGACCTGGGAAGGGTGCAGAGGATCAGAGGAGAAAGGCAAAACTGAGAAGGTAGCCCCTGTGTCAACCAGAAAGGACAAAACCTTACACACCACCTTGATTGTTACCCCAGGCTCAGCAGCCAGGCCCAGTAGCATTAACGGTGGGTCAGGGCTTGGAGGGTCTGGCCTGAGGCTGGGCACCAAAGGACAGTCACTTCTCCAGTGGCCCTGTTGACTACACATTGGACAAGACTTGTGGGGCAGATGAGGTTGTGGGCAGCAATGGCCCTGTGACCTTGCTGACCACACTTAAAGCAGACACCTGGGGTGGTCTGAAACTGTTGTTTCCCCGATCTCAGAAGGATGCCCATATAGTCCTGTTGCCGAGGGCCTTAGGGCTGCAGTCAAGGCTTGCGCCTATGTTTGCCTTCTGGCAATTTCTGAACTCCCTGTCTGCCTCTGTCTGTTCCTCTTTGGTATTAAAGACTTTAAAGGCCACATTTACCAGGTCCTGGACAGGAGTCAGCCTTTTAAAACTTTTTTCTAGTGTCTGAAGCTGATTGAGTAATGAAATGTGTGGCAAGGAAAGTGGCCCCTTCTGGTGAGGTTGGGTCTAGCAGGATGTATTGGGTTAGGATTTCTTCAGTCAGGTGATTTAAAAATGCGGCCTGATTTTCATCCGGCCTTTGAGTAATCTCCCTGAGCTTATTAAAATTAATTGTTTTGTGAGAAATTGCTAAGGCACACTGGAGCATTTCATCTTGGTGGCCCCGGCCATGCTGGCCTGCCTGGGTATTAGCCTAGTAACTCCATCCTGGTTCCTGCCTCGGGACGGCCTCATTACCCACAGGCATGTTGGGGTCAGTGAGATGAACCTGGTCTGCACGCTGCTGGGCAGCGGCAAATACACGCTCTCTTTCATTTGAGGTGAGAGTGGATGAAAGGACTACAAAAATAGCATGCCATGATTATGTATAGCCTTGAGATAGATAGTGAACCTCTTTGATGTAGGTGGTGGGGTCATTGGAAAAGGAACTGAAGCCGTGTTTCTTCAATTTGGGACCAGCCAGGGAGAAGGCAGGGAATATGGACACAGGCAAGACCTACAGTACCTGCAACTTCCCGTAGGGGGCAGAGGAGGGGTTGGTGCGATGCTGACTGACACAGGAAGACAAAGGAGAGAGCTTAGGTCTGGGAGTGGGGGATTGGTGGAGGGGTGGATGGGAGTTAAGTGGAGGCAGTGGACGGAAGTGATGGTAAAGGGCACCCCGAATCTGGAGGAGGCCTTACTGGGGGCGCAAACAAGGAGTCATGGAGTTTGGAGAAAGATGACTGTTGGAGACCTGATTGGGGAGCGGTGGGTCTGTTTGAGTTTGCAGGTGTTTCTGGTTAGGAGAGTATTGGCTAAAGAACTTGAGCCAAGTGACAGGGAGTACAGAGAGAGGGTCGGTAGCATAGAAGGAAGAAAGCTTGGATTTAGGGGACCTCAGGCCATTTGCCAGTTGGCTCTCAAAGGTTACCACAATCAGTCAAAATGTTGACTGGAATTTTTGTTTCCCATGCTGCAGGGTTCTTGGAAGAGAGTGAGCTAAGCAAACTGGATACTCCAGTTGAATATCAAACTGGGTCTCCAGAACCTGGGAAGGGGGAAGCTGGCTTCCCAGCTCCCCCGAATTATACGAGCCCCAATAAAAAGATTCTTTAAAAAAAACAGCAATACTCAGGTGTCCCCAAATGCTGCCCCTTGGCCGTGGTTCTGCTGTGGGCCCATGATTCAGACATGAATGAACCAAGCCTCTAAAGAACCCCAAAGCAAGGGGCAGTGGCCACAATAGCAGAAATAAAAGTTAGTCAGGTACTGTCAGGTACTCACTCATAGATGGGGCGGATGGCAGCTGAGAGGTCCAGGTCCGAGGAAAGGGAGGGGGGGGTGGAGGAGAGGGCACACCACACTCGCCCAAGGGCAGGCGGGGGAGCACATCAAGACACCTCTTACCCTACTCCTCCTGGGTTTCCTGCACCAAATGTGAGGTTGGTTAGTTGACTGAGAGAAAGAAAGCATAGGTAGAAAACAATTTCAAGGGTTTCTTTCCGAGTTCCACGAGGGGATGGAGAGCAGAGAAAGGGACAGGAGCATCATGGGAGCCCCAGTCGGGGCCCCTCAAAGTCATACTGTCCAGGTAAGAGGTGGAGAGTTTTATAGCCCGGGTCTGGGGGCAGGGAGAAGCTGGGGAACTATCTGCTGCAACTTTTCTGTCTGCAGGTCCTGAGCTAAGCAACAGCGTTCAAAGTTATCTGTCATGGTTAGTCTTTTGCACCTGGGCCTGAAGCCACCGAAGAGGAGGAGAAGGAGGGGGGAAGGGGTCTGGCCTCTCTTGGGGTCCTTGGAGTGTTTTGACCAGCTCTATCTCCTACCTCACCTGCCCTGCTAACTCCCACATCTCCTGACACTTTCTAGTTATAATCCATATCCATAATGCAAATGAGTTTATATGCTATTGGTCAATGGGGCAATGATATCCCTATAACTTAGATGGTATATTTATGTAGGTCACTAAGTATCACCAACCAAACCCACTAGGTAAACTAGCACAGATGAATGTAGCTGAATGTAGCTGGCCACGGTAAAAACATACTGCTTACCATTCTGTTCACCCCACTGTCTTCCTTTCCTTCGATTGATCGTGTGCTGTAACATGGCCATGTTTGCGGCATGTTTCTCTTCAGCATTTATATATTTTGCACTTGTTCTATAGTTTCACAACCTCAAATTTTCATTTCCCCTGCCCATCAAGCCATCCTCACATGTACGCGCGCGTGTGCACACACACACACACACACACACACACACTGAAGTCCTGAATAATCAGTATTAACTTACAATTTATCTAGTAGGCAAGTGTCTTGTCTTTTGAACCATGCTAATGTATTTAATGAGATTGTTATTGTGTTAGTGTTGCATAAATATTGGTAAGCCGTGCAAATCTCTGTCTGAGTGATAGTTGGAGTCATGGTGATAGTTGGAGTCATCTAATTCGATAACATTGCCCAGAGTGATCATGTTTTTCACAAACTCTCATTTTAAAAGTTTACCCTTTTTAATCCTCTAATTTTCTTGCTTCGATTCTGAAAAAGAACTTTGTACATTTTCCGGGGAGGGGGGCGGCGGGAAATGCCAGTTTAGATAAAAATCCATGTTGCAAGCACGTTTGGAGCACAAATGAAGATTAGCTGCCTGACCTCCAGCCCACCACCTGTGGCAAAGACACGTGTCTTCAGACACGATAGCACCTTGCCTTGCTGATCACTGTGCCTCCCTGGATGACAGCTTTGTAAAGCTGTTAGGAGAGGATGTAATGTTTACTGTGACTGAAGAATAAACACTTTCTTTGGAAGACTTTAGTGATAGGCCACTGTGTAATTTTGTGGCTCTGCAGGATCTCAGGAGCAGAGGACAGCAGTCAGTGTGAAACATGGAAAAAAGTAGAATATTTATAGATTGTTAGGGAGAATGGGGGATGGAGGAGGGTGGGGGAGAGGATGAAAAAGGAGGAGCTGATGTCAAGAGCTGAAGTAGAAATTTTTTTGAAAAAGATAATGACAACATATGTAAAGCGGTGTCTCACAAAATGGATATATGTACGGATTGTGATAAGAGCTGTAAGAGCCCCCAATGAAACAAAATTTAAAAATATATAGTGGGTAAGCCTGCTCTCATAAGCCCTATAATTTTTATAATGTGACTTTCCAGACCATATTAGGAATGCATTTACCTCATTATGTCATTATCATCTTCACTTGTATTCTACTTATTAATTGCAGTTATCATTCTGGAATTACTCTCTGAATTATGGACTCTCTACGAATTCAGGGTACATAGTTTGAGGTACTAGTTACCTACTGGACTCATTTATTTAATTTCACCTTCACATGGTAAAACCAGACTTATGTATACATTGTGTCATCTCATTAATAAGAAACCTTCCTACTTTTGTTTGTTTGTAGCAATCATTGGAAATATTTCCATACCAGAGACATCCCATAAAGATTTAACTTGCTTCTACTGAAGCTTGGTTTTTATTTATTTTTTAATCTCTAGCATATGGTTTGGATACATTAAGAAACTGCCTCCACTTCCCACATATACACACATTGTCTTCTTTTAAGTAATGTTCAGTCAATATTTCAATTTCAAATTCCATGTAATCAGAAATCTTAAATTTCTTAAAGGTGAAACTCTAAGACAGACCCTAGGTGGCACAAAGCATCCAGCTCCTCTGGGACCTTTAAGGTGGGTGTTTGAACCAGCCCTGGTGGCTACGCGTTGGGCTGTGATACGGATGGTTAGCAGTTCAATGCCTGCAGCAGCTCCAAAAGAGAAAGACTGGGCGTTCTGTTCCTGTAACAGTCACGGTGTTGGAAGCCCTCAGGGGCTGCTATGAGTCAGCAATGACCTGATGGCAGTGAGTTTGGTTTGGTTTTGAGTAATGCCTTGGAAGAGACTACCTAGTGATCTGCTTATGATATGGTTACAGCCAAGAGAGCCATCTGGGGCGATTTTATTCGTAACCCATATGGTCGCCATTGCCAGAATCAACTCGACACAACTAACAGCAACAACACTATGCAAGGAGTCAGGACATTTAAACTTTAGACAGATCGCGGAGAGGAGTCCGTGCAAGCTAACATTCTCACCACAAGCCTGGGAGCACACTAACTGAAGAAGGGGGTTAGTCCTTGCTTTGCTGTATTTCCTCACAACTGTGTGACTGGTGGTGAACATTGAGTTGAGTTTTCAGAATCCAAATGTTGACTCGTTGGGTCTTGGTCACAATTTTCCCTGAGCAGCAAAAGTGAAAACTGAAGGTTATGTAACACCCAGTTTCTACATATCATATACAAAAACACAGATTTACAGTGTCTCTAGCACCATTCTCATGAGCTCTACCCATGGTATCACACGATGATTCATTTAGACTCTGCTTCCTAAAACCTGGTGGCGCTGTTGGGTAAGCAAGAACTGCTGTGATAACTAGTTGTGTGTGTGTGTGTGTGTGTGTGTGTGTGTGTGTGTGTGTGTGTGTGTTTGCGCGCGCATGCGTGCCACCATGCCACCTGTAAGAAGATCTGCTTGGAGGTTAGCCTGTAAATCAGTTTGCAGTTTGATTTCCTTCTCTAGAGGTACAATGAAGAAAAAGGGCTCTCTAGGGGCCGCCGCCGTCTCTCTCTGCCTTACCCTTCTGGCTTGCTGACTTTGACAGCAGCCAAAAGCCTGAAGATGTGTCCACCACTATTGGATCCACAAGAGTGTGCACCCACTAGCCTGTGATGTTCCTGCAATCTGCATCATTGCATATGGGTTTGTGAGTCTGACGAGGGACTTATGAACTAGTATCAGACTTATGAACTTGAGTTGGACTGCGTTGGGATGTACTCTTGATATTCAATTAATTCTTGATCTAAAGCTATTTCTTATTTGTTTCTCTGCTCAACCCAGTCTAACACAACGGCTAACTGAGAGTTCAGCAGTTCAAATACACAAGCCCCTCAGCATGAGGAAAATGAGGCTGTCTGCTGTAAAGAACCAGGGATCTCGTCATTAGTCATGGGTGGTCTCTTAAAGTTTTCATCTGTGCTTGACATTAACTGTTATCAGCTTGCACTGATATAGAGAAGGCACCAATGTTCCAAATAAACATTCTTTATTAAACAAGATAAACTGTTGTTTAATTTAACGAGGACTTCATTGGGTAGTTTTTATTCAAAGTTTTATGATTTTTCCAAGTAATATAATCAGGGGTCTTCTACAGTCTCAATGGATTCAATAAGTCTGGTTTCCATTATGAATTTCAAATTTGTTACCAGATTCTCCCCTTTTGCTCAGGATCCAGCTATTGGGTTTTTGATCAAAGCATTCGGTGATGGCAGTCCGGTACCATTCATTCCTTCCGGTCCATGCAGAGGAGGTAGTAGTTTATGAAGGCAGTTGACCCTGCGGCCCACTTTAATCTCCAATTTCTAGATATTCTGCTTCCTCTGGTGCTGCAGGCATTCAGAGAACAGCAAGCTTGGAAGACCCCAGGCCCTATTTCCCAACCAAGCTAAGAATGGACTGGAAAGCCCACATCGGGCCAAATAAGTAGATGCTCAGATGAGTCGATGCTCAAAGCCCTGACCAAAAACTTGGGAACCAAGAACACGGATACAATGAAGTGTCTAGTTGTACCTAAATAATGTGTAGCCCTTGTTTGTCACCTGCCTTTTTTCCCACTGGTATTGTAGTTTTCGGATTATATAAACATTTTGTCATATGCCCCTTTAGTTTTATGATGTACACTAGTGATAACAGTCATATTTATCAAGTTCTGCAACCATCACCCTCGATCCAGGCCAAGGCTCTTGTCATCATAGACAAAAATCCACTCCTTCCCCAAGAGCTATTTGCTCTCTCCCTATTTCCTTCTGCCCTTGGCTACCAGTGAAAACCACTGATATCTGTATAATTACCTATTGTTTGTCATTCTATAAAAATGAGGATGGATCTTATATTTCCTTTTATAACTTATTTGGGTGTTTTTCAGCCTAAGCCCTTTGAGGTCCATCCTCATTGTGTGGTATACCAGGACTTCATTTTTTCTGTAAGACAAGGTAGTATTTCATGGAGCATATTTTGTTTATCCATTCATTTATTGGTAGCTGCTTAGGTTGCGTTCCCTTTTTAGCTATTGTGAATAATGCTGCAGTGAGCATTTATGTACATCTGATTGTATCATTGCTTTCAGGCCCCAAGTTTGTTATTGTTTCTTACATGGTAATTAACTATTTTTTTCCTGCATTCTCTTTCAGCTGTGGGTCCAGATTTTTCAAGAACCCTTTTAAAAAGAGTGACCCTGGTCAAAGTGGGAGGTGAAGTCGTCATTGAGTGTAAACCTAAAGCTTCTCCAAAACCTGTCTACACCTGGAAAAAAGGAAAGAACATATTAAGAGAAAATGAAAGGTACCGTCTTGACATATTTGAAGAGTTATAATTTGTTAGCTTCCGGTGACCAGATGTAGAAGGGGGGCTTTACTGTTCTCTCTGCCTAGACTAACGACCTCTGGGAGGCTGCAAATCAAAGAAGTAAAGCTTTGTAAAACAGATGATAAAGTGGTTGTTCTGTGTAATTCCTCTCAATATTAGGATTCTGCAGAGCTTGCCCTGCAGAGACGATCCTGTCAAAGACTACTAGAACTGCCCCAAAATGAAAAGCTAGAAATAACTTCCTTAATTTTAGCCTAAAATCTCCTTGTAGATTTTCCTCTCTTCTCCGTCTTACCTCTTCTCGGCATACACAGAAAATGCAATTTGTCTTTGCTATGACAACCCTTCAGTACTGGCTGTGGCTATCATGGGCCCCTTTTAGACTCTCCTTTTTTGAAGCTAAATATGTCTAAGCTCCAAAGTCATGCCGCTTAGAGCATGGTTTTGATTATTTTAATGGCACCTGTTTGAAATTAGTTTTTCTTTCCTTTAATAGCAAAACTCTCCACCTGTATATTCCCTATGATAGAGGAATTATATTTAGAAGGCATGTTGAATATGTAGTGTTGGTATGGATGGTTTGTTTGGGGTTACATGTCAAATTGTATCAAATGTCAGGTATCTCAAAGACCTTTTCTTGTCTTTTATCTCTATCAAATATCCCCTGCTCCTTTCTGTAATCTCCTCAATTTGTCTGAAAATGGTAATGGTGCATGAGTCTATGTTTGATATCCAGAAGGCAACATTTACCGGCTGGATACATAATGGTTTCTAATTGATGCTAAAGGTTAAATACTCAAGGATGCAATTGGAAAACCTGTAAAAACCTATATGTATTTAACCTGAACACCTGTGCACCTTTGGATTTGTATATGAAATTAGATAGGTGCTCTGATTATGTTGCTCTTATTAATTATTTTTTGCAAACAAGCTTGGTATGATTTGTAGATGATGTACTCGCACATATATTAAATTCATAATACCTATTCCTGTCTGATTTCTGACATATCAAGAAGGCAAGTAATAGTTCACAGGATATGGGTGTGACATTAAAACTTAGTACAAAACTGAGAACGTCAAACAATTTCTTACTTAACAGCCTCACACATAAAATGTATATATCTGTGTGTTGTATACAATAACCATATTTACTTTGATGTAAACATAATTTACACTTTACATTTAATTCTATGAATTTGTGTAGCTTCCATATTTAATTTAAGAATATGTAAATTTGTATATATAAATATGTATTTATATATATAAATGTGTATGTGCAAATACACAAAATATATTTGATGAAATGTAATTGAAATATAGACAGTACTTAACTACATGTATTGGTTAGAAAAAAGCTACATCTAAAAGATTTTAAGTTAAATATTATGTAAAGAGAAAATACAATTAGGTAAGTACTAATGCTGACAATATACAGACGTGATGAAGGGTAGGCTACCCTACTACTATACCATAGAACCTGCATGTCTCAGCGACTTGAAGCCACAAACCTGCTTTCTCATTCACACTGCCTGCCCAGTACTGTTTTCTGGTGGCTCAGCCCCACACTGTCATTTCTCTCTCGGCAGAGCCCAGGCTGGGAGAGCAACGCTCTCTAAAACAATGCCATCTCAGAAGCAAAAGCAGGTGACCAGGCACACACTGGCTCTTAAAGCTTCGAGTCGTATACTTCACTTTCACTCACACTTCATGAGCCAAAACATGGTCACACCCAAGTTCATCTCAACAGGGATATATGATTTCACTGTGGCTTCAAACATAGCAGTGGTGAGAATGGCAGAGGACTTGGCAGTGCTTTCTTCTACTGCATATACAGCTTCTGAGTCCAAATGAGTGGAGACACCCAACAACAACAACAACATGCTTCTGGGAAAGGAGTGATAGCCAGTAGTTATGAACAGGGTGATTGACTCCTTCCCTCTGTTATGGTAGGTAAAAATGCCTTTCGGAAAATGCTACTCAATATCAAGAATCCTAACTGATAGGTGAATTTAATGGATTATTTCTTCACTTGTTTCCAGATTGGCTTTGTTCTCTCTTGTCCACATTTGATTCCCACCCACTGGCACAAAGTTGATTCTCATAGTGATCCTGTAGGACAGAGTAGATCTGCTTCCTAATATTTCTGAGGCTGTAAATCATTATGGAAGCAGACAGATTGATCTTTCTCCCACAAAACAGCTGCTGGGTTCAAGCCATGACCTTTCAGTTAGCAGCCTGACCATTTTACCCACTGTGCCTCCAGCGGCTCCTTCTGACCTGATCCAAGGGTTTAACTATTGCTTCAAAGTTTTTGTGCAGCAGTAAAGACACATAGAACTGAGAAAACTCACTGCCCAGATCTGTGCTAGTTTTCACTGCCACTGTGGACATGAGTGCTTCTTTCTCTGCCTGGTGCATTTGTCATGTCTCTGCTTCTCCCTGCCTCTTAGAATGTATTAAGCAGGCAGGCCAATATTATGCATGTAAATTCTGACCAAGGATGATATAAAAGAAAGTGGTGGAGACTTCAGTGTGTGTCCCATTCAAGAAATCTCTGCCAGTGGATTCTAGCATGTTGCCTCCATGTGGAAATGCAGGTCAGGGGCCTTCCTTTCTCTTCATTGTTCCCCAAGTTAGAAATATGGATGTTTATATGAATTCTCTTAATTCTTAAATGTCATAAAGTACTTTTACTGTTTAATTCAAAGACAATACTGTAAGTAAAATGCAAGGGAGAAAGATCCACGTGTCTGCTTCTAAAAAGATTTACAGCCTCAGAAACCCTAGAAGCAATTCTCCTCTACTCTGTAGGCTCTCTATGAGTTAGAGTCTACTGGATGCCAGGAGGCCTGGGTTTTGGTTGACCAGTAGAAGGGACCAAATGGTCATGTGATTAAATATAAATGAAAAGGTTGGCAGTTCGAATCCACCCAGAGGCACCTTGGGCAATCAGCATTCAAAATTCACAGCCTTAAGAACTCTGAGGGGAAAACCCTTCTGGATTGCACTTCTATGGACTGCAGCCCCTGGGTTCACCAGGAACCAGCATCGACTAGTTTGGATTTTGATTTGTTTACCAGAAGAGGGACTAGATGGTGGACAAAACACAATGCTAACGTCTACCTAAAGTCATGGAGCTCAGCTTCCATTGTGTGGGAGCCACACAATATTGGACCTCCATCCTTGTGGTTACTTCTAATGATGGCGCCCTTTGTAAACTATCTTCTCTTTGTAATTTCCACTTAATGTTTTGGGAAAGCTTTCTGGAGTTATAATTAAAATTCAACTTCTCTGACTACATACCCCATTTATAGGCTGGCAGTCTCCTGTCATGTTTTCTCTCAATTCTTTCCCAGGCCCACTTTTTCTGATATCACCACATGACCTTGTGTGGCTTCACTTCACCGTCCTGGCTGTTTCCTCCAATGTCTCTCTGAAAGGATATCAGTCAAAAGGAAAAGAAGTATTCATTTTAAAATAGCTTTATTCATCTCTGCAGCAAAGAGTAATAATTATTATTATTATATGATGGCTTAATGAGGGAAATCATCTTCAGTGAGCTTAGATTAATAAGGTAGGCAACTGTATTATAGTACACCGGAATAAAAACCACCTCTATTCCTGTATGATTATTTTTTAACATGAATCTTAAAATTGTTGAAGGTTAAGCTTAATTATGTGGACAACTGACTCAGGCAGATGATTTTATTTCTCATAGAAGCTGAAGTGATGAGTGAAATGTGACTCTAGTTAACATCATGTAAATAAAGACTTCTTACTTATGCTTCAGAATTTCTCTTCCCCTTTAGACATTTGACTAATACATTATGTCAAGCTAAAGGATAATAATCAGGTAGAGGTATGTCACTGAATGTTTCTTTTAAAAAGTATCAAAATTCCAGCCTGCACGTCAGAGGCACAATTTCAATGCAGCGACACTGCTCTTTTCTGTCAAATGAGCCAACTCCAATTTCATGCAATGAACAAACCAATGGTGGTTGCATTTATTGTCCAGTGGGGAATGTGTGAGACCACGAGCCAAAAGGTTGGCAGTTCAACTCACCAGCTGCTCCTCAAGAGAAAGATGAGGCAGTTTCCTTCTTTAAAGATGCATAGCCTTGGAAGCCCTTTGGGGCAGTTCCACTTTGTCCTATAGAGTCACTCAGATTGGGACTCAATTTGGTGGCAGTGGGTGGGTTCATATGTGTCAGGCATTCTGCTGGGCACTAGGGATAAGAGGGGGAAAGATGTATATTCTCAGTTCTCAAGATACTCAAAGACTATTGTGGGGGCCCAGTAACAAACAATAATAGATATTTTAAAAATAACCCTAGCATATACATTTAAAGGTGGTATATTGGGAAGGAGCATTAGCAATTCTAGGCCATCACATCCTGGAGGCCTGGTTATTTTACGTCTGTGGAGGCTAGACTTGAACTAGAAAACCTTGAAGAGAATGGAAGAATGTTAGGCACAGTCCCAGAGCCATGCATGTGCTGCAGAAGGATTTCTCTGACTGCAACATGGAGAAAGGGTCAGAGTGGAGAGACTAGGAAAGCAGTGGCCAATTGCCAGCAGTAGTCTAGCACACAAAAGGTAAGGACTTCTTAACTGATGTCTGCCTTATGGGTTACAGGAGAGAACATCAAAGTGTGAGCTATTACAGGGTAGGATTTGAAATACCCAATGGCATATTAAGTAAAAGAGTTAAGGGGGAAAAATGAGAGAGAGAAAATGACTCCTAGGATCCCACCTTCAGTAGCTGGTGAATGAGAGGGCCATTTGCTACATTAGTGAGTATAGTAGGAGCAAGTGTGAGAGGGAAAACATAAAGAAGTTAATAATAGCATGTTGAACTTGAGGTGATTCCAAGTGCAAATGTCTTGCTCACTACTAAAAACTGTAAAACTCCCCTTCTGTTTCTCTTCTTTACTTTTCCCAAAGTATGTGTCACCATCTACCATACTATTTATTCTATTTTCTTAGCTTATTATCCAGCTTCCCACCCATCACCCAATCAAGGTATGAATTCCATGAAAAGAGGAAATTGTACAAGGGAACAACAAGTGATTCAAATCGGTGGTGAAGAGGATGTAGGAGGCCTGGTAGGGCATGACCAAAGGTAATGTAGCCAAGAGGAATTACTGAAACCCAAATGAAGTGGGACAAGGAGAAAGGAAAAGGAAATAGAGGAAAGAGCTAGGAGGCAACGGTCATATATAGAGTTCTCAATAAAGGCATGTACATAAATATATTTATATATGAGGATGTGGAAATATATCTATGTGCATATATGTATGGGCTTAGTAATAATGTAAGATGGACATTGGGCCTCAAGTACTCCCTCAATGCAAGAATACTTTGTTCTATTAAACTGGCATTCCATGATGCTCACCTTCCTGACACAATCTCTGAAGATAAAGCAGGTGCATAAGCAAATGTGGTGAAGAAAGCTGATGGTGCCTGGCTATCAAAAGATATATCATCTGGGATCTTAAAGGCTTGAAGGTAAACAAGTGGCCATCTAGCTCAGAAACAACAAGGCCCACATGGAGAAAGCATACCAGCCTGTGTGATCAGGAGGTGTTGAAGGGATCAGACATCAGGCATCATCAGAACAAAAAATCGTATCATTGTGAATGAGGAGCAGTGCGGGGTAGAGACCCAAAGCCCATCTGTAGGTTTATGGAAGAGTCGTGGGGAAGAGACGAGCCAATCAGGGTGCAGTGTAGGAACAATGAAAGATACAACTTTCTTCTGGTTCTTAAATGCTTCCTCTCCCCACTATCATGACCCCAATTCTACCTTACAAATCTGTCTAGACTAGAGGATGTACACTAGTACAGATAGGAACTGGAAACACAGGGAATCTAGGGCTGATGATCCCTTCAAGACCAGTGGTGAGAGTGGTGATACCTGGAGCGTGGAGGGAGGGTGGGGTGGAAAGGGAGAATCGATTACAAGGATCTATATATAACCTCCTCCCTGGGGGCTGGACAACAGAAAAGTGGGTGAAGGGAGACAGCAGACAGTGTAAGATATGACAAAATAATAATTTATTAATTATCAAGGGTTCATGAGGGAGAGGGGAGTGGGGCAGAGGGAGAAAAATGAGGAGCTGATGCCAGGGCTTAAGTGGAGAGCAAATGTTTTGAGAATGATGAGGGCAATGAATGTACAAATGTGCTTTATACAACTGATGTATGTGTGGATTTTGATAAGAGTTATATGTGCCCATAATAAAATGATTTTTTTAAACCTAGAAAAAAATAAAATGCAGATATAAACCACTATATATATGAGGAAATTGTGTGTCTGACTTGTTTTTGCTAGCTCCCTATGGTGATTCTAATCCTACAGTTCTCAACCTGTGGGTTGCAACCCCTTTGGGAGTCGAATGACCCTTTCACAGAGTCACCCGATTCACAGCAGTAGTGAAATTATAGCTGTGAAGTAGCAACAAAAATAATGGTATGGTTGGGAAGTCAGCACTCGAGGACCTGTATGAAAGGGCCGCGGCATCAGGAAGGTTGTGAACCACTGCTCTGACTGATGACGAACCCATGTGTTGCAGAGGATTGCAAAGGGTGTGACCTTTATAAACCTGATTGCCAGGCCCAACTTCTAACACGCCCTTGGGTGCGTTCAAACTGCCAAGCTTTGGGATCGGCATCAAGTGCACAGCTGTTGGCACCTCCCAAAGACTCGTGTGTTTGGGTTGTTGTTCTTGTCGGTAACACTTACTTGAGTTGGTTCCAACTCATAGCGACCCAAGTAAGACAGAATAAAACCCTGCCCGGCCCAGTGGCATGCTCACAGTCATTCCTATATTTGAGCCAATTGTTGACACCAAAGTGTCAATCTCATTCATTGTGTGTCTTCCTCTTTGGCTGCCCCTTTATTTTACCAAGCATGATGCCCTCTCCAGGGGCTGATACCTCCTACTAACATGTCCCACATATGTGAGTCAGGCTCACCGTTTTGCTATCTAGCTTCTTCAGGAAGTTCATGGCATATTTAATATTTTTCTCCAAGTCAAGAATTCAAAGGCATTTTGTCTTCCTTATTAATTATCACATATACTTAAGGTGATTGAAAATAGCGTAACTGGGGTCAATCACTCTTTAAACCTCAAAGTGACACATTTGCTCTTTAAAGTGGTCTTTTATGGCATATTTTCCCAATACAATATGTCCTTTGGATTCTTAACTGTAGTTTCTATCAGTGTTGATTATGGATCCAAGTTAAATGAAACATTTGGCAATTTTAATCTTTTCTGTGTTTATCCTAATGTTGCTTACGGTCTATTTGTGAGGGTTTTTTTATATTGGAATATAATTTATACTTAAACTTACATGTCTGACTTAAGCAACTTAAATTTAATAACTTATAGTGCTGGAGTTGAGAAGTCCAAAATGGATCTTACTGGGTTAGACTCAAGATGCTGGCGGGTTTCTTTCACTGGATTCCTTAGTGGGGAATCTATTTAGAGCTCGAGAGTTCGTTCCATTATTTAGCTTCACATAGTAGCCCCCTTCCTCTGTCTGTCTTCAAAGCTAACAACAGGGACTCATATCCTTCTTAAAGGGGGCCCTTCTGACCCCTTTTACTTCTAAGGGTTCTGGTGATTACATTGAGCTGTGTGTGTGTGTGTGTGTGTGTGTGTGTGTTTCCATTCTGTAATTCTAGCACATAGAGCACTGCTTGGTATAGAATAAGTGCTCAATAAATATTGAAAGGAGGGAATCAAAGAGGTAAGAGGAAACATGGAGATTGTAACAAAAATAGAAACCATGGAATCAGAAAGGTTCAAAGAGGAGACAATGCTCGGTGCTTCCAAGAGATTCAGCAGCATGAAAGCCCACGGGATCTAACATCTAGGAACTCAAGATCACTTGCCTGGGGGCTACTTTTAGGCCACTGCAGACCAGTTTTGAAGACATAATAAAGTTTTATAGGAATCTACATTCTAGCATTCTCACTTCTTCCTAACCTGAAATATGTTTAGATTTGCCTGGCCCCCTATAGTATAGTCAGATTAGTTCTAGCACTTTGTAAGAACATTCAACTCAAACAGCAATAACATGAACATTCATGTGTCTTCTCTGGAGACATTGAAGTTGGCCTCCAAGGTGAAATTAGATCATGGCTCTCCTCCAAGGTGAAATTAGATCATGGCTCTCATGTACCTCTTCTCCCAAAGGCCTTGGGAAAAGTTGAAATGTGTGCGGTTTGTGGAAGGAAATGCCAGCACAAGACTGTGACACTCCATGGAGGATAGAAGGTGTGAAACGCTGATCAAAAGGCATTGGCAGTGTGGGAGGTAGAGCAAACATGATGGCAGGTATTTGCCCAGAAGGACCATCCAGTCCTAGTGTGGAAAGGAGAGCTTATTGCTTCAGGCATTCTGTTTCTCTTCTGGAGGCTGTGTCTCTATATATGTGCTCCTGATGAGAAACCTTCTCTCAGAATATCTCTTACAGTGGCTACAGAGCTATACAGCTCTGTTATTAGGAAGTCTGCCCTGGGGAACAATTATGTTATTGCGATAATTAGAGACAGTTCATCTCCATAATAATGAAAATCCTACCTCGGAGGCAAAACAACATCAAAGAAATGTGAGCATCATTGCTCTAGATAGAATCTGTTGCCCTGCTTATTGGTAGTACTATATCATTTTAATTTTGCATGTGCTGTTATAGAAATAGACAGGCTTATCCTGCATTCCAAATTCAGAGCTAGAACTTTCCCCCATTACATTGGTTTGTCTCTGCTAGAGCAAGGGATAAAACACTTATGGCTTTTGGTTTCCCTGAAGTGCTAAGGTAACAGAGTTTAGGGCAATTGTTTTTAAATGCCTGCGATGATACACAGAACCCGTCCTACGAGGGAGGCCTTGAATTCACTTTCAGTCATAAGCATTTTACCTTAGCTCGATTATGATGACCACATGCAGGCAGCATTACCTGAGACTGACCTTACCTGTTTGTGGCTGACGTATTAGTTATGCCTCAGGGCCTGCTGAGAAGTGAACCAAACTCTTGCGGTTACTAGAGGTCATTGGGTCTTTCCAAACGAAGCACAGCAACTCAGTGTGACAGAGCAAAGCTCCCGCTGTAGGGTTTTCTAGGAGTAATCATTACGAAATGGGTCTTGGTGGTGCAGCGGTCAAGCACTGCACCCATAGTCAGCTACGGGTCTTCCATCAACCCAAACATGCTCTGAATTAGTCACACTCACAATACCATTTAGTAATGGTTCCTGATGCTGATGATACCTTTCTACAAACTGAAACAATTCCTTCACCCCGCACCCCTGCTTTTGATAGTTTTCTATGGTCTTTCCCATCCCCCTCATGTGGAATGTGAGCATACACTCCTGTAGGTATATAAGCCAGCATTTCATTTCTTCATATTCTTCCATTGTCCATAACAAATGTTTCAATGGTCTATTCCAATTTTCTATTTAATCATTACTCACATGGCATGGAGCATCTTATGTCCATCTAATATGATGCTTATTGACCCACTGCTAAACCCTATGGGTTATAAAGCATGTTCCTTGGTCTGAGAAATACAACTGTGTAGCCAATATTATATAGTATTTTTGTTCTAGCTCCTTAATTATTTTTTTTGCAAAACCTAGTCCACAGTAAATATGTATTCCATTGAGGACCTATTTGTAGCCACTGGGGGCCACCTGTGTCATTGGTATGATGTCATTTATTTGCCAGCTACATGCAGGATCTCTCCTACTAGACTCTACTCCCCACAGCCATCTGCAGGGTAGAACGGGGCACTGTTTCTCCATCATCTCTTGGATGAAATGTTTAACTAATAAACTAGAATCTCAACTAGTTTCCTTGGAACCAGTCTTCCCTGAAATCTGCTGCCGCAAGATGAAACTTCCCGCTTCACCCCTCTGGTTAGATGCTTCAGCACCTATCTGCCAGACACTTCCTCTGTGAAAAAACACTTTGAGACATTAAACACAACCTGTTCCCAGGTATTAACTTGTAAATTGGAGTTCAATAAGTGTCATAAGAAGGACATTTTGTACAGAGTTAAAGGACAAAAAAATGTGCATCTTAAAATTTGTAGACAAAGTATTTAATTAATGACTATTTCCCTAACAAGCAAAGGGTTATTAGAGGAGGTGCCATGGATCTGGGGACACTCAGGTCCACCCAGCTCCTGGGATTGTAGCTAGAATATTGCTACTGTTGTTGTTTTGCTGCCATTGACTTGACAATAGTGAAGCCATGTACAACAGGCAAAGCTCCACGGAAACCTGTTCGGCTCCTGTCCAGCATCATAAGAGCAACTAGTACGTCTCTGGCAGATGGGTAGTGACTTTGCTTGTATATAGCCATTAGTTTTGTATGAAACCAACCAACAAAAATATTTTGATTCTTGGAAATGTCTTGTGGGGAAGTTAGTGGTGGGATATGTAGGCAGAAAGAACCAAGTATTTTACAAAATAAATTAGAATTGTGTGAGCAGGGAGGAATGAACCTGGAATTTTTTGCAGAATCATGTTATGCATGCCAGGGAATGCACGTGACACTGAGAGGGTTGTGTTTCACTGGGAGCAAAAAGCTGGAGAATGATTTTGGTGAGAATCCCAGTTGTTCCTTTATGTAGCTTAAATCCCTTGTGTTCAATGGTAGCATCTACTGAACTTGATGCTACTTACTTAAGAAATATTTGACCTTCCCATGGCAATGCTTCTCCATCTCTAATTCATCCCTAAAGGTTCATGTGCTAATTTCCAAATTCTAGTTGTTCAGCACCAGGAAGAGTAAACAGATGTTCGTATAAGACTGTAGAATCTCAGTCCTCATTCCATTCTCAGAAATCTGAATTTGTTTCGAAGAATCTTAGGTGATTCCGATGCACTGACAAGTATGATAGTGTATTGGTGATTTCCAGTTGACTTCAAAGACGACACACTGATCAAACCTTGTGTCACTATTACACCTCTTCCTTTGCCTTTGTAGTTAGTACTTGAGCTACATGGCTTTTCTTTTAATAGTTATTTATAACCCAGCCTTTCCTGTTACAAAGCCTTTGAATGCACTGTTATGTCTACCTGAAATATTCTTATCTGGGTTTTGACAAACTACAGCTTAAAGGCCAAATTCAACCTGTCACCTGTTTGTGTACAGCCTATGAAGTAAAAAAAAAAGATTTTATATTATTTTTGAAATGCTATGTATCTTAGGCTGGGTTCTCTTTATATTATTTTTAAATGCTGTGTGTCTTAGGCTGGGTTCTTTAAAGAAGTAAATTGAGTGAAGTGTATATATGTATAAGAGAGCGATTTCTCTCAAGCAAGACTGGCACTCTTTCAAAAGTGGACAAGTTCAAGTCTAGGCTGGTTCCAAGTCCTTGAGTCAGATGTAAGGCCCCTGAGTCATATTACTGCACAGGTTGATGAATCCAAGGTGAGCAGGAAGACTACAGGTTGATGGCTGCAGAGGTAGGTGAATCCAAGGTCAGCAGATTAAGCTGGTGGATGCAGAGGTGGATTAATTCAAGGTCAGCAGGTCAGGTAGCAGGCTGCTAACAGAACTGGCAGGCAATGTAGCAGGCCATTATCACAACTCCAAAGAACCAGAGTTCAATGAATCAGATGCAGGATTGAGAGCTAAGAAAGTGCAAGCAAGCTTTCCACAGAATCTACTTATATTGCAAGTAGGCCACACCCTTGAGGAAACTTCCTTTCAATTGATGGTTCAGGGATGTGATCTGAGAAAAGGTGCTGCATCATACCCTAATCTTACAACTGATGGGCAACACGTAGCAGATGTCTAGTGTCTGTGGGTTACTCCATGGCGGGAAGTCACATTGTGGGGATTACTAGGTCGTAAGTGCCAAACCACAGGGAGTGCTTGCCCAAACAAGTTTATATATTAAAAAAACCAGAAACTTAACTATAGCAGTTCGTAGAAAAGATTAAAATCAAACTATTCTTTTATAAGGTGAAAGCTTTTTATGAAATCCAAATCTCAAAGTCTATCAATAAAATGCTCATTGGTTTACATATTGTCTATGGATGCCTTCCTACTACAAGGGGAAAGTAAGTAGTTCCATCAGAGGCCATCTTGCCTGCAGAACCTAAAATGTTCACTATCTGGCTCTTTATAGAAAACTTTGCCAACTTCTGTTATTATCACTTATTCCTCGGCCCCACCTTACTTGATTAATTTATTTCTCCTTTTGCTATTAACTTCTATATAATTAATGAGAAGTCTAAATCATTTCTATTATGTACCCCTCTAGCACTGTGCATCCTATTTTACAGCCCTTGAGCTCTGGTGGTATAATGGGTTGCACATTGGGCTGGGAACCACAACGTCAGCATTTCAAACCCACCAGCCACTCTGTTGGAGAAAGATGAGGCTTTCTGCTCCCATAAACGCACAGAATGCCTCAAAAATGCACAGAAGCAATTCAATTCTACCAAAATTGATTTGATAGAAGTGAGCTTTTTTGGATTATCTAAATGGTTACTTTGCATGTGTAGTGTAATTATTAATTAATGTTTCTTTCATATACCCAACTCTTCACTCCATTTGTACCATGTCTATTCTTGCTCACTCATCTTATTCCCAACACCTGATACAGAACATGGATACATATTCTGTAAGTCACTCAATAAGTGCAAATTAAATAAGAGACTGAGCCAATCAAACAACTAATAGTTAGTGTTCACTGTGAAAATTACTCATTTTCATAATAGCACCAGGGAGGAATGTACTCCACGGTACAACCAACCATGTAAGAACAGAAGATCAGGATTTTTCCCCAAGACCACGTGACGAAGGCAGGAAGGGTTAGAAAAAGACAAGTGGAAATGGGAAACTGAGGGAGAAAGGGGGAAGGAAGAGGAGATTGCAGCCAACTCATGAAACATAATGGATATAAATTGTTGAATGAAAGACTAATTCATTTTATAAACTTTCACCCAAACTACAGCAGAAAAGTATAAATTCTTCCTCCCCACCACTATTATGACCCCAGCTTGACCTTAAAAATCAGGCTAGATCGGAGCATGCACCCTGATTCAGAAAAGAGCTCTGGACACACGGAATCCATGACAGATAAACCCTCAAGACCAATAATAAGAGTAGCAAGACCATGATAGTAGGGGAAGGAGGGGAGAGTAGGGGAAGAAATAGGGAACCAACTATGATAGACATATAACACCCCCCCCACACACACACACACCCAGGGGGATGAACAACAAAACGTGGGTGAAGGGAGATAGCGGGCAGTATAAAATATGAAAATAATAATAGTTTATGATTTATCACGGGTTCACTAGGGTGAGGGAGGGAGGTAAAATAAAGGACCTTATACCAAGACTCAAGCAGAAAGAAAAAATTTTGAAAATGATGATGGCAACATGTGTACAAATGTGTTTAATACAATTGATGTATGAATCATTATAAGAGCTAGAAGAGCTCCCCTCAAAATGATTTATTAATAAACAAAGAAAAGGATAAATGAAAGAAAGGGAAATGGAGAGAAAAGAAGCAAGGAAGGGAAGGTGGGAGGAAGGAAGGAAGTTCTTTAGGAGAAACATACCTGATAGCATCTCCATTTGACAAAGATGAATTATATTTTTTCTTCTTCAACAACAGTGTTTGGCTAGGATAGGTCTCCATGATGCAGAATGGTCTGTCTGGCTCTTCGGTGACTAAGCCTCCTTCCGCCTGTTTAGCTTGCATGAGTGGATTTCCAGGGGCACACGCCCTGCTGTGGGAACACTGCCATCTCTGTAGTGCCCGTGCCACTGTGCAGGACACTCTGCATGGGCTCCCATTTCACCAGAGTGCGAGTGTTGGAGTACTTCTGTCAAACCACGTGTGTCTGTGTAAACCAGATTCCCTAACGTCACAAGCAGAACTCTAACCAAATAGCTCTTTCCTTGTTAATTTTGTAGGTGTAATGTTGTAAGTATAATTCAGAGGTCAGCAAACTAGGGCCCACAGGCTTTTCCTGTGACAAAGTTGTTTGGAGTACAGCCACACCCACCCATCACTTAGTATTTATCTTTCTTTTCCACTGCAATGACAGAGTTGAATGTTTGAGGCAGGGTGGACTGGCCAGCAGTCTGAAACATTTGCTATCTAGCCCTTTTAAGAAGCATTTGCTCACCCTGGTCCAACTCCTAGCACAGCTGAAACATCTTTATAGCAACTTGCTTAATTTGTTTGTTTACACTGCCTGTTATTGTTTCTTTGAGACTTACACTTTTGATTAGAAATACATATCCATTTATGAAAAAATGAAAACAGGGACCTTTGGGTCCATTGTAAGTCATGACTCAAATGGTTCACGGTAGAAGTGCGCCATGCTGTTTTCCGACCTCGGACCTTTCAGCGAATGACCAGGACTTTCTTCCGAGGAGCTTCTGAGTGAATTTAAATGGCGACCTACCTTCATCAGCAGCGGAGTAGTTACCGGTTTGTGACGCACAGAGACTCCCAGGAGGAGAGAAAGGAAAGGCCCTTTGGCTGCAGATCTGACTCCCCTCCCAGCACTCCCCGAGAAGTGACTCCCAACGATGGACGGTGGACAATGGACAAGGAGATCGCCTTTTCGGGCCTCAAGCCTCGCCATCAGAGAAGCGGGGCTGTAAGGTGAAGGGCATTGAGAGGGAGGGGCGATGGGCTGGAAAAGAAGGTTGACACCTGAACATCAGCCATGCATTTCTAGAAAACCAGTCAGAGAATTAGCTGATGGGAAATCTTCGCTCCAGACTGAAGGTATCCTGAGATTTTTTTTATTATAATTTTCAGATGATAAAAGACAGTTCGGTTGAAGGAGGAGGGATAAGATAAAAATCACAAGACTTGCTTTGTAGGGTTTTATAAACTTAAGCTTTTATGAAAATGCAGCCAGTTCCCAGTTACGAAGATCCAGTTTGCAAACAACTTATTTTCCCCTTTAATGTTATGTAAATTTCCCATCACTGTATAACAAGGCTTCAGACTGGATCTGTCAGGGCTGTTGAAGCGAAACAAGAGCCAGCCGACCCAAATGCTTTCAATTTGAGTGACTCATCCCAGTAACCGGAAGGGGAATAATTATGGGCCGCAGCCCTGGAGTGAGAGACTCCGAAGCTGCTTCAGAGGTAGAGTGAGTCCCTTCAGGAGCCTGATGCATGAGATTGGCTTACTGGCCAGACCCATTCAAAGTGATGCAGTCTGCCTTCAGCCGCGAGCAGACACTGCTAGCTCCGACTTCTCCACAAATTCCCACAGCGTCATGAGGATCCCCTCGGAGCAAATGTGGGAGTGCTTGTGGATAAACACATGAAGCAATTGTGGGACCACTGGTGGAGTACAGATCACCGTGCAGAATCCAAACAGGGACACAGCGGGTCTTGGGGCACTCCCAGGGAAGGGCGCTCAGAGGCAAGCAGGGCTGCCCGGAATGGCTTCCAGAAGGAAGCAGGTGCTCCGTGCCGAGAAGCAGAGAGGACGCTGGCCATGCTGAAAGCCCTGTCATGCAGCGTTGAGCAGGGAACACAAGCAGGCCCCACGCAAGGCTGGACAGAAAGACATCCCTCGAGGGACTTTACGTCGGAAGAGTTTGCATAGAAGACTAAACAGCAATAAGGGCAGTGCGATGGGTTTCTCGGGAAAAGATTCCTGGGTTTTTTTGTTAGTTGCCTTTCAGTCAATTCAAGCTCCTAGTGCCACTGGATGGATTTGAACAGCCAGCTTTCCGGGAGTAGTCAAGCATTTAACAATTTATGCCGCCCAGGGACTCCAGTCATTTTGATGGAATTTTCAACTGCTGATCAGTTTAGCTCCGAAGGTGCTCAGTAGTCTTTAGCCGTGAAGATGAAACGAGGTTTTGAACACCCTCTCTGTCACTAAGGTGCTCACAGATAAACCTGCAGGTTGGGCTGACTCATTCCTTTGAGTCTTTTCAAGTGTTTCTGATGATTTTGTGAATTCATTTTTATCTTTGTAAAAATAGACACTTTAAAAAAATCTTGGACATTGTCAACCCCATTTAATAATAATAGTAATACCTAGATACATTTCTAGTTCTTATTAAGTCTTCTACTAAACACCTTATGTCTTTCCATTTAATTCTCAACTTTGTGAGATCAGTCCTAATATTAATCCACCTATGTGATAAGGAATCAAGACTCAAAAAGGATGCTTACGTTACCTAAGGTTACAAAGCTTGAAGGGCTGGAGCTGGGATTCACAGCCACGTGGCCCTCATTCCAAGTTCTGTCCACAAGTGTCACTTGCAGAAGAAACAAACAGACGCATTTCTCTCCTGCAGACAAAGCCTGGGACGGGATGCTAAGGCAATAAACTGTTAGCAAAAAGAAAGCACTGGGTTTTAAAACAGTGGTGGATTGTTGGTGTCTTTAATATCAAAAGGATGTCTGGCCAGAAGCAATAATTTTGGTTATTAATTTTGTATTTTCAATAATAAGTCAGCAAACTTCAGGTCTCTGGCTTTTTAGACTCTTGGGGATGGGGACAGCCTGGTGATGATCCCATCTCCGGGCGGGGTGAGCATCATTTAGGCCCTTGGAGCAGAGGCAAATTAAATCCTTGATCTACCTCAGCGGTGCCTTTGTTCAGGGAAAGTAGCTCTGTATCATCTAATGCATTTAAGTGATCATGAAAATATTCAAACCAAAGTGGCGTGTAATTAAGAGCAATTAGAACTGAAGTGATGTGACGGGGTATTAAAACCAGACAGGCAGCGCTTGGTGCCTTCTCAGGAGAAACAAGACAGTAAATTTGGGTTCTTCCTCACTTTCTCATCTCTGGAAATAAGATCCCCTGGACCACCTAGACACAGTGAAGCCACGTCCACGTCAGTGCTGAAGGCCCGGGATTGCATAGTGGGTGTGACCTGTGTATTTCTGTCGCAGAGTCTTATGCTCACATTTCAGGCACAGACATGCCATGGTTAATTAGGTTCTGTGAGTGAATATCCATCCTTGTGGTTCTAAATCCCTTTTGCCAAATGATCTAATTAGAGTAACACTTGGCTCCCCATATGATTGCAGCGTATGGCACCGGGAGGGTACATATAGTAGAGTTATAGGTTTCCTGATGAGAAGCCCGAGTGCTGGCTAAAGATTCTATTAAACAAAGTTGTAGTGTGTGTGTGTGTGTGTGTGTGTGTGTGTGTGTTTAATGTATAGAATTCCTCCTACCAGCCACCTCAGATTAAGAAATGTTTCATATTCATCTGTCCTTTTTATACAAAACAACATGACTATGTTACAGAACAGTTTATCTTTGAAAATAAATAATTTACAATTTTAGCATAAAATATTTAACTTTCTCTGCTTCTAAAAATTATCATGTGTGATAAGACTGTGTGCTATAATGGGTAGACTAGAGAAACAAATCCAGGGAGACACTTGTATGTGTATAAGAAAGAACTTCATATAAAAGGGCAATTGTATATTGAGAAAACACCTCAGTCCTGTCCAGACCAAGTTATAAGTCCGATATTAGCCCATATGTCTGAAACCAGTCTATAAATTTCTCTTCAGACTCACAACACAGGCAATGACACCAAATGCAGGAAGATCACAGGCCAGTGGGTGGAAAGTCTGTCACTCCAGTGGCAGTAGAAGCATCTCAGTGCTAGTGGGGGTCTCCACGTGGCTTCTCCAACTGCAGGGCTCTAGCTCCATCAGGTAGCTCCATGTGTCTTGTCAGCAGGAAGACAAAGCAAAGAGTGTGGGTGTGGCCTCCAGTGAGCTATTTGTATTCATAGTGCCTTCAAATGGGGTCATCAAGCTGCAACCTGATTGACAGCCTAAACTCCACCCCTTCCCTTGTAATAGTCTCAAATGGACACCAGATTATGTACCTACCACAGACAGCAAGGTTGAAAGTGTTAGTTTTTTGAACAAATTATTATGGGACATATTCTGCATCCAAGCAGGATTACTTATCCAAACAGCTGCTAAATATATAACAGAAAAATAGAAGGGACTCCCTGCAGTGAAAAGAGTGTCTATTTATAATCTCTCCACTACCCCTCTGCCATCTCTTCATGCTGTGGTGATCTGTGTGTTGCTGTACTGCTTGAAGGCATGCCACCACCATTTCAAACACTAGTAACGTCACAGCGGACAGGTTCAGCTCAAGTTCAAGCAAGGCAGACTAGGTAGAAAGGTCTGATAACCTATTTATTTATATTTTTAATTAGCCAATGTCTTGCTTGCTTTGCATACTTCACCAGAAGGGACCAATCGGTAAAGAATTTCCTGTTTGGTGAAGTAGAGGGCATGTGAGGGCAAGGGACCCTCTCATTGGGGCATTTGACACAGTAGTTGCAAGAATGGGCTGATCCTGAGGGTGATTGTGAAGAACACACATGGACAAGCAGTGCTGTGTTCTGTTGTGTGTAAGGTCACTAAGAATCAGAATCAACTTGACAGCAGCAATCTATATATTTTTAGCTAGTTGTGTTCTCTGGAACTCAACCAACTAGTTTGAATAGATGAGTTCCGTTTGTTTTTGTTTTTTTTCAACTAGGAAATGCCGTGATGGCCAATTTACACAGGATTTACAGAGCTGATTATGCACAACTTCCTGTTCAGTGATACCTCATGAGTAGCTTGAAATTGGCCATGGTGGGAATATTTAAACCTTGGAAATTGACACACATCAGGACATTTTCTACAAGAAACCAGTTAAACTTTGCCAGCAAGCCGCTACTTACGGGACATGTGTAGCTCAGATTTGGCAAAGACAACTTAGAATTTGTGAGATAGATCAGGGCTGGAAGCACAGCTTTCTAAACCACCTATTCAGAAATGATGAGGATGTCTGAGGTCTGCAGTCTTCTGAATTGTGTAAAGTGCATGAGAAATTAAATAAATAACAGAATAATTCATCAGAAATGACTAGGAAGTTGGGGAGTTATGAGATTCTACAAAAGAGAGTATTGAAAATAGACAAATGCCGCCCAGTGGTGTCAGTGCCACCAACAGAAATGCAAACTCAATGTGCTTGGTGATCAGGAAGTTAAAAGAACCATTGGCATAAAGGTTTCAATAAGATCACCGCTGCTGGCTGTAGGACGAGCAGCTGGATTGAGACTAGCCTGGAGGAACAGCACAGCGGTGGCGAGGATTTAGGAGAAGTGGAACCAAGAGTGTATTCAGAGCATGAAGGAGAGCACACCGGGCAAAGAAGGTGTTAGAGATGGAAGGCAGAGATGTTTCCCAAGAAAGGAGTGGATTTTTTCTATTTTCAGTTGCTTTCTCGCTTATTGACTTTCCCACTAACCGAAAGACTCTGAGGAGTTTTATTTGAAAGAGGTAGTTTGTTCCAACAGATGCATAAAGTTGTTACAGAAAAAAGCAAGGCTGATGTTTATGAACATCAAAGAAAATGTTTTTCAGGTGAATTCAGTGTTTCATGACACACAAAAAAGAAAAAAACAGAATGAACCTTTTAAAGGTATGATTACGTTGTCTTACTTTCTCAAGGACTTTCTTTGCTGTCTGTCTCTGCCGTTTCTACATTGCTGGGTGTTCCTCCTTTCACTCTCTGCTGTGCCTCATTGTGCTCAGTTCTGTAGAGGCTGGAGGCACGGTACACAGGTGGCAAGGATTTTACACCCGGGTTCCTGAAAATGAGTGGAAAGTATACTTCTATTTTATTTATTTCTTTTTTTGAGAGGATAGCAGAGAGTTGAAAATTTAATTAAATCCAGAGAGCACATTTTGAGAGCTCTGAGTAGTATCTACTCCAGAACTCCCTAACTAGCACCCTGTTGACATGACCACATTCACCTGATTTCTAATAACAAAGTCCCATGATGTTGGTGATGAAGATTTTATCATTTCTCTTTATCCATAGAACCATTTAGAGAATTTACTTGTGAATGGTACAATGTGTTCTGTTCTCCTTGAGTACTAGATGCTATTAAATAACTCACTGCTATCTGCTTCTGACTCATAGTGATCCCATAGGACAGGGTAGATATGCTCCTGTACGTTTCCAAGACTGTAAATCTTTATGGGAGTAGAAATCATTGGTTTTCTCCCATAGACTCTATTAAGCACTTATAAAAAATAAAGCAAAGCCAAATATCAGAAAACTATGTATAACAGGAATAATTTAATGTTTGTGGCAACTGAACTAAAGCAATCTACCTTGAACTCTCTGTGGAAGCTGGCTGAAATTTTATATAAAGTTTAGTAGTCTTAGCTTAACTTCATTTTACATACTTTGGACATTTCGTGAGGCGAGACAAGTCCCTGGAAAAGGACATCATGCTTGGTAAAGTGGAGGGGCAGCAAGGAAGAGGAAGTTCCTCAGGAGCAATTGTGAGGATGGCACAGTATCGGCAGTGTTTCCTTCTGTCGTGCTTAGTGGGCTGGAATTGACTCAGTGGTGCCACATGCTAAGAGGTGGAGAGTTGCAAGCAGGAGATTTACTGGGACACAGTGTTTGAGGCCTCACCTGTAGGTAGATGCAGGCATGAATGGGCAGAAGAGAGTGCCCTGTTACTTGGCTACAGCTGAGATTTCAGCCAATTCCATGGAGGCCCATAAGCTGAGATGGTTTCCAGAGTAGTTTCATTCTGAGGCAAAGGTTCAGGACTTTGAATCTCTGACTTCAGATCATCCTCCTGAGGGGTTATAACCTTGGCAATCCCTCTACCACGGACAGCAGATCAGTGAGTGACGCAGTTAGGAACTAGCAGCATCCGCGCTCTCGAACTTTGCTTTGATTTGTTTGTAACTTTGGCCCCATGCTCTCAAATATGGATATAAATTGCTTTGGTCCTAAGAAAAAGCTCTGAGTAGATAATATAATTGATCATATTAACTCTGATTTAAGTAATCCTAACTATTAGGAACAATTGATTACACCTTTACCGTCAGAAGGAGAGATTGAAAATATTTATCATTAAAAAAACCCTTTAGGTTAGCCAGTTAGCTCTAGCAGGCTCTCCAGAGGAACCTTCTCCGAGCTGCGGGTCATGTTCAAAACATAAATTATAATCCAGGGGCTCTTTTGGGGGAGGGATGGGCAATAGAGTATAATTCCTCTCTCTTGGTTCCTTTTTCCAGCCCTTTCCTCAGAGAACAGATTAGAAGGGTCCCGTATGGTGTGTCTTCTTTGTCTCACCCCTGGAGGAGACTCTGCTCTGGATCTCTTCTATTCCCCACCCACCAGTCCTCTGCCTCTGTGTGCACTCCCATCTCCCAACCGTTACTCGCTCTTCTTTGGCTTTTGTCCAAGATGGTTAATCATTTCATTACATGTTTTTCTTATTTCCCCAACTCTCCTGAATAAAGCAGTAGAAGAATAAGCCCAAACCAAGGAAGAAAGAAGGAAGGAAGGAAGGAAGGAAGGAAGGAAGGAAGGAAGGAAGTGAGGAAGGAAGGAAGGAAGGAAGGAAGGAAGGAAGGAAGGAAGGAAGGAAGGAAGGAAGGAAGGAAGGAAGGAAAGCAAACTTTAGGAGAATTAAACTTTTACCCTGGAGCCCTGAGACCACTTCTTAGCATAGTTTCTATGACCTTATACAAAATAATCTGTATCTTTTCTCTATTTTGAGTTTTACTGAGCTGGATAAAAGCCCCTTTAGCTAGCCTAACTTGATATATACCCATTGCCCAGAGAGTGGATTGGTACTAGGTCCAAAATAGTGGATGCACTTAAAAGTAACAAGCAGAAACCTATTGTGTGTACATGACTATATCATAGTTCAAATTAATTGAGGAGTTAACCAAAGTGAGCTAGGAGATTCAAGTTCTGGAAATGTTTTCTACCAGTGATGTATGCAATGAATAATGAATATATTATCAGTAGGGTCCGGGGATTCTCCTGTATTCCTTGAAGGTTAGATATCTTTTTATGTAATGAATGCAATCGCTGGTGTAGTTATGAGAATCTTATGGCTAGATGAAGCTTTAGAGGGTCTACACGCTGGTGGTTTTCAAGCTATTGCCTTCCCCAGCACACCTGAGGCAACAGCACATGCTAGTTGTTAAAAATGGCTCGTGACACACAGCAGCAGAGGGAGACTTGAAGAAGCCTATGGCTGTATGATGTACTAATCTCCAGCAAGGGAATAGTTTAGACAATTTCTGCAGAACATTTTGTCAGGCACAGCTTCCCAACCACCCATAGGAATCACTGGTTTCCCTGGAGCTTTATTTTGCATTTGTTAGAAAACTGAGGCTAGATGATTCATAAACAGGTCTCATAACTGATTATTGACATCTACATACTAATGTAACAATCTATCCAAATCGAGGAGACCTCCTCCTCTTCTTGCTTTATGATAGAAACATGTAGAGCAAGCACTGTCTTTAGAATCCCAGCACAGTAACCAGAGAAAGTCCCATAGAATCTAAACTCATCTAATTTAGAGGTCTATAACCCAGCTTGCAGAAATATTTTATTGTGTGTTGTTATTGTTGTCCAGCATTGTGGAGTTGGTTCTGACTAGCAATGGACTTAGGTGCTACAGAAGGAAACACTGCCTGCTCCTGCATTATATTCACAACCCTTGTTACTTCATTCCATTTGAGCCCATTGATGCAGCCACTCGATCCAGCCCCTCGAGGGACCCCGCTCCCGCCTTTCTGGTTGACGCTTCACTTGTCCTCAGTGAACACACACTATTGGCTAGCATCATGCTTATTTGTTTAGTTTTACACTGTTCTTGATGTTGCTGTTCGGTGCCATCGATGTGGGCTGACTCATGGGACAACAGAACTAAACGATGCCCAGTCCTACACCATTTTCATAGTTGTTCCTGTGCTTGAGCCTACTGTCACAGCCACTCTGTCCATGCATCTTGCTCTAGGGCTTCCTTTTTTTACTGACCCTCTACTCTACCAATCACGGCATCCTACTCCAGCGATTGGCTCCTCCTGTTAACACGTTCAATGCACATGATACCAAGTCTCACCATCATCGCTTCAAAGGAACTTTGTGGCGATACCTTTTCTAAGATAGTTTTGTTTCGTTTTCTGGCAGTCCACAATACATTTGACATATATTTTCACATCATGTTTACATTTTTCTCTTACATTAGATTTCAATAATTAAAAATGGAGATATATCATCTAATCCAGATTTCTGGCTTCTCTTTAAAAACGAATGGTATGGAATAGTCAGCATATATTTCTGTATTGCAATATTTCACCGACATTGAGAATTGGTTACCCTTTTAGCAAGAATATGGTTCTCCAATTAATCACACATCCCTTGCCCCCCATATTAGGATGTAGTGTCAGTTTCCATTTATTATTGTACTTTGATTTTCTATTTCATCGAGTGCAGATAAAGTAAAATTATTCTGGCATCCATTTCTCCATTAAAAACTTAAGAAAGCTTTGCCAAAAGGGTCACTGTCTCAAGAAAATATCAAGTTGAATATGTGCATGATGCTCTCAATGGACGTCTGTTGTCAAATGCAAACAAGGTGTGCCTCCAGGACCTCTCAGCCTCTCCCCGCCCTTGTGTTCTCGGGTTTCTTAGTCCAGGCTTGCTGAACCAGCTTAAAGGATCTGAGTGGAGTCTTGCCGCTTTATGTAATGACTCTGAAGAACCAAAGATTAAGGTTTTGAACCATTAGCAGCACAACTTTGGAAATCTGGGCAAGAACCTACTTCCTGATGCCTTGTACAGCGGTCGTCTACTTCCCCACAAGTGGTTCAATCATGGAAATGTTCCATTTTGTTGCTCTGGAGATGCTGCTCATGTACTCATGGCATCCCTTTGCCCGTTTGTGTCTGTCTGTTTCCTCTGCCGTGTTGACATGCTTGACACGTTGTCAATTATCCCTCCTGGCAAATCATATTAAAATCTAAGCATAAAAGCGATAGCCAGACCCCTCTCCCATTATAAATAGCAGGCATCTGATAACACCCAAGTGAGGGTCTCTGCTATTTTTCTTGAGCGGCTGATTCTCAGCCTAACGTAGTGCCTGATATGTAAAACAGAGATTTAAACGTGTGTTTTAA